>NW_004524733.1:4872395-4927696 GCF_000260255.1 Octodon degus
CTATTGAGAGTGGTTATATCTTGTCGTTTTAGCTTTGGTAATTTGTACCTTTCTAGGAATCTGTCCGTTTCTTCTGTGTCTTCTATTATGTGAGAGTAAAGATTCTTAATGTAGCTATTGATAATCTTTTGAATTTCCACTGGGTCTGTGGTAATTATACCCTTTTCATTCCTGATTTCTTGTATTTGAAGTTTTTCTTTCTTCTTTTGATGAGGTTAGCTAGGGGCTTATCAATTTTATTTAATCTTTCAAAGAACCTTGTTTTTTGTTTCATCAATTCTTTGAACTGATTTCTTCATCTCAATTGCATTAATTTCTGCTCTGATCTTTATGCTTTCTTCCCATCCTTGGGCTCTGGGTTTGGTTTGCTCTTCTTTTTCTAGTTGTTGAAGGTGCAGCATTCTGGTGTTTATTTGTTCGCTTTTTGTTTTCCTAATGTGTGAGTTCACAGCTCTGAATTCCCTCTGAGAACTACTTTCATCATATCAAATAAATTTCCATAAGTTGTGCTTGAATTTTCATTGAATTGTTGATATTGTTGAATTTATTGTTTAATTTCATCTGCGACCCATTGATTGCTAAGTAGGGTGTCATTTAATTTCCATGTATTTAGGGATTTTTTTTTTCTGCTTTCTTTTGTCATTTATTTCCAGTTTCATTGCCCTGTGGTCAGATAATATGCATGGGATAATTTCTGCTTTCTTGCATATACTTAAGCACGACCTATGGACCAGTATGTACTTAATTTTAGAAAACAATCCATATGCAGCTGAGAAAATGTGTATTCAGCTGTGTTTGGGTGGAACACTCTGTATATGTCCACCGAGTCCATTTGTTTCAAGCTCTTGTTCAGTTCTGTTATTTCTTTGTTAATTTTTTTGTCTAGTTTACCTATCTTTTTGGGAGAAGGTGCTGTTAAGGTCTCCTGTTAAGAGTGTGATGTTGGATATTAGATTTATCCTGTCCATTAAGATTTGCTTTATATAGTTGGGTGCTCCTTTGTTTGGTGCATACATATTTATGTGTGTTACCTCTTCCTCTTGAATTTTTCCCCTAACCAGTATATAGTGGCCTTCTTTATTTTGCTTGATCATTCTTGGTTTGAAGTTGAGACTGAGAATAGGATTAGTACCCCTGCTTTTTTCTGAGGTGCTGGGGCATGTAGTATTGCTTTCCATCCTTGACTTTCAGCCTATGCATGTCTTTATGAGTTAAATGTTTTTGTAGTATACAGCATGTTGTTGGATTTTGTTTCCTAATCCACTGTGCCAGTCTATTTCTCTTAATTGGTGAATTCAGTCCATTTACATTGATGGTTAGAATTGAGATGTATTGACTTACGATTGATATGTTATTTACCTGTTGTCATTTACTCCTTTTTCTCCTGTGTTTAATTGTTTGCCCTATTTAGTTGGTTGTATCTGATCTCATTCATGGAGTTCTGGTCATTTTGATCCTTCTCTAGAACATCTTTCAGTAGCCCGTGTAGGGTTGGCTTTTCATCATGAAATTCTTTAGTTGTTCTTTGTCATGAAAGTATTTTACTTCTCCATCAAACTTGAAAGACAGTTTTTCAGGGTATAGTGGTCTGGGCTGAAATTTGTTTTCATAGAGGACTTGAAGTACTCTGCTCTATGCTCTTCTTGTCTTCATAATTTGTGAAGAGAAGTTGGCCATGATTCTGATGGGCTTTCCTTTGAATGTGATCTGCTTCTTTTCTCTAGTAGCTTTCAGTATATTATTCTTGAACTGAATTTTGGGGATCTTGACTATTATATGTCTCAGTGTGTTTTTAATTGGATTGAGGTTACTTGACATTCTGTATGCTTCCGTTACTTGAATGTCAGATTGTTTCCTCATATTTGGGAAGTTTTCTGCTATTAATTCTGCCCATATTTTTTAATGTCATTTGTATTGACTCCTTCTTTCTTATTGATGCCTATTAGTCTCACATTGTTCACCTTTGCATCATCTTGCAAGTGATGAATTATTTTTTTCCTGCATCCTAGTTGTATTTAGGAGATCTTTTCTTGCCTTTTCATTAGCTGCACTAACATCTTCAAGTTCTGAAACTCTGTCTTCACTTTCACTTAAACAGTTTTGCAATCTTGTGACTGAGATTTTAAGTTCCTCTGTATCTCTTTGACTCTGCTTCATGTGATCTATTTCCTTCCTGTATTGCTCAGTCCAGTAATCCGTCATTTTTCTAATCTCCTCTACTTTTTAACAATGTCTTCTTTAGACGCAGTTATTAATTCTTTTCCTGCAGTGTTTTCTTCAGATTGGATTTCCTCCCTATATTTCTGTAGTTGATTCTTTACTTCAGATGCTATAAGTTCTGATAATTCTTTTCTTATTTTAGAAAATTCTGCTCTGAGTTTCTTTATAACCTTCTGCTTTTCTTATTTACTATTGACGCTATTAATTTGTACATTTGAGGTGAGCTAGTAGAAAAGAATTCTGCTCTGAGTTCCTCTATAACTTTCTGCTATTGCTTATTTACTATCAATGGTATTAATTCATATATTTCAGCTGAACTAGTGTCCTCTCCATTTGTTCTGGGTAGGCACTGGGTTTCCTCCATATATTTCTGAATTAGATTCTCTATTGCAAATGCTATTAATTCAGGGATTTCTTTTTTCATTTCCAATCTTAGTTCCTCTATACCTTTCTGCAGTTGTTTCTTTAATTCAGAAGCTGTTGATTCATTGATTTCAGCTTTGTGATTCCCACTTTGTTCTGGCTAGCTCCTTTTGCACTTGTTATGGGTGTACTTAGATTCTGAGATTGCATTTTGCTCCTTCTCCTTGTCATTTTGTATAGCACTGTCTTCTGACCTTTGTTGTAGAGCTTTTGTGCAGTTATAACCTTAGCACTTAGTGAAATTCAGGTGCAGATCTACAAATTTTGGATTTATCCTGATGTGCCTGGCTGCTGAGCTCAGCTCCTTCATGCTGCTGCCCTTGGGAGTGATCCTGTTGTGCCCCTCTGGCAAGATGTTCCGCTTCTGGACTAGCCAGATGGCTTTGTCCCCTACACTCTCTGCAGGGATTGCAGCTTCAGGGTTTCACTCCAGGCCTGTAGTCCAGGCCTGAGCTGAGTCTGGAGAGGACAAGTTGGAAATAGGGGGGAGGAGGAAGCTCTCCCACACACTCATTGGGCCTGGGCCAGGGCTGGATCTGGAGGTCCTCAGGATGTGGCAGAAATTCTCACTAGGTGTGGGTGTGGTGAGGGAGGTACTGCAGAGTGGTTTGGAAGGCTCAAGAGGGTGGAGGGGTGTTTCATCCATGCTGTACTTGGGCTTGGACCTGCAGGTCCCACAAGCGCAGTGTAGCAGGAAGCTCTCCCACACACTCACTGGGCCTGGGCTAGGACTGGATCTGGGGGTCCCCAGAATACAGCAGAAATTCTCACTCGGTGGACGGGGTGGGGGATGCTGCAGAGTGGTCGGGGGCCATGCCACAGGCGTGGAAGCGGGTCTCACCTGTGCTGTGTCTGGGGTGGGACCGGCAGGTCTGTTGGCACAGGGTAGCAGGAAGCTCTCCCACACACTCACCAGGGCTGGGCTAGGACTGGATCTCCCATCTTTGGGCTTTGAACTTGGTTTGCTCTTCTTTTTCTAGAAACTTGAGATACAGCATTAGGATATTTATTTGTTCTTTCTGTTTTCCTAATTTGTGAGTTCATCACTATAAATTTCCTCCTAAGAATTGCTTTCGTTGCACAAATTCTGGTAAGTTGTGCTTGATTCTTCATTGGATTTTAGATATTGTTTAATTTCTTGCTTAATGTCACATGGTTGCTGAGGAGGGTACTATTTAATTTTCATATGTTTATGGGGCTTTTCAGTTTCTTTTTTTGCTACTTTACATTTTAATTACACTGTGGTCAGATAATATGCATGGATATTTTCAGTTTTCTTGCATTTACTTATGCATGATCTATGGACTAGTATGTGGTATATTTTAGAGACCCTCATACAGCTGAAAAGAACCTGTGTTCAGATTTTGTTGAGTGGAACACTCAGTAAATGTCCACTAAGTCTATTTTTTGAAAGGTTTGGTTCAGTTCTGCTACTTCTTTGCTAATTTTTTATTTAGTTGATCTATCTCTTTGAGATAATTCGGTGTTAAATGCCCCTGTTAAGATTGTGTTATTGGTTAACAGATTTTTCATGTTCTTTAAAATTTGTCTTATATAGATGGGTGCTGCAATACTTGGTGCATGCATATTTATGATTTTTTAATCTCTTCCGCTTGAAGTTTTCCATTAATAAGTACATAGTGACCTGCCTTATCTCATTTGATCATTCTTGGTTTGAAGTTCAGATAGTCTTTGAACAGAATAACAACCCAAGCTTTTTTCCGAGATCCTGGCATATGTGATATACTTTTCCATCCTTTAACTTTTAGCAGCACAATGTGTTATAGCTAAATCTTGGAAAAAACTCAAATGCCCATCACCTGAGGAATGGATAGAAAGATGTTGTATTTTTATACAATGGAGTATTACTTGGCTATATAGAAAGATAATCTTAAGGCTTTTGTAGGTGAAAGTCTGGATGAAACTAGAGGCTATACTGATAAGTGAAATAAATCAGAACCACATGTGAAAACATTATGCTGTCTCCATAATGTAAGAACCTGAAAAAATAAATAAAATCTGAAAGGTACAATAGATATACTCAAAAAGAAAGAAATTGAACATAAGGAATAAACAGTGGAGATGGAGGAAAGGAGAAAAGATAGGAAAAAAAGGAAGGGGAACATTTATGTAAGTATCTATACAAGATAGCTCAGATGATTGCACTACTAATTCTATAAGGTTTTTGAAGGTAGCATTTTTAAAATTTAACTTTCATTAACTATATATCTGTAATCTGAGCAACTACACTGAGGACAGCAATGTGCAACATAACAACCACACCTGAATACCTTTAATCTTGTTTTTTTTTAATGTGCACTCTCTCTAATGTCTTATTTATTATTATACTCTCTTTAAAATAAATTTAAAAATAAAAGTAAAATGGACAAGAAAAAACAAGGTCTATTGAAGGAAAGTTAATGTTTACTTGTTTGATCAGTCTTTGCATACCTATATCTGACAATCTGAGCAAAAATTTGATGGTAAAATACATAACTGTTGTTTATTTTCTATTCTCGTTTTAAAATTCTGTACCAATTGTATTGTTTTATGTTGCTTTGCTTCTGTCTTTGTTCTTGTTATCTATTTTTATTTGTTTTTCCTCTTTAAAATAAAAAAGTATATCAATTGCTTACAATGAAGCAGTCACATTTCTAAGAACTAGAATTGCAGTGCTGAAATAATGCTAAAAAGGTCTCTCTATAACATATTTGGGAAGAAATACAAATAAGTAAATGAGCATACAACTAGTTTTAGACTAGGCAAATATTATCACAAAACTATACAGTGGCCTGAAAGAATGAATTGTTCCCCTTCCTTTTTTTCCCTATCTTTTCTCCTTTCCTCCATCTCCACTGTTTATTCCTTATGTTCAATTTCTTTCTTTTTGAGTATATCTATTGTACCTTTCAGATTTTATTTATTTTTTCAGGTTCTTACATTATGGAGACAGTATAATGTTTTCACATGTGGTTCTGATTTATTTCACTTATCAGTATAGCCTCTAGTTTCATCCAGACTTTTACCTACAAAAGCCTTAAGATTATCTTTCTAGGGCTAGGGAGATAGCTCGATGGTCTAAGCACCTTCCTGGAAAGCAAAAGGACCCAGGTTCAACCGTGCCAGCCCTGAAAATTACACACCTGTAATTGCAAGAACCGGGGAGACTGAGACAGGAGGATTACACCAGTCCAAGCTGCATAGTGAGACCTTGTACCAAATAAATAAATAATTGATTTTTAAAACATTAAAAAATAAAGGATTGATATTTAAATAGAAATTCTTGAAAAGTGATAGAATGAGGGTTATACATTTACTATAGAAAAGGAATGCCAGGTAGGTGAAAGAAAATTACAAGGTCTTTGTTCAGAGAGAGTGTATTGTCCTGTTCAAGACAAGTAGGCTGGTGAGACTTTGAATATAATGGCAAAGCCAGGTATAAAATTTCTGAGTCATGATAACCTTTTTTTGGCAATCTAATTTCTTTAACATAGAACTCACTTTTGGATCTGTAACAGTAGGCCGAGGTGTAGATATTCTTCTGAAAAACTTTTGCATTGTCTACCAGGGATTTGTTTGATGAAGATTTCCTAGAAGTAGGATTATTCTCAGCCAACTGTCTCTTTCTACAAAACTCTCATATCATAGAATGCATTTTAAAAAGTTGTATAAGTTATCCGACATAAGGAAAAGATCTTACTAGATTAGTGCCTGTCAATTATTCAACACCAATGACTACATTTAAGTAAGAGACAAACCATAGGATTTGGATTGCTTCTGATTATTGGTTTTTTAAACTTTTGTGTTTGTAATTGTCCTGTATTACTTTTATCAAGTGTAACTCTAGCAGATGTTTTCCTTCTACATATTTTAAGTGAAAATAATTGTATGCCTTAAATAATCTCATAGCCATTCCAGAGGAGACAGATTGCATGTAAGAAAGTCACAGCAAGGCTCCACTAATAATATATAAAGCATGCTATTAGTACACTATAGTATTCTTAAACATGATGCCAAATTATTTGACCTTCCTATCATGAAGCAAACAGGACTTTGTGCTCTTCTTTTGTATTTGGGAGGCTTGTGACCACATTTTCCTATGGCTTAAAAGATTACAGAAATGAAGCTATGTGATTTCTAAAGCAAGGTCTTTAATAGATGTGTACTGCATACATCTGGCTCTCTTGGGATGATTAAATATATTCCTTCAAGGAACTCAGTCCCTTGGAGCCAGAAGCCATGCTGTGAGAGCCTCAGCACTCACGGAGACAGAACATGTCAGTGCTCTGGCTGACAGTCCGGCAGGCCTCCCCGTCATCACAGCCTGAGAATCTAACTTGGAGATAAGGAAACTTTCACAAAACTCAGAAATGTGAGTCATCTCCCGTCAACCAAGACTCCCCTGCAGTGGCCCCAGACAGGGCACAAGAGACATCCACTCCTGGGCTCCAGCTTTATTCCTGCTCTACAGAGAAACTAAGCATACAGGAATAGTTGACATTGTGTGTCTCAGACTTTGTGTTACCTTGTTATGTTGCAATGAATAAATAAAGAATGCAGAGATCATTTATTTCAAAATTTTAAGCTGGCTTTTATCCCAAATACTCAATAACTTTAACCCTTCCATATCTTTCAGATTTTCACATACTGAGCTAGTTTTGTTTTAATAAGAGTAGTCCCTATGTCACCTATTAGGCTGGAAAAGTGGGGAAAGATTTCATCAAGAAAAGTAACATTTGTCAATATTATTGAAAAGATGTCTGATCCATTTCATGAATTCTCTGCACATGGGAACTATTCAAGGCCAATACCTAAAAGCCTTTAACGTTTTGAAAACTGCCTCAAAATCATTTTTCAATTGCATACTACTTGATCTCTGGTCTTGCCATCTGCTTGCAGCTGGTATAATTCAATGTCACTCTGGAGGTACTTTTACAAGGCAAGTCAGTCAGTATTATGACAGCAGATGATGGAAAAAGCAAGCTGCCCTCATCGTCTCTCCAGAGGATGATAGAGAAGGTGAGAGGGAGGCACGTGCAAGAGTCCCATTGTCTTTTGATCTTTATATTGTCGCTATGTGTCAGCTCTTCAATCTAAGGGTTCCATTTAGGTTTTTTGCCTCTACAAAAAACAACCAAACAAAACCCAGGGCATTGTTCTCATACTGACAACTGAACCTTTAAAAATTGTTTAATTGAACCCAGAGGCTGTACTATGGGAAAAGGGTTTTGGAAAAAAAATAAACCAATGTGTAAGTCAGGATCCTTTGTGTGCCTTAAGCTTCCAGGAGGATGTGTCGAGGACATAGTAACGCTATGACTGATTAGGTGTTAGCAGCATGATTTCAGAGCAAATGGCAATAGATGAAGCCACTTGTCATTATGCACAAGAAGCTTCCTGCCAGTTTCCAACAATAAAAATTTGAGATAGATGACAATGAATTCTATATTCAGGCATTATTCATCTATTGTCTTCCTGTAGACCTCATATTAATCTGTTTATTATAAGTGTGTTTCATGTGTCACTTTCTTTCTGAATACTTGTTATTTATCTTCTTTTTGTACTTCCAGCTTTCTTGGCATCCAACCATTAGCTATGATCTTTTCTGGTAAATTCAAATCCCATAAGATCTCTCTTCCACAATATCAAAACTAATTTTCTCCTTTCAATTAAAGGTCATAGTTTGTTTGAAAGAGCAAAAAGAATTGCAAGAAGCATATTGACATTGTGTAAATGAGAGCTGAACATCAAGGGGTATATAGTTAATGAAGAAAATATCATCACTTAGTGTTTAACTCCAGCATTAAGGGTTGGTATCAAATTCAATGAAAACATAACGTGAACAAGACAGACAGTAAGATAGGCAAGAGACCTTCACCCTTTTGCTGAGTATTCCAACCCCATCTCTTCTTTCTTCCAACGGATAGTTTCAGTTAGGAGTTAAGCATGTATTTGCAGTACATGAATCCATTCTCCCTTACAAAAATGTATAGTGCTTATAACATGTGTTCCTATTTATATTATTCAGGAAAATAACCTATATAATAAAATTGCATTTCATCTTTAGTGGGCTAAATATGTTTTTATTTTCTAAAATACATACTACATGTTAGGTTTATTGATTCACATACTATAATTGTATAAATATTGCATGGAGTTATGATGATAAGATTAAATTAATCACAAAAAAGCAAGAAGATAAACATTTAGTGGTAATATATGAAAGATGAATACCTAGATTACAGTTTTCCCCTACATTAAAGGAGAAATAGTCATAATGTTTGTTATGGAGAGGGCTTTGTTCAAAGGAGGATAGCACAATGAAGGCTTGTCATCTCACAGACAGGCTAGGGTGAAGTCTACATGCAGTGAGGAGAAGCAGGTAGATAACCAAAGAGCAGGCCTGGCTCAGTGCTGGGCAGAAAACTAACAAAGAGTAAAGTATTGTTTTCTTCATTTTTTTCTTTCTTTCTTTTCTTTCTCTCTCTCTCTCTCTCTCTCTCTCTCTCTCTCTCTCTCTCTCTTTCTTTCTTTCTTTCTTTCTTTCTTTCTTTCTTTGGTACAGCGTCTCACTACGCAGCTCAAACTCATAGCGATCCTTCTGTCTCAGATTCCCCAATGCTGGGATTACAGGTGTGTACCACCATGCCCGGTTTTAGTGGCCAGCATGGCACACCCATATTTCCATGGCCAGCATGGCACGCCTTAGTGGGGATCAACCTGGGTCCTTGAGCTTGCCAGGTGGGTGATTAAACCACCTAGCTATCTCCCCAGCCTTTGTTTTGCACTTTTAAGTTAGATAAGCTATGCTGATAGTTTGTGTGCTTTCTACAAAAGGATGTAAAACATGTTATATTTTAAATTTCTGTGTTCAGCTTTTCATTTAACTGTAACTTCAGTATTTCCTATGAGCATAACGGCTTTCTTGATAAAGGAAAATATAAACATAGATTGTTTGCCTAGGAAAAGGTGACTGTCAACTGTCAGTTATAAATCAGTTGTATAGTAATTAAAATAGAGTTTGATATTAGGTAAAATAAATCATCTGCATAGGATTCATATTTTAAATATCACTAAGTTGTGTGTTCAAACATATCCTTAGATAACCCTTCATCTAAAACAACAACAGAAATTACTATGTCTACTGATACACTGATATAAATGCCAATTCACAAGTTCAAAGAGGAGACTTAATTTGATGAAATTTTCAGAAGATCCAGTCCACAGTCTGAGGCTCAAGGGGATCTCCTTAACTGGCCACCCAGCAGCAGAGAGAGAAGGAAGGGGTTGGAGCTGGGGATATGTCCTGGAAAGGCAGGTCCCAGGACACATCACTTTCAAACAGGCTCCACCTCCTAATCATTCATGCAGACATGAACAAATCCATGTATTAATCCACGAAGGATTATAACATTAGCCATAATCCAATCACCTTTCAAAATCCCTGCCTCTGAATACACGAGACTCGTGGAGAACAATTTAGACCTAAATCTTAACAATCAACAATGAAAGCACACATTGTGGAAAATAGAGAACATGTGAAAACAGCTGACAGAATAATTTTGTTATATAATCTTTCAATGTTCATTTAATTTCTATGGACCATTTTCCTTATCTATAAACATTAAGGCTTCAGTTTATAGATAATATAAAATAATATAATACACTATTATATTGATAATAATATCAATATATTTGATATTGATGGTGTTATTGTTAAAAGTTTATCACTGCATTAATATGTTTTGTCTAGCAATCAGAAACATATCTGTTTAGTCACTAACAAGTCCAATCTTTGTATTAACAAAAAACTTTTGGAGTTATAGAAACACTAGGAATGTATAAATACATGATATCTACCCTACAGGTGTTTATCAGTTACCTCAGAAAACAAATGTAATACACACTGAAGGATTCAAGACAATATGAAATTAGAATAAATGCACGCTACAGAAGCCAAAAGTTGTGTGAGAACTCACTGGCAAAGGTTATCCTGAAGCTGGAAATGTTGGGAAATTTTTATGAACAAAACTTTTCAATCTGACAACTGAAGATATTGAATGCTTTCATTTAGCCATCTCATAGCAGTGAATGTGCATCTAAACATTTACTATTAACAAATATGAAAATAAGAGAAATACAAGAAAATAAGCTATTATCTTTTCATTTAATTGGCAACAAATAAAAAATTCATAAGAAAAATTGTTTACTGGAGCATTATTTACTGAAATTTAGATAAAGGGAGGAGGGAAATGAACTCACAACATTTCTGATACATGTAACTCACAAAATATAGATAACTAGTTACAAATGAAACATTAACATGAATAATTTTGGTTATCATAAACTTCTAAGAGAATAGTTTCTCTTTTATGTTGTTCTTTTACAATCAAGTATAGGATGTAGGATAGCTCCCAGCAATGCACATTGAGAAGTAATGAAAGTTTCTCCAAATTTCTCAGAAATTTTTAGTATACATCAGTAGATCCATAAAGTGGTCCTTAGCATTGTTAATGGAAGAAAATTTGCATAGTAGTTCATTATACAATCATTGAGAGAAAACCCCTAAATATATTGTCTATTTATTAATGATAATGGAAATGCAAGCATCTGAGAACCTCGTAGGATGAGAGTTGAAGAACACACCAAAAGGACCTGTTACCTACCTTCAAGATTCACGGAGAAAAGATCTTGCACTGGAGAGAGGAAATTGAAATAACGAGGTAAATGAAATTGGAAAGATATAATGGAATTGTACTGGTAGAGATAAAATATGTAAACAACAGCTGGAAAAAGAGCAAGAGCTGTCATGAGTAATTATCAAGTGACTTTCCATATTGAATATAACGTACATGACTAACAAGTAAGTCCTTTTTAGTGGTTTCCTAGAGTCCAGCATGCAGGTAGTTAACATCCTAAAGGAACAAGGTATGTGGAATATAACTATGAAATGAAAATGAGGTGAGAAGATGCTAGTTATATCACAGAGAAAAGGAAAGCTAGATTTCATACAATGTGAATCCTACCATTTACAAATGTGTCCTTGAGGGGGAAAAAGGAAGCATTTTAACAAGCTGGATCTCTTTGTATAACCAATAGGATACTATAACATTCTCAGGCTTCCTTCAATGTCTTTTAAGGAAAAACAAAAGAAAAACAAATTGTAAAAATTGTACATCAAATTTTACTTTCCTTGTCATTCCCCAATATCATAATAACTGCTGGATAAATCTAGCTGTCATTAAAAAATAAAAATAATGCTAAAATTGGAAAAGATATTCCAAGAACTATTCAGGACTCTTCTATAAATTGTGCAGCATTAATAAATCTAGACAAAAGAAAGAAAAAATTCATAAATTCAATAGATTATTTAACTGACAATACAATTGAAAGGAATATTTTACATTAATAACAAATGATTCCACCAAAAACTTGTCAAAGAAAAAGACAAAATAAATAGTAAACACATTTTGTATTACTAAAATGAAATTTATGTTTTGCTCCATTTCACTTTTACAAAATTAAAAAACATGACAGAAGAAATGGTAGACTTCCAGGTATTAATTGTGGCTGACTATTTGGACATATTGGAACCATCATTGGAAGTGAATAGTTAATATACTGTTCTTATTAATTCACTCACAAGAAAAGACAGAAAAGCAAAATATCAAAGGGGCACTGGGAATGACTTTACTAATAGTGTGGACCCTTTGGGCAAAAGAGCCTCAGAAGTGTACTTTCATCAAAAAGACCATTAGACTGTAACTTTATTAACTTACAACACAGAACATGGCAATGGGTACCAGGAGGATTCCTTTGAACCCAAAGCAACAAGAGTACATTCTCCAAGCAGAGGACAGGTGGTTTGTTATCCATTACCCAACTGCTTCATCTCCAAAGGGGAAAAAAATAATAACCTCTATGGTTTTATATGTTCCCATTAAGATAAAGCATACATGAATACCAAATTTGCTACATTTCCTAAACAACCATGAATAGTGGCTGTTTTTCTTTCAGATTTAAAATTTCACCAAATATAAATAATTCTAAGTGCTTGTTTAAAAAGTTTGAATATCTATGTATAAAAGGTTTCCATTAAATTTTCTAAAGACATACCAATTGACTATATTTTATATAATACATGCTATAAATGAAATATTATACCATGTTATGAATGAAATATTATTAAAAGACATGTAATATTGATTCTGTAGGAAGCACTAAGATTCATGTTTTAAGAATTAATATGATAGGTTCAACAAGATAGCTCGGTGGAGTAAGTACTTGCTTGGGCAAGTGGAGGGACCGGAGTTTGATCCTCAGCATGCTGGCCCTGAGCATGCTGAGCCGGCCACCAAGTCCAGGCATGGTGACACATGCCTGTAATCCCAGCACTGGGGAGGCTGAAAACAGGAGGATCACTACAAGTCTGAGTTGTATAATGACACACTATAGCAAATACATTAAATATATGTATATTGTTTCATTTTAGGAAAGATGATTTAAGCCAGAAAAAAATACTTTGTAAGCACAAGAAAAACTGTAGGTCATATTTATCATAAAATACTGATTTTACTTTACATAATTAAATATTTAAATTTACCAAGTTTATAGAATATAATTATATCTTAAAGTTATTATGCCTAGTTTATGAGCTTCCTAAAAAGACAATATAAGGTTGAAAATATGGATACTCTACCTAAGGGATAGTTTAGTTACTCAAGAATTGTTATAGTTCAAAGAAGGTGATGTTAACATTATAAACCACGACTCTCTAACAAAAAGAACAGAGACATAAAGTATAACTAAGCTTTGTGCATGCATTATTGAGGGTAAGTGTTGTTTCCAGAATGAATGTATTACTCCGATATTGATATGCTAATACATTGCAAATAATTGTTCATTTACTAAAAGAACAAAAGAGAAAAATACTTTATTATTGTTTTCAAATAATTCACTCAATTTATATGAAAAGAAATATATGCTACCCACCACCTTGTTTTCCAGTTCTTGGGATTTAACCTAGGTCCGAGCACATATCAGGCTCTACTTACAAGCTACCTCCCTACAAAAGTCCAGTGGTACAATTGGTTAGTGCAAAGAACTTATACAAGCTACATCCCCAGCATTGTGAAAAGCTTTTCAAATAAGGATTACACATGTAGACAAATTGAGTAAAAAAAAAAAAGATCATCAGCTGTATTTACAAATGAGGCATCAATGCAGACTTTATTAATATTTCCATCTAGTTAAATTTTACTTTTTATAATTATGGCAATCAACATTTTGGTATTATTTTAAGCAATTATACTGTAGTTATTTATGCAAAAGCAGCTATACTGTAGAAATCCTTACTGTTACTGTGTAATAGAAATCCTCAGGCTTAGAAACAATACCTAGTATTTGGGTTTTCTATTTTCTTCTATGTGAAGAGTAAGGATGGTAAGAAGAGCAAAAATTAAAAGTAACTTATCCATATTTCAAAATTAACAATCACAACAAAACAGAAAAATTGAGTATTACCTAGATAATACTATTATTCTCATCCATGTCACAAAGGAAGTTACAGCTATTCAAGATATAATTTCATCTATTTTGCCACTGAGTGACACATAGGTAAGATTATATATGAATTTTGGAGGATTTCTGGGCCCTTATTTAAAAGTACATAAATGCCTTCCATTATGAGTGCAGCATCTAACATCTCAATGAAATCTGAATTTTCTTAAAATTAAAGTGTAAATGGCATTCCAACATTTTTTTCTACAAATATCTATTTTTCATCCAAGTCTTAACATTTTGATCATCAGCAGTTGGTATATTACTGTAACATTTGTTAAGGAGTTGAGATTATGTAAAATATGTATGTGCATTTGTGTTCTGTGCAGCAGCTAAAATATGCACATATTTTATACAACAAACCTGATTTGCTTTGAGGTTATGGCTTTAAAATACAGGGATGACTGTTACCTTAAGATGTTGAATACATTTCCGGAAAGCACAGCTATAGGCTCATTAAATTTTCAGGTAAACAAAAATATATACCTTATACTTTGAAAGACAACTACCTTTTATTTTCCTAACAGAGAAATCTACAGGCAATGAATTTTGCCAATTACTATTTGCACATAGCAACCCCAACAAAAAAAAAAAAAAAATACTCAGTATAAAGAAATCTGTCTCACTCTTTTTGTATCAATGAAATTCAGGCATTCATAGTTGAGAGAAATCTACAAATTCATATATATTCAAAACTTGCATTTTGTTGTAGTAAATGGATTTTTAATGGTCCATTCAGTAAAGAAAAATAATTTCCTAGCAGGAATTGCACAGATTTCCAGACTGCCTAAATGCATATTAATGAAATTATTCAAATTCAGGTACTGCCTTTTTTATTATTTCTCATATCTCTTATTCTTTAACAGAAGCACATTCATTCTTTCTGTCACCTAGTAATCATCAGGACAGGTTATGACAAACCAAATAGCTTGAGTGGGGAATCCAAGATAACATATTTTGTCCACAGAAATAATCTTATCTGTTTACTTTCTTAGACACACCATCTCAGCCATTTTATTAACTCTTCTCTGAATATCAGAATAATGTCCAATATTGCCCTGAACCATTGCAAATGAAATTTGTATTTTGTAAGAAATTAAGTCATATGAATATTTGGTTATGCTAATAAAAATACTTCTCCAAATAAAGGGATTTTCAAAACTTAATTTTATACCCATATAGTAAATACACTCCTCGATGTTTATTTTAGTTCCCTTTGTATTTCTCCGCAGTTGTGCTTAAACTAGAAAAATGTATGGCAATACAGCAGACTCACCTGCTTTAGGAAACGTGACCAGGATTGTGTTTTGGCTAATTTTAAGCTATTACCATGACAACTGTCCTTCTCACACAAATTAATGAATAACCTTATGAAATAAATTGATGAAACAGTACTGTGATTTGGGTCAGGAAGCTTAGTACTAACGTGTTTTATAAATTATAACAGATACTAAAAACTGGCAAAATTCCTTAAAGCCTACTATTAACATCTCTGCTTCGAAACCTTAACTTTAGTTATTTAGATTAGTTAAAACCTCATATTTGTCATTTAAAAATATATCTCACTTGTAAAATACCAGTGCTTTGGCATATAATTTTGTAAGTCAACTTTGAATGACAAGAGTAGTTGTGTATGTGTATAGGCACACAGGTAGACACACATGCACATGCACTCTTCCAGACTATTCCAGATACAAATTCCCATAAATTTAGAAAAAAAAATTAAGTTAGTAGTTAGCACAGCAAGAGAGCACATCATTCTGTATGCACACACATTGTAACATTGCTCAGTCTACACACATTTAGTGACTCCACTTGTCTGTCACTCGTGCTGAAATACTAAGAACACAGTAATGAAAGATATTCCAGACCTGAAAGAACCGCAAGGCTACAGTCCAGTGGGGAACACAGCCAGGCAAATCAATTACATTTTAATACCATTATAAAGGAATATGCCAGCTGCAATGGGAGTAGAGAGAAAGAGCTCATAACCTGACCTGAACAGGGTCAGCGAGGGCTTCCCACAGAGGCTGGCACCTCAGCTCTCTTGATGGTTCAGATGAAGTAAGGGAGTCTGAGAAGATGAAAAGAGTTTTGTTGTTGTTTGATGGTTCTAAGGTAGCAGCAACTGCATGAACAGAAAGAGATGCTCTAACAGGCTCAGTTTGGCCAGAGCAGCTTTCAGTAATTTTCAATGATCAAAACAACTGGTCCTTATTTTAATATTCTATTAGGTTCTATACATCCGACTATATTCTTTATTTTTACATAGAGAAACCCCATAATGTAGAATGTATAATTTTCTTACATCACAGCAATTTCAGCTTTTGATATGTATATTTCTGTGTGTGTAGCTTTCCTTTGTTATTTTAATGTGCCACGTAAGTTTTAATTAAATTCAATGATTGTAGGCAGTTTTATGCCTGTTTTTAAACTTTATGTTACATTATCCTATATCAACAAATATCTATAATTCCTTTCAAAAACTGTATTTTCCATGATTGAAAATCAGTAAAACCTATCACAGTATGTTTACATATTCCCTTATTTTTTTGACATTTAGAGATCTATAAATTTTTTAAGCACTGGAAAATAATTATTATACACACATGCATTATACACCCTCTGATTATTATTAATGTCAAGAAAGGGGACTATGGGTAAAAGAATATCTGGATGCATATTTCCAAATTGCTTTCCAGAAAGAAAATATTCCAACCAATAAGTGAAAGGACTTCTGTTCTCTAATCAGCTCTAATATGGCAAATATGTCTTTACATAGTTAACTGGATAATTATTTTATTTTGATCTCATTATTCCGTTTGCTTATGCGAAAAAATATAAATGATTTTATTCACATTTTATATACTAGTAATTCTACTGAGCGATTACAACAGTATTCCTAAAGATAATATTGTACTTCTCAAGATGAGTAACTTACTAAAATACAGCTCTCTCAATATTTAAGATATCTGAATACAACCTAATGGCAGCCTGGGGTCTCTACTAAGAGAATATATAGTTAAAGTAAAAATGAAATTATAAAAAATGATATTCACCTTACCCTGAATTTCTCACACAAATTTTTTCACTTTTTTATGTTTCTTTAGAATTCTTAATATTTCTTAACATTTGGTCCTTTAACATAACCTCAAATAGGACAAGTTATTTTAAATGAGTGTGTATGTTTTTTTTTTAAGTCCAAATGTGGGCTTTTAAATGAAATCCTAAAACTTATGATGCTTGATCAACTGCTAACAAATACTGTTTAAAACTAAACACATTATAACTTTCCAATACATTCAGAAATGGTGTTAGAAATGTTTCATGTCAAGATATAGTCAAAGCTAGCATTTGCTGGGGAAGCATGAAATATATGCCTCTGTTGGCTATGAAAATGAACAGCTTTAGCTTTCTTTGAAGACATTTTTAACCAGGTTACACAACTCTGTAGTTAAGGATTAACACAGATACAAAAGATCATATAAAACATATGGACAATACTTTTTAACATCATTCTCCTGAAGATGATTAAATTTAGCATATTCCAGAGAAAATCTTTACAGTTTCCATGGCTCAAAACAATATGCATCTGTTTCTCGAGCACCTGAAGCCTGGGCTAAGTCCTTCCTTCCACCAGGAGTGTGTTCTTCCAAAGTCACAGAACAAAGAGTGACAGCAAGACACAACAGTTCACGCCTGTGTCCGCTGGAAGGGACATGTCATTTGTGTTCCTGGTTCAGTAGCCAGGACAGGATGGAAGGTTGGGCAATGCGAAGGGGCAGGGAAGACACTTTGAGAACTACTTGTTTCTGCCATGTGTCTTAACTAAAGGATATGCGACCAAAATATCTGTAGACATTGGAAAACTTAAGAGAGGTCACAACTCTACCATGAACTGTTCACTGAATGAATTTTTAGGCTTATATGGAACAAGGATATAAGTTTAAGTCAATCCTTAACCCCCAAAATGTAAAATATGTAATATATTAAGAGTTAATTCAAAATAAATTAATAATTTAATTATTTTTGTAGCATAGAAATTGAAACTTTTAATATAAAGGAAGAGACCAGGAGTAATTAGAATGGATTTTGCAATGTGGAGTGTGAGTTTGTCTCCAAAGGACAGAGAGTGGAATTATGTTGGAGGAGGGAAAAGGAAGCACATTGGAAGCAAGATGGTGAGCTCTAGAGAAAGCAAGAGTGAAAATGGTTAGGACAGCTCCAGAGAACCTCAAGAAAATGGATCTAATTAGACGGAAGATTTTGAGAAATTCTGGAAAATAATATGAAACACCGACTACAGAATCTTGTAAGCTCCTCAGAGCAACTTGGAAATGATACACAGAAGTCTGAGAATCATGTGAAGTCCTCAGACAAAGGGCTGAGATGGATGTGTTTAGGTATCACACTTCACCTGTTTTCATGAGGCTTTGAATCAGTGCACACAATAAAATACAACACAAAATCAGGCATCCAGGAAGAAAATAGTGCATAGTCTGCTTGATGAACGTAATGGACTTAATGGATTTAATGAAACAGGTGGAAGAAATCCTGGGCTGCACACAGCGCTTGAGACAACGGCTGATACAGCTGGACAGTGATTACTTATCTGGGCTGTGAGTTTTCCTTTTAATTTCTTACGAGGAAAGGAAAATAAATTAGGTTAAATTATCTGAATACTTGAGCCAAAAGGAAAATAGCCTTCACCTGGGTGGCATACGCAGGAGCAGTGTTAGTTTCCAGGGTGAGCGGCGGGCGACGCAGAAGAGCACACCGGAAGCAAAAGCCACAAAACCACCCAAGTACATTACTGGGGCAGTGGACAAAGGGCTGCTGCGGGAGGGGTGGGGAGCTCTAGGGTCTTCATAAATCTGTGCTTGTATGTGAAATCTCTGAAACAGAACCTTAACTGAACGTATTCATGCCCCCGAAAAGTTCCAAGTCATCCCTTTTGTCTGCTAAAAGTGTAGCACTAATACTGATCAATTTCACATGCTAAGATAGATTATTTGGATATTAATAAGGATATCAATAATATCAATAAATTAACTTAATATAACAAATGTTGTTTCTTAACAAACACCTAAAATTCATTCAAGCAACCCACACGATCCCAAAGTTATATGAAATTTTTAGTGGTCATTCATACAGCCTTCTGTGCACCATGTAATGCTGCACCAGTATCATTATAATTGCTGCCATTGTAAAGCCTGGTGGAGCAGAAGACGGCATACTGTCTGATAGGTGGCCTTAGATACTGTAAAATGCAAATATTTACAAAGTGGATTTCAGAAAGGTAAAAGTATGTACTCAATTGTACTTAATAATCTAGTACAAAACTCTTAAGATTCAATGACAATTGTCATTCTTAAATTTTCAGAGTAAATTAAGTGAGCAAAGTTTAGGTAAAATAGTGACTATTCTAATACTCTTCCTTAAAGTTTACGACATCCCTTTTTCAAATTCCTAGATAGATAGATAGATAGATAGATAGATAGATAGATAGATAGGTAGATAGATAGATAGATAGATAGAGCTACAGATATATTGATATAAATGTATATATCTTTGTGTGGCCATCAAAAAACAGTTTTGTTGAAGCATGCAACTAGAAAACACATATTTTTATAAATTAGGTGTAATAACTGGCTTGATCTAATTTAATATAATCACGCATGAAGTAAGAATAAAATTAAGTTTTAAAATCAAGGCAACCCAAAAATATGAAAAATTAATCACCACAAAATATCACTATAGTGAATCATTATCCTCTCAGCTATTTCCACTACTTTACACTATTTCTGGGTATTAATTAAACCAACATTGCTCTTTCACAGAATTTTATTCTCTCTTTGTAATATAGGCAATCTAGTTTTCTTCTTTGGGGGAAAAATTCTCTGAGATACTGGATTCCAGTCCTGATTCACAAAACTTATTAAACGTATTTCTAGCATGTTTCTTGGCCTTTTTTCACATCTATTAGAGCCCATGGAACATCAGGGCAGAAGAGTTGTGTAACCCTGACAAGTTTACAAAATACCATTTTAAAATGAAATACAGGAGTGAATTCTATGAAATATGAACTTTGGAACTAAAAGCTGTTTCTATTCAATCAATAAAATCTCATGGGGCCGGGGAGATGGCTCAGTGGGATAAGGGCTTCCCTGGCAAGCGCAAGGACCTGAATTCAATCCCCGGTTCCACCAAAAAAAAAATAAAATAAAATAAAATCTCACAATCTACTGATAATATTTAAACAATAGACAAATTCCAAGAATCTGTCATGTAAAGTTAAAAATAACACACTGAAAATAAGGTTGTTTCATTTTTACTTTCTTTGCTTACTTGCTTTTTCCTGTATACATCAGTTTTGCTTATGTCTTTAATATTTAAACTTTATAAAGTAAAAAGAAATGTAAAAAAACATACTCTACGAGATCACTTAGATATACATGTGGATTAATAAAATATTACTACATACTCAGAAATATGTATGTTGACATTTTTACATGCATATGGTTAAATTCACCTGTATGTTCAAAGAGAGATATTATTGAGAATCAATTAGTGATTATTTATTCATTTTGAACCACTTATTGTTCAAAAGTAACAGCTACTTTGTAAGTAGCACATGCATAATTGTCCAAAAGAATGCATCCGTTTTCATTATCTAGGATTATGAGTATTACAGTTATACTAAAATATCTTAAATAAGCAAATGGTTTATTCGAGAGAAAAAACCCTTAAGACAAATGTTAAAACTTTCAGTTCCTAGTTTGTATACTGATGAAGTTCCATATTAACTTCATGACAATTTAAATTTTAAAAATCTACCTATTCTGAGAAGAATATATTGAATTTTCTATAATTTACTATTGGCCAAGATTACATCACTTTTGATGTTAAGAAAATTCTAGAGGTCTTTGCATGTTGACACACAATATAGTAAATTTATAATTAGCTTGACATTGTCAAATTTTCTAAAACCTCTCCAATTTCTCAGAACTGTTAGAATGGTATAATAAATCATTAAACTCTAGTCTCATCAAATTATAGTCTTGTCAGAAATAAGTTCAAATATCAACAGATTATGTAAAGAATTTCTAGTGAGACAGTTCACTAACACCTGTAAAAAGAGTAGCTCTTCTAATTCAGAAATGAATTATAAAAAGTCTTTTTAAATTTTTAATTCATGCATGTATTTAATGTGCTGTATTAACAAGGAAACAGATTTATAACAAATGTGTATGTAACATCCAGTTATGCTGTGTACTCTTTTGTGAAATAGGATATTACGATGTAGCCTAAGCCAGCCTTAACCTTCCCATGTTCCCCAGGCTGGTCAACTGACTGTCATCCTTTTGTCTCAGCCTCTCAAGTGCTGGGATTACAGGCATGTGCCAAAATGTTCAGCTCATATTTGAAACTTTTAATAGGTGATAACTTTATACTACACACTACATAAGTATGCAATAAGTATATAAAGTAGAAGCAGGTAAGTTACAGAGATGATTGTGAACTATGCCCTCTGATGCTTAAATAATATAGCAGATATACTTTGGCACAAAGTTTTTCTCAAAGTACCCATACTTTGGATACCTGTATTTTCAACATACTCCAACTTTGTAGAATATACATCTGGCATATTATATATTTTTAAAATTTATAATTATTATAATCCCATCAAAATAATGAAACCTGTCAAATGTTTTCTAAGAATAGGTAGCACTATATTTCGTATTTTAATAATACAATTACTTTGCAACTAACTTCTTCTCTCTGCCAGCCCTCAGCCCCATTATGTGTCTAAATAAAAATCCATTTAGATGTACAGCATACATTATGCAGAAGATAACAGATGAGCTTATCAGATGTCTTGCAATTCTAAGGGTAAATTTATTGATAAACTACAAAACATGAGCTAACCTGACTTCTGCCGGTCACACCTGACTGTATCAGCTCTTGCACCTTCTGTCTGCGCACGGGTGGTGCACCTGACTGCACAATGCAACAAATGATTGCTGTGACATTAAAACAATGGGCACTGGTTAAAAGCCTCTGAAAGTTTCTTTTCCTCAAACTTAGAAAAGGCTTATTTTGAATTTAATGTTTTAACCTCCAATCTATTTTTGTTATAACCTGTTCTTTATAATGTTTGCAGCAGCAAAATGTACTTCTTGTGCCATCTTCAGGATGCTTTTAGAAAACAGCTCCATTAACTAAGTTGGAATTTACTGTCCTCGGGTGTTTTCTAAAAATTATTACTGGGAGCTTTTGTTTGTATAAATAGTACTCAAATTAAATCATATAATGTGTATCTTGAAATTTTACTAAATGTTAAAATAATACAAACATATGAAAACACAAATATATCAAATTATACAAATACATACACATACATACATGTATATGTAAGCATGCACACATGTATATTTAAAGTACTTATAGTTTCCAAAACACTTGCATATGATTTGGTATTTAGAGCATTTCTCTAAAGTAGGTATGGCAGAAGCTAGTATATATTTGAAGAAATGAGAAAACTCATATTTAAACCACATATTTGTCCAAAATTTCAAAATTATTCAGTCATATTGCCAAGATTCCAGTTTACATCTTTGTAGCCAAGTAAGTAGTTATTTCTTAAACAACAGTAACTTATAATATCTTTATAATAATGAATAGTTATACATAATTTCTGGTTAAACTTTTTCAATAATTTATTTTAAGAGATCAATACTACAAAGTAGAATATTTCCTTGATCAATAGGGTTATTTATCAGAAAATCAAACATTTACTCCTAGTTAATTCTTTCATCATTTCTGAACTTAACTAAAAAAATCTTTACTGATACATTAACATATTTCACAGAAAGAAAATTACAGTATAATTATACAAAAAAGTTCACATATAAATTCAGTAGACAATAAATTACCCATATGACAAAGACCAAGCTATACAAATAAAATTGACTACTTCAATATCTATAAGAAATTTGAAAGAAGACAGAGCGCAGTGGCTGGGATTTGATCCCCATCTTGCTGTGTGGGCCCCACCCTCAGGATGCACTGAGAGGACCATTGAGACTGGGCATCATGGCACATGCCTATAATCCCAGCGCTTGGGAGGATCAGTCCGATCTATGTAATGAGACCCTAGAGGCCCTGCACTAAATTTAAAATAACAATAATTAATAAAGAAATTGGAAAGAGAACCAACAGGCTATTCTAACATTACTTGTGGTACCATTTACTCGGTTTGCCTGGGACCAACTTAACTAAGACTAGAGCACACTTCTACATTTCACTGTACTATAATTTGGACAATAAATTGGTAAATTGCCTGAAGACAGTCTCAGAAGTCCACAGAGCACCAGATGCAGTTGCTGAACATGGACTTTGAAACAAGCAAGATGGCTCAGTGAAAGGATTCACCTCCTTAAAAACCCCTCTTCCTACATGTGTCCCAGCACACACATTAGTTTTAATGAGATGACACAGGTTCCAATTCAACAAAAACTCTTTAAACCTCCATTTACTCATATGAGGCTAAACACAATCTCCTTCCCAAGGTTTATGTAAGTATCAAATAAAAATCACCTGTGAAGTCAACTAGATTTATGACCAGGAGCCAGAACTTTGTAAGTGTTCACTATATAATCGTCAATCTTTTAGGATCAGCAACATGGTTCTGGGCATGAAAGATGCTCAATAAAGTCTTTTGTTGGGTCAATTTATAGTGAAGCACAAGGCACTATCTTTTCAAGAAAATTTTTTAATTCGGTACACTAATCAAATTTATCAATTTTAAAAATTAACGTGTCTCAGAAATAAACCAACAGAGTATGGTTATCTCTGGTACAAAAGAAAAGTCTCAAACCAAAGAATGCTACAAATCCCTAATTCACAGACTTCTAATGTTAATTTGCCTCCTAGAGCAGAGGTTTCTTATGAGTTAGATGCTTCATTTGAAATTCTGACTGAAGTTATGACTCTGCCCTATTTAAACAATTCATATAATAAATATGGACATTTGCATATTATTTATGGATATTTGTACTACTATACTCATGTGTCTATACTGTATGTATAGACATTATAGCATATCATATATGAATATATAGTATATGTACATAAATTTATATATATATATATATAAAACCACACATGAGCAACAATACATGTACAATTTAAGAGATGCATGAGAATTCTAAAGTCTGTATCATAGGAGCAATGATATTCATTTGTTAAAAAATATATACAAACATATGTGTGTATATATAATAGATATTGAATGACTTACGTCCACTCTTTAGTTTATGGGCATCTGAATTGTTTCCAGGATTTAGCTATGACAAATCGTGCTGCTATAAACATGGATGCATATATATCACTGTGGTGTAAGGTTTTCAGTACTTCTGGAAAAATACCCAGGAGGGGAATATCTGGTTTGAATGGTATCTCTAATCCTGGATATGAAGGAATCTCTACACTGATTTCCATAGGGGTTGTATCAGTCTGCACTCCCACCACAGTTCAGAAGTGTTCCTTTTTCTCCATAAACTCTCCAGAATTTGTTCTTGACTGACTTCTTGATGTTAGCCATTCTTTCTGGAATGTGATGGAATCTCAGTCTTCATTTAGTTTGCATTTCTCAAATGACCAATGATATTGAACGTTCTTCACATATTTACTTGATATTTGTATTTCTTTCTCTGAGAAGTGTATGTTCATTTCATATGCCCATTTTTGGAGTCGTTGGACTTGGGAGCCTGATTTTTTAAATTTGTTAGATGTTCTAGATAGAAGGCCTTTGTCAGAGGGACAGCGGAGTATAATTTTTTCCCAGTTTGTGGGTTTTCTTTTTACTCTGTTGGAGATTTTCTTTGAAGTACAAAAACTTTTCAAAATGATGAGATATCAGTGGTTGATTCTTTGAAGTATTTCCTGTGCAGTTTGGTTTTTCTGTTCATGAACTCTCTTCCTACCCCTATATCTTTAATAATTCTACATACATTTTCCTCTAGAACACTTAGCATTTCTAGTTTAATATTTAAATCTTTGATCCATTTGACTGTAGTTTTGTGCATGTTGACATCCATCAATTGAAGAATGGATAAATAAATGTGGTATTTTTACACAATTGAGTATTATTCAGCCATAAAACAGGGTAAATTTGAGTCTTTTGTTGGTAAATGGATGCAACTAGTGAACATACTCTTAAGCAAAATAAATCAGACCCGCATGTGCAAACATTGTATTGTCTCCTTAGTGTGAGAACCTCAAAGAGAAAAATGGAATTTGAAGGGTATAATAGATGCTGGGAAAAGGAAATGAGCTTATTCAAAAGGAAAGAGTTACTGAGTTGAGGAAAAGGATAGAAGAAGGAGTAAGGGAAGAGATTTATCTCTGTATGTAAGCAGGATGGTTTGGACAACTGCACTGTGCATTTCTGCTGGTCTATGAAAAGAAGTTAATGTTTCGATTGGTTTCATCTCCTTTTTTTCAATTGTTTGTACTTTTCTTCTTAACTTCTTATACATTTCTTTTGTTTCTTTCTTCTTCCAATTTCACATGCATATATCTGGCAATATGAATAACTGGTTGGTAGACAACACTATGTATTACAACAAATACTGTGAAATTCATATTAATTTGGTGAGTGAAATTCTGTATCATTTTTAACTTTTTCTGTTTTAATTCTAATTTTTACTCTTTTAAGAAATTAAACAATGAATTAGGTGACTATTTAATGAAGTCATACTTAACCTTATTGTATAACCATATCCTAATATTTTCTACTCTGTTGCATCCTATTCCATTCCAGTCCAGTCCACTCCAATCCACTCAGTCCTGGTTTTAGAAGTAATAACATCATCTTAATCAATTACATTGATTTCAGACTTCCTATTCCAAGATTAAAGATTATTGCTGTGGAGTTTGGCAGTAGCTGTGACTAGAGTTGTACCACAGAGAGCTGATTAACCAGCTATTAGCTAATAACCTAAGGAAGCAAACCTTCAGAGGAAAGGAATAGAGTAGGACACATGGTGTTAAAGAAGCAGCTGAAAACAAAGACTTTAGTCCTCCTCCTTGCTGCAGTACAGAACTCTGATGCAGAATATATCATCCCCTAAGAAGCCACTCATGGTATTTATTTAAGTAGGATAATTTGCATTTACATGACTGGAAAATGAGAAAACATGAAGTATTCACAGTGCTACACTTTGAAATAAAACAATCTTAGGGCTGGTCAAAGAGCTCAGCAGATTAAAGAGCCTGCAAGCAGGGGCAGGGGCCAGGGGTTCGATCCCCAGATCTGCCATGCTGGCCTCACCCCTGGGACGCACTGAGATGACAATTGAGACAGAGCATGGTGGCATGTGCATCTAATGCTAGCTTTTGGGAAACTGTAAACAGGTGGATCACTACAAGTGTTATCTAGTAGTGAGACCCTGAACACTCTGTAATGTAAATCCTTCCCTAAAATACAAAGAAAAAAAAAAGAAATAAAACAATCTTGACAAATGGATTTTAGGGAAATTTTTTTCTTAGTAAAGACTTTAGGTAAATAAGTGGGAAATGAAAGTGTAATTCAATAGTAGTCTTATGCTTTTACTTATATTGACAATGCTTCCAAAAAAGATTTGAAAGAGCTTCCAACAGAATTAAAACTTTTTAAATTTAAGGGCTCTAGCAATCAGGGGCTTAAGCCATAGAAGAGTTGTTCAATGATAAACTCTGGTATGTGGAAGGATAGTGGGTTGCTCAGTGTGAATCTTCACTACAGGTCAGGTTCTCACACTGGGGAAAGTGACCTGTATTCATCTGAACTGTTTGCCATACTCACACATGAAAGACAAAGTTAATGCGATCATGCTGTTAATGCAAGCAATAAATAAATAAATTAATAACTGAACTGATGTAAAGTTAAACAAACAATATTTGTAGTTAGATCCATATTTCAATTTAGAAACAGAGACTGGGGAATATGCATGGTTTCATCCCTTGAGAAAGAGTTTTATATCTGACAGATTTTACTAGGTATTAAAGATACGTTAGTAAAGAGTAAAGACAAAAATCCTTAGGCAGTTTGCAAAGTATAATAAGAAGGAATTTACAGCAAATAATGCACAGGAAAATAAGCAAATTATACTACTCTGATGTATCTATGACACCAAACTAGTGGCCTATTTTTTCTGATGATATAACTTGGGATGAGTTTTAAATAACTCAGTGAACTTTGTTGAAAAAAAACATTATATCTGTCTCAATTTTGTCAGAATTCCAATAAGCATTACTTGATTTTATCAAATAAAAGTTACAAGCAATATAGAAAAGTTTATGAATGATATTTTGAAGAAAACATTAATACCATTTTCTGATAACCTATGGCATCAAAATACTAAGAAAAAGAGTCAGAGATTATTAAAAGCTGTGTAATTCCCAGTTCATTGTTAAGTACCACGTAGCACAATGACAATATATAGGCACCAGAAAATGGATAAAATACATAGTCACACAAAAGAAATGGGTTTGCACTTTATCATTTGAATTAGAGAATTTAATGGTAAACTTTGACTGCCAGTTGTCCTACAAATATGTAATATTTCTGAAAAAATCCTAGATCACTTTTCAGCATTAGAAATTTTTATTAATATCACTTATTGTACATATTTGGTATAATTTGTTTTTATTTGTTTTATATTTAAAAGCAGGACTATTGGAAGCAGCCCACAAACTGTAACCTTAAGAAAATAAAAGAGGACATTTGTTTTGTTTGCTTATATCTGATTCTCAAGAATGTTCCTGATCACCTCTGAATTAAAAGGCAACAGTATATCATGTACCACAAATACTGTAATTAAGAGAAAAGAAAGGGAGAACAGAGTAGAGAGCCCCTGAAGAATTTGCCAAAATGATGCCCACACCAGTTAAACTGTTGAAAGAGGGAACTGACAGCTCCCAAGGCAACCCTCAGCTTGTGAGTAACATCAATGCCTGCCAGGTGATTGTCGAGGCTGTAAGAACCTCCCTAGGTCCCCGTGGCATGGACAAGCTTATTGTAGATGGCCGAGGCAAAGCAACAATTTCTAATGATGGGGCCACAATTTTGAAACTTTTCGATGTCGTCCATCCTGCAGCAAAGACTTCAGTGGACATCACCAAATCTCAAGATGCTGAGGTTGGTGATGGTACCACCTCTGTGACCCTGCTGGCTGCCAAGTTTCTGAAGCAGGCAAAACCCTGCTTGGAAGAAGGTTTGCACCCCCAGATCATTATCTGAGCTTTCTGCACAGCTACACAGTTGGCAATTAACAAGATCAAGGAGATCGCTGTGACTGTGAAGAAGCAAGATAAAGTGGAGCAGAGGAAGCTGCTGGAGAAGTGTGCCATGACAGCTCTGAGCTCCCAGCTCATCTCCCAGCAGAAAGCCTTCTTTGCTAAGACGGTGGTTGATGCTGTGATGATGCTCGATGATTTGCTGCAGCTTCAAATGATTGGAACCAAGAAGGTACAGGGTGGAGCCCTAGAGGAGTCTCGGCTGGTGGCTGTTGTTGCATTCAAGACGTGCTCTTACACTGGATTTGAAATGCAACCTAAAAAGTACAATAACCCCATGATTGCCTTGTTAAATGTTGAACTTGAGCTGAAAGCTGAAAAGGACAATGTTGAAATCAGAGTCCACACAGTAGAGGATTATCAGGTAATTGTTGGTGCTGAGTGGAACATTCTGTATAACAAGTTAGAGAAGATCTATAATTCCGGAGCCAAAGTTGTTTTGTCCAAACTCCCTATTGGGGATGTGGCCACTCAGTACTTCACTAATAGGGACATACTCTGCGCTGGCCGTGTGCCTGAGGAGTATTTGAAGAGGACAATGATGGCCGGTGGAGACTCAATCCAGACCAGTGTGAATGCTCTATCAGCAGATGGGCTGGGCCGCTGCCAGCTGTTTGAAGAGACCCAGATTGGAGGTGAAAGGTACAATTTCTTCACTGGCTGCCCCAAGGCTAAGACTTGCACCTTCATCCTTCACAGCGGAGCTGAGAAGTTCATGGAGGAGACAGAGCGGTCTCTGCATGACGCCATCATGGTTGTCAGGAGGGCCATCGAGAATGATTCAGTGGTGGCTGGAGGTGGAGCCATCGAGATGGAGCTCTCTAAGTACCTTCAGGATTACTCAAGGACTATCCCAGGAAAACAGCAGCTTCTGATGGGGCATATGCTAAGGCCTTGGAGATTATCCCACGCCAACTATGTGACAATGCTGGCTACAAACATCCTGAACAAACTACGGGCTCGGCATGCCCAGGGCGGCATGTGGTATGGGGTGGATATCAACATTGAGGTCATTACTGACAACTTCAAGGCTTTTGTGTGGGAGCCAGCTATGGTGCGGATCAGTGCCCTCACAGCAGCCTCTGAGGCTGCATGCCTGATCGTATACGTTGATGAGACCATCAAGAACCCTCGCTCCACCGTGGATACTCCTCCAGCAGTGGGCCAGGGCCGGGCCGCCTTTCTTGAGATCCCACCTGTCACACTGGCTGGCAGCTGGCTGCAGGTGTGCTTGCCCTCCCTGGCTTGGCTCATTGGTATTATGAAGAAGTGGTAATAATTGGTCTGTTCTGTTCTCACTGGAGGTTATTTAAATAAAACTTAAGACTTAAAAAAAAAAAGAGAGAAAAGAAAAATATGAGAAAGAATTCTTTTTTTTAAGTATTTAGTTCAGGGTCTACAGGATCTCACTATGTAGATAGGACTCGTTGTGATCCTCCTGTTTTCAGCCTCCCAAGCACTGGGATTACAGGGGCACACCACCACGCCCAGTTTCAATTGACATCTCAGCATGCCCCTGGGGGCAGGGCCAGCAAGATACAATGGGGATCGAACCCCAGTCACTGTGCTTTGCTTAAGCAGGTGCTTTAGTCCACCGAGATATCTGGCTGGCCCATAAATCTTTTATTTTAAAGAGAAAAAAAAAAAGATTAAGAATTCAAAACAAGATGATAGGAAATTAACAATGGTAATTATATTGCATATTGCTATTGTCAAAGTAATTGCTCAGGTTACCAAATATAGGCATGCAAAACTGATCAAAAAATATGCATGCCAACTGTTTCTTTCAGTAGTGCAATTATCTTGGCTATCATATATAAGGGAATATATATTCCCTTCCTTCTTTTCTCCTTTACTCCACCCAAATTTTCATTTCCTTTTGAGCATTTTCTTTCTTTTTCACAATATCTATCACACCTTTTGGATTTTATTTACTCTGACTCTCAAACTAGGGCAACAATATGATGCTAATAAATACAAGTCTGATATTTCAAAGAAGTTTTGATTATAAAAACATCAGAAAGAAGCAGTATGGGATATACCTGGGCAGTGTATATGTGTGTAACTAAGTACTGACCTGTTAATCAAATACATACTTACAAAACCATTACATTCATTATAAGAACTTTTCATTTGATCTACTATAGAAGACTTCTTTCCAACATATAGAATTTTAGCAATTAACCTAAATATATATCTTTAAAATCACTAAAGTTAAACATAATTTCATCTATACTTTCTTTACTTCATTATTGCCCTTGAAAGTATTTGTGATACTGAAATTCGCAGTTATAGCCTTGAAATCTAAGCTGTTTTCCTATTCCTATTACTAACATCTTGGTGGGTTCCCAGAGTTTTTGAATTATAGTTGTACTCTGGGGTTTATAGGCACTTGCCTTGAATATCTCCTTGAGGATAAGGAGGCGATCTTGGACACAGCATGCATCAAATACAGATACAAATGCACACAAACATCAGCTCTCTGGAAAAATCATGGGTAGCTACAGCACAGAACATCATACTCATTCTCCAAACGTTGTTTCTTTTTCCCCTGAGTACTAGGTTTCCCTTAATCCGTGAACAGTGAGCTTCCAATGTAAATCCACTGTCATCTGAACCAAAAAGACTTGAATACTTTTGAGAAATAGATCCTTACATGGGAATACTTAAATTTTGAGTCGTTTGTTTCAGTACATATGTAATTTTCTGTGACTAATGGAATTTCTAAAGATTAATGTGATAAGATCCTATGTGGATTGTTTGCATATATTTTAATGAGCCCACTTTCCTCTAAAAGAAACTGAGACCATTGATACTATTAGTTTACAACCAAGTAACAGTTTATAAGTAGAAAAGCCTCACAAGACAGGAAACATTCCAAAAGGAGAACCTTCACTCAGATTTTTTTTTTCTTTCTTTCTCTTTATTTTTATTTTTTCTTTTTTTTAGATAGAGTCTCACTATGCAGTTCAGGCTGACCTTGAACTCCTAGAAATCCTCTTGCCTCAATAATCAGATTTGCCAATAAAGACTAGACAATCAGATTTAACAAAGAAGATAGAAATGCAATGTATTTCTTTAAAATAGAGTTTAGGAACAAGCAGCTTGCAACCTCTCAGTGGATAAGAGATCTCAGTCCTGTAAGCAATGACTTACGTTCAAATGTGTACTAACATTTACAATTAATTTCAGTACCTTTCTTTCAATCTATACTTTAGGCATGAGTTGATGAACTTTAACCCATTAGTCAAATCCAACTGATATCCTGTTTATGTAAATAAACTTTTATTAGAACACATCAAAGCCTCTTCATTTTTGTGCAATTCGATAGCCAATTTCTCACTTCTCTAGCAAGATGCAGTTGGGGTAGAGAACATACTGGCTACAAATTCTAAAATATTTATTATCTAGTTCTCTATAGAAGAAATTTCTCAACTTCTTATTTAATCCAACAAGATCTAAGTTCTCAATTTCATATTTATGTATCTGGAAGTCATTTCAATTTAATATATTTTGAATTTTATTCTTAACAACAAAGAATTAAAATTAAGAACACATTTCCTTTTTATGTGTATTTTTATCTTAAAGACAATTAAAAATAAAAAATTAGAAGCAATATAGAATTTAAAAAACGATTTTCAAATTGAATTCTTTGAGGGAAATACAATAATAGCTTATTTATACATATTAGACATCATGTTATATGCATATTTTGAAACAAATTATTTCTACTATATAGAATAGTCAGGAAATTGAAAAAAAAATTATCAAATTTGGGTTTAGTTTACGAAGAATGATGAACTGCATCATTACTCTCTAGACAGAACTACAGAAAAATGTGGATTTTTTTATATCTCTAAATAATATACTTTATTAATATTTTGAGGGCTGGCCAGATAGTTCATTGGATTAAAGCATCTCCAAGTAGGCACAGGGGCTGGGGATTCAATCCCTGGGCCCAGTTGTGCCAGTCCTCCCCCTGGGGCGTTCTGAGATGGCAATTGAGACTGGGCATGGTGGTGCGCACCTATAATCCCAGCTCTTGGGAGCCTATAAACAGGTGGATTACTATGAGTCCGATCTAGTAGTAAGACTCTGAACACCCTGTAGACCCTTCCCTACAAAAATACAAACAAATTTTGAAAATATTTTAAGATAATACTTAAATATTTTGAAAATATTGTCTTACTTAAAAGAAATGGAAAGCAAATTCTTGTATTTAATGATGCTAAACCCTCAATGAATTTTGCTTTCTGTTTACTTTGTCTTGGGTTTTCTTTTTTTTACTTACAGATTATTCATTCTTTACTTACAATGTGTTTCAATTCTGTAAGATTACTAATGGAAAACTGATGGCCTTGCCAATGTATTGCCTGTACTTCTTCTAATGCTTGGTACATAAAAGACATATAATACACATTTAAGTAAATGGTACAATTCATCAAAGTTTCAACTAATAAATAACACTTAATTCTATACCCTAATTCAAGAGCTGAACAAGCTTCATAAAGTTCCTTTCTTCACAATTTTTAGTGCTAAGTATTTTTGAAATATCATAATGTGCTTGTATGGAAAGTGCTTAAATAGCTTCCTGTTCAAAATTGTCAAGTTAGTTATGCTGATTTGGATTTTTTTAGGCAACAGAATTCTCATTCTTACTGGTATGCCAGGTAGCTGTGATTGCCAGCTTGATAGGACTAAGAGACTCCTACAGCAGTGATTGGACTAGACAACACTCATGGCAATGATAATTCATACCTGAATGGGACATTAGGAGTTGGAGCCTGGCTACAGAAGTGGATAACAGGGGGTATGATCTTGGGACCTGTATTTGATCCCTGGCCTTTACATTCTGGATCCTTTTCAATCCATTCTGTTTCCTGAACAAAATGAGTCAAGCAGAATTCTTTTACCATGCCTATCTGCCACGTTTTGCCTTGAAGCCAATTGACTATGGAGTGAAACCTCTGAAAACTAAGAGTGAAAATAAACTTTTTCTCTCTTAAATTTTAAATTTCAGGTATTTTGATTCAGTATCAGAAAACAAACCAAACAACTGGATCTATGTACTACTACTAAAACATCAATGTTATATATTTTCTTACATGCGTAAATTTAGTACATTAACAATCATATTTGATTATAAAAAATTTGATGAACTGAATTTGAAAGTTCATTATGCTAAAAACAAAATAAACAATTAGGCCACTTAATATTTCTACTGTTGTTTAAAAACAAATATGTAAATTATAAAAATAAGGAAAACAAAACTCTCAAAAAGTACCACAGTATTTCTTTTCATAAACTATATTTATCTGAGTAAAATAGACAATCTTTTCCCACAGAAACAAAATCAAATTTGATGGGATATAATCAGTATAGAAATTCAAATCCTAGGGTTGGCCAGATAGTTCAGTGGACTAAAGTGCCTGCTTAGGCAGAGTACAGCAGCCGGGGTTCAATCCCCAGCATGCTGTGCCAGCCCTGCCCCTGGGGCATGCTGAGACAGGCGATTGAGACTGGGTGTGGTGGTGCGTGCCTGTAATCCCAGCTCATGGGAGGCTGAAAACAGGAGTATCACTAGGAGTCCGATCTATGTAGTGAGACACTGTATACCCTATACACCCTGTCCTAAATTTATTACAAAAAAAGAAAGAAATTCAAATCTTTTTAAAAAGACTTTAGAATTTAGAATTATTAATCTATTTTAATTAGAGTTTAGATTTATAAGAGGTTATTTGAGGATAAATGACTAATACCATGAAAAGTGGAGGAATTAAATGCTCCCCCATTAACAACTCATTGGTGTTCCACTGAACATAATTATATTTTTTCACTGAAAAAGACTATGTCTTTCTTAACATCCACAAATGATCAACAAACACAATATTAAAGTACATTTTTAAAAATTATCTAGATTCAGATATGTGAAGTAATTTTGCTGAATTTCTAGTATCTGATGAATAAATCAAGTTTTACTCCATTGTAGTAAGTTTTGTATCATCCAATACTATGCTCTCTCTCCCTCCCTCTCATTCTCTGTCACATACACACATGCACGCATATGCACGCACATGCATGCACACGCACACACACACACACACACACACACACACACACACATAGAACCTTGGAAGAAAATACTTAGTAAAAGCTAAAGGACAACTCTTTTACTTTTGTTGCTGCAGCACCTAAAAATTCAGACCCTTTCTTAATTGTGATAGATTATAAATTGTTGATTTCCAAAAGTTTTGATCATATGAAAAATGATTTTAAAGAATTGTAATACATATTAAAAGATGATTAAAAACAAGTGAAAATATGTTACTTTAATCTTTACTATAAAATACTGATAAAATGCAATTGGAAACAAAGTTGAGCTATTGATTTGAAAAATAGTTTTCCATCAAGAAATATCATTGTTTAAAAACTAATTTTATACCTTTAAGGAACTTGTCCTGCCATTTTCTCCCCTAAGATGTTGATGGTTAGGAAAAGCAGAAATGAACTGTCACTACTACTGAGAGCATATTTGTTCAAACAATGTTTTGCTACATCTGACAAAAGGCTGCAGCTAAAGAGATTTTTATTAACTTCAAAAAGTGTCACTTTTTCCTAACAAAGACACCAGAACCACCAATTAGTTCTTCCAAATATAGTCAATGTGCTATGAGGGAGTTGCGTAAGTATGTAAGCAATGATGATGGCTACCAGTGGGGAAGGTAGTTAGGAATCCTACCTGGGAATACTTATCAGGCAGGTTCCGACATCGGGGGCTCAGAGTCTGGATAACAAGCCTGACAGGACAGCAGATCATGGTCTATAGATTATTTACTCAGCGTGAGAGCACTAGCTCTAGCAAAAGAAGAAAAAAGCAAAAGAGTTTGAAGTTTAGATAAAGTTTAGAAGAGAAAGTGGGCCAAAGAGCTATGCCTGCTGTCAAAAAAGCAACGTATGCTGCTGAAACTGTGGCAAAGGCTTAGATTCTGTGAGGCTGAGTAGAAGATCTAAAGTTCTTTGAACAGCAAATAGCCCTGAGCATTATTCCATGTATTTGCCTCCTCAACTGAAAGTTCCAGAGAGATTAATATTGGGCATTTTTCCAACAATGTAATGTTTTCGGAAATGAAAAGTTATTTAGTAAACATGGATATTAAGGAAAGAAATCTGGAAAATCCAAACATTCTGTGTACCCTGAAAATGCTGCTATCAGCAGCAGAAGCAAGGGAGCAGAGAAATATTCATTTTCCTGACCATAGCTTTTGAAAGAAAAGAAGTGATGGTAGGGAGCTCAATCTTCCAAAAGCCTTTGTCAGAGAAGCAAAAATGAAAACTGCTAAAACACATATATTTGAAAAGAATTCCTTAGGTTATTTCAGAAACACAGATTATGAATTTATAACAATGTTCAATAAGATTAATTCATTAATATTCTTCTTAATTGAAGTGAGACTTTTAAAAGGATTTTAAATGGAATGGTTATGTTAAATATCAAACAATCACTGATTAGATATCTTTGTTGGAAACTGTGGAATCAAGACTCAATAATCTCCAGCTCTAACAAAAGAGAACCATCCCATAACTGTAACACAGCCACCAACAAACCCATGTATTCTTCTACTTTTGTGGTTATGAACTTTTCAACTACAGTCCCAAAGCTATGGTTTCATAATATAAAACCACAGAAATAGTCACAAAGTCACAGTGGTAGAGTTACTAAATGTTTATAGCATATATTTCCCTAGATTCCTTTGATGCTACCATTCTACAGGTCATGGTAGTCCCCTAGATGTATAATGCTAGAATAGCCTGAATTCATATCACAGGTTAAACAATAAAGCAAGACTTAAAATATTAAAAGAACAAGAAGAGTAAAATAAAATATAACTAAGTAATTTTAAGGTAAACCTGATAATTGTTTTAGTGTTGCTAGTAACAATTACACTTTGTATCTACTAAATATAAAATAATTACCTCACAGACATCAGCAAGCACTGTAATGCCATTCTCAAGCACTATGTATAATGTACCATTTACATTCAGTTGATTTGCATAGCACACACACACATGCACACACACACACACACACACACACTATATTTAAATATTCCAAAGATATAGGAACTTTCTTAAACAGCATTTACAAAAAATGAGGACCTAGTATCAAAGCCTAAATTCTATAGACATGAAACATACCCAGTATGGCAATGCACACAAAATGTTACCATGCAAAACACTATAAATGAAATTATCTGCATAAAATTCCCATTACACTCTAATATGCGGCCATTATTTTTAAACAACATTTGCTAGTTTTTATCTGGAAGCATATGCACACACACACAGGCCTCAGTCAATGTCTTGGCACACCACGCACACTTTAACTCTGCAGCTTTATATAGCACATAATGCACTTTTCTGTCTAAATTCTCCTCTCTTGTGTGATTTGTAAGCCCATTAATTTGTTCATAAAATATTTGAACAGGCATAATTCAAGAATCTCAGACACCCTTCTTAAGCATTTGGATTAGAATACCAAAAAGCATGAATTGGTCAAGATAAATAAAAATGACGCTCCATTAGAAGGACACAGGTGCTTGGAACTCTTTGGCTAGAGGAATCCAGGTGGTCTAGCCTTTCATTCTGCATGTAGTTCAGCACCAGAAGCTTGCAACTGACCTGGCCAGAGGAACACAGGGTAAATCCACTCTAACAAGGAGACATACAAACTCCCAACTTACAATGTTTTGTTATATAACTATAGACTTTGCTTCTATGGTCTAAAGTACAAAACCAACAGTTAGCAAAGTGTGTCAATTTCCAAATTTTGTTTCATGTTATTATTATTGCTAACTACACCACTGTACCAAGGATATCATATCTGTTTTAAGCACGTATTCACCCTTGGGTAACAATATTGGGAGATGCTGGGTTAACAACCTGACGAAAGCCCTATACCTAGAGACCGAGGCCAATTTCAAATGGAAACCAAAACCTCACTCTAAATCAATTGGGAAGGCAGGATCTCAGTACAGGCAAGACCAAGAGTCTCCAACACACAGAAGTTATCCCAGAAAAAGACTCATTCTAGCAAGGCCCTGCTAGTCGTGATATACCTACTTATCAAAATTTCACAAGGATTATCACAGAAATCAAAACAAAGGACTATTTCTGAAATAAAAAAATAATAAGACAAGAAGCAAAATGCAATCCCAGATCCCCAGATCACCAGAACAAGTCTAGGAGACACAAGCATAGAAGAAGCTATAACTCACACACTGGAAATATCTGAAATGATATCAACTGAAGTAAAGAAACAGATGGATATAGAGGAAATCAGATCAGAAAAAAATCTCTCAATTTAAAAAAAGATAACCATAATGAAAGAATTGTTGAGCATATCTAAAGAAAAAATTGATTAAAAAATAGAGAAGCATAGAAAAATGATAGAAACCAGTATAGGAAAGAAATAGAATGTATAAAAAATATTCAAAGAGATAACTAAGAAATTAAAAATTCCATTAATAGCTGGCAAAACCATTTAAATGAAACCAAAGATAGGCTTTCAGACCTTGAAGACATCATTGCAACTAGTGACCAAGAAAAGAAGATCTCTTAAAAGTAACAACAAACCAGAAAATAATAATTCAACAGCTACAATATGACACAAAGGTGAACAACTTAAGACTGACAGGTGTCAATGAAAAAAGAGTCAATACAAATAACCTAAAAGACTATTTGTAGAAGTAATAGTAGAAAATTCCTCAGGAATGGAGACAGAATCCAACATACAGATAAGTGAGGCATATACAACTCCAATTATCATCAAGTAAAATAAATCTATACCTAAACATATAATAAGCAACACACAAAAAGCTATTAAGGAAAATAAACAGATCATATTTAAAGGAAGGCCCATCAGAATCACACATTTCCCAACACAAATCAAGTCAAGAAGCACTTGGAATGAAACAATTCAAGTCTTGAAAGGAAACAACATCCAGCTCAGAGTGATGTACCTGAAAAACTATTTTTCAAAATTAATGGAGAAGTATAATATTTCCATGACAAAAAACAAAGAAAAAAATTCATGACCACCAAACCAACCCAACAAAGAACACTGAAAGATATAAAAGAAAGACATCAACATGACCACAATTCCATGAACAACAACAAAAAGAAACCACCAAACAGGGAAAGCAATTAAACAGGAAAAGAAAGGAACCAACTGCAGGAAAATAACATGACAAAGATAAGCAAATACATATCAGCTATCACCACTAAAGTAAATGGCCTCAATTCACCAGTCAAAAGAAATAGACCAGAAAATTGGATGAAGAAGCAAAATCCAAAGTACATTTAAATCAAGGGATCATAATGCAGTGAAATTGGGAACTAATGCCAAAAACCTTCAAAAACTCCAGAAATACATGGAAATTAGATAACACACTCCTCAGCAACCAGTGGATAACAGATAAAATTAAAGAATACCTACAACCCAACCTAAGTTCAAACACAACTTTCTGTACTTTGTGGGATGAAATTAAAGCAGTTCTCAGAGGGAAATTTACAGCAGAGAACTCACACATTAGGAAAAAAGAACAAGAAAAAGTAAATATGGTAACACTATGCCTCAAACTTCTAGCAAAAGAAGAGCAAATCGAGCCCAAAGCTCAAAGAAAAGAGGAAATTATAAAGATCAGAGCAGAAATCAATGCAATTTTTGAGACAAAGAAAACAATACAAAGAATTAATGAGTGAAAGAGTTGGTTCTTTGAAGGACTAAATAAAATTGATAAACTCCTAGTCAATGTCACCAAAAAGGAAATAAAAATCTCAAATTCAAGCAATAAGGAATGAAAAATGTGAAATTATTACAGAACATGTGGCTATTTAGAAGATCATTAATACGTACTTCAAAAATCTTGACTCTCATAGGATGGAAAACACAAAAAATGGACAGATTCCTAGATAATTACAAATTACCAAAACTAAATAAAAAGTATATAAATATTCTGACTAACCTAATATCAGTTGATGAAATTGAAAATGTATTCAAAAACTTACCAATAAAGAAAATCTCAGGCCCCAGATGGCCAGATAGGTCAGAGGATTAAGGCGCCTGCTTAGGCAGACTCAGAAGCCAGGAGTTCAATCCCCAGCCTGCCATGCCAGGTCATGATGAGAAGATGAATGAAACTGGGCATGGTGGCATCCATCTGTAATCCCCACACTAGTGAGGCTGAAAAACAGGAGAATCACTACAAGTCCAATTGGTATAGAGAGACCCAGTAGATCCTGTACTTAATACATTAAAATAAGAAAAGAAAAATAATCTCAGGACCTGATTTATCCATAGTTGTATTCTACAAGAAATTTAGAGAGGATTTAATCCCAATGCTTCTCAAGTTCTTCAATGAAAGTGAAAGGAAGCAATTCTCCCTAACTCCTTCCTCGAGAAAAGTATAACACTGATACAAAAACAAGGAAAAGCCAACCAACAAAGAGAACAATAGGTCAGTCTCCTTCATGAACATAGATGCAAAATTACTCAGTAAAATACTAACAAATAGAATGCATATCAAGAATATTACACAACATGACCAAGTGTGTTTCATCTCATGGATGTAGGGCTAGTTCAACATACACAAATCTATAAATGCAATAAACTACATCAACATAGCCAAAAACAAAAACCACATGATCATTTCAAAAAACAGAAAAAGCTTTTGGCAAAGTCCAACACTGATTACTAATAAAACACCTACAGAAAATTGGAATAGATGGCCTATACCTCAATCTGATAAAAGCAATCTCTGACAAAACAGTATTCTAAATGGAGAAAAAGTAAAAGCTTTTACTCTAAAATCAGGAACAAGGCTGGGCATGGTGGCACATGCTTATAATCCAACCACTGGAAAGGCTGAGGCAGGAGGACCACTTAGAGATCAAGACAAGCCTGGGCTACCAAGTGAACTAAAAGCCAACCTAAACTGTGTAGAGAGATCCTATCTCAAAGAGACAAAAAATGAAAATAAAAAATATAAAATATAAAAATAAAATCGGACACAAGATGAGGATGACCACTATCACCACTCCTATTCAATGTAGTTCTGGCTTTCTAAGCCAGAGCCATTAGAAGAAGAAGTAGTTAAATTATCATTTTCAACAGATGACATACACCGAGAATTAATAAGCAAATTCAGTAGCATAGTGGGCTACAAAGTCAACACCCTGGGCCAGCTTGATAGCTCACTGAACTAAAATGCCTGCTTAGGCAGAGCACAGTGGCCCAGGTTTGATCCCTGGCCTGCTGTGCTAGCCCTGCCCATTGGACATGCTGATATGGCTATTGAGACTTGGTGTGGTGGTGCGTACCTGTAATTCCAGACTTGGGAGAATCACTACAAGTCCAATCTACATAGTGAGACTCTGCAGACTCTGTAGAACCTGTCCTATTATAGAAAAAATCCTCAACACCCAAAAATCAATAGTATCCCTCTACACAAACAACAAACTCACTGAGAGACACATTGGAGAAACAACACTGTTTACAATAATATCCAAAGAAATGAAATACTTAGAAAGTAATTTCATAAAGGAAGGAAACAATCTATACAACGAAAATTACAATACTCTGAAAAAAGAGACCAAAGAAGATTTCAGAAAATTAAAAGACATTCCTTGCCCCTGGATAGGAAGAACCAACATTGTGAAAATGTTTACACTCCCAAAATTATTATTATAGAGATTTAGTGTGATCCTGATCAAAATATCATCAGCATGCTTCACAGATCTAGAGAAAACATTCTTAAAATTCATTTGAACCAGAAAAGACCTAGAATAACAAAGGCAGTCCTTGCCAACAAAGGCAGGAGGCACTAAAATATCTGACTTGAAGTTGAACTGTAGTGCCCATGGGAACTCTCCAGACCAAAACCCAGGTACACCACCTGTTCCATGTTATGCCCAAAATGTTTGATATTGAGACAGATAGTGAGGTTAAACCCAAATGCATATGTTTTAGGGTAATAATAAACTTCTCTTCTGGAGGGTTAACAACCTAAGTTTGCAGACCAAAAATCAGAGAAAAAAAAGGGCTGCAAGGACAGCCAACATTTTGGCCTTAACCTTTCAAGATCAGTGAGGACTCAGGACATGGGAGAACCTATACTGTAACATTATGTAACTCAGTTGTGTCCCAAATTTTCTGATCAAGGAGATTATGGGGCCACAGATGAATGTGACAGATGATGTAGAGTGTGCCTAAGGAGAGTCACATGAAGAAAAAACATTCTCTCAGGCTTTCACGGAGGGCAAATTGGTCAAGCAATGGCCATGACTCATCCACATGGCTGACACTCACAAAGGATATACAAACTGTGGCACAGGGTTTCAGGTTAAATCCTGAGGAGATTTGACTGACCTTATCTGATACAAAAATTACATTTATTGTTATAGATGTCTTGCTTATGTTGCTTAAGTTGGTCTTAGACATACAGCAGAAAAGTATGAAAATGAAATATAAAAAGTAAAGCCACATTAATATACTGAGCTGTAAAAAGCTGAAGTCAACAACTTTGGACATTGCCAGTCTTATGAAAAACCCACTACTATTATGGGCTACTGGACTATATTGGGAGATTCTGCTGAATTTAAGCACCTACAATATATAAATGACAATGGAATGTCCATCTCTGATAAAACTAACCAAAAAAGTGGGATAGAAATGAACAACCATTTTGTATGTGTATACTCAAAATACGATAGATATACAGCTGCATTCTCTTAATTCAATGAGTAGAGAGATTTGTTCTAATAGTGTTTGAGACAGGATATCATGTCTGCATCTTTTACAATGAATAACCACTAAGACAACAATATGCAATGTATTAATTATTGAAAATGTGCCAGTAATTGGTTGTGAACCTGTCTCATTGATATTCGTTTCTTAATAAAATTATTAAAAAATTGAACTGTAAAGCTACTTTGAGAAAATCAACACAATACTGGCAAAAAAAAGTCAGACCTGAAATCAATGGAACAGATTAGAATATGCAGATGGCACAACAAATGTACTCAGTCTTTATCTTTATCTTTGAAAGAGGCACCAAATATGTTCACTAGAAACAAAACAGCCTCTTTCATAAATGGTGCTGGAAATCTGGCTTTCCACATGCCAAAAACTGAAGCTAGATATAGGCCTCTCACCATGCACTAAACTAAAGCCAAAATAGATTAAAGATATAAATATTAAAACAGAAACAAAATCTTCTGGAGGAGAAAGTAGTCTGAAATGAAGACATAGAGATGGGAAAAGCTATTCATATTCTTCTCACCTCTTTTTTCTTTCTTTTTTTTAATGTATTTGGTTGTTACAGGGTCTCACTATGCACATGGGACTCATAGTGATCTTCCTGCATTCAGCCTCCCCATTGCTGGGATTACAGGCCTGCATCACCACATCCGGACTCTGGCTGGCTCAGGTTGCCCTGGATGTGGGGCTGGCATGGCATGTGGTGCCAGGGATTGAACCAAGGTCCCTGTGCTTGCCCAAACTTGCCTAAGCAGGTGCTGTAGTCCACTCAGCAATCTTGCCAGCCCCATCCGTCTCTCCTCTTCAAGTAGTCTGTTGTCATTTCATTGTATTTTTGCTATTTTGCACCATTGTTTTAGGCATTTATTTTTAACTTTTCCCTCCTTCCATTTGTTTGTTTTTGATTACCATGGTCCTTCCCTCAAGAGACTGAGTGAAAAATTTTGTCCTGAGTCCTGTTAGAATATTTTCATCCCAACAATGTCTATTAATTTTCCAGTGTAATGAAATTTTTATCTAGGTATAGAGACTAAATACCATATTTGCCAGATTATCTGGTATTCATAGATAGAAAGGTAAATAAGTAAGTAGATAGATAGATAGATAGATAGATAGATAGATAGATAGATAGATAGATAGATAGATTCATATGACTACATTCTAGCCAATGAAAGGCAAATAAACTATTATTTGCCATTTTCTGTATTCTCCTGTTATATAATTGTAGATATCCTTCTTTAGCTCTTTTTCATTACTCCCTGGAATTTCCCTAAACCACAGGTTCCTCACATCTAAGAAACAAGATAGAAAGTACTTAAGGCTTCAATGGTATCAAATTGTATAATAATCATGAACCAATGATTTGGACCTTTCGAGAAACAATTAAACATCTGCTTTGTTTTGAGATATGATTTGTGTTGCTATTGTTTGATTTTTTTTCTGACATGGTTGAACATGATCCTAATGCATAAGTGTTTAGACAAATTTTGGAGGTTAGACCATTCTCCAAGTCTTTGCTTATTTATTGCAATGTGTTTCTACATCTCTACCCTTTTTCCAAAAGCTTTCTTGTCCTCCTACAGAGGGAGTGTATAGCTCACTCTGACTATTTGGATCATGCTTACAAGAATGAGGGCATCCATGGCATTTTCCACATCCAAGGAGGAACTTTAAGTATGATTGCACTGAGCTGTTACTCATATTCCAATTCGTTAGCCTTTAGAATTAGTCACCTATGCTATATTCTATCATCCTGCTCCTCAGAATGAAAAGACATAAAAAGATGAGCTTTGCCAAAATACAGTAAGCATTTATTGAGGTAAATTGCTGAGATGTTCATTTTTGTTGTTAGCAAAGCAATACTTGAATGTAGGCTGTCCACTGATCATCCTAAACAGTATAGTATGTAAAGAAGGAAGAATAGAATCACTTTTGATTGGAGAAAAGTACCATGCGCTGTTTTCAGTTAGGCAACCCAAGACAACATTAACAGTGACTATTCAGAATGAGCATATGCACTTTCAGTATGGTATAATTAAAAACTGACATATTATTATCTCTCCAATTTTTCTCCCCCAAACATATACTCTCATTCTAATTCTGGGAAAAACACCAGACAATTCTCACTATGGGACATATGCAAAATATCTGCCTATTAATTTTAAAACTATCAACTCTCAGAGTGAAGAAGAGACATGGTGGCTAGTGCAATGTACAATCCTGAATGAACTCCTGAAATAGAAAAGAGTACTAGTTAAAACTATGGGACTCTGAATCAAATGTGTAATTTTAAAATAATGGTTCTATCTTGGTCAACTAATGATTCCAAATTATCATAGCAATATAAGACATTATTAGGAGAATCTAGGTATCCATATATGGGGACTCTGAGCTATCTTCGAAAGTTTTCTATAACTATAAAAACTTCTAAGATTAAAAATTATTTTAAAAAATAACACCTTTAAGATTTATCTTAATGATCACATTCTCATCTTAATATTTCACATTTTCTTCATTAAAATGATCATTGAGAAATGTTTTCAGCAGGTTGATAAGGTAGCTCAGGAGACCAAGCACCTGCTTAGGCAAGCACAAGTACCAGAGTTCAATCCCTGGTGCCACATGCAGCACAGGCCCTGTGTAGGATGAGCTGGCCACCAAGACCAGGCATGCTGGTGCACATCTATAATTTCAGAGCTGGGGAGGCTCAAAACAGAAGGATCACTACGAGTCTGAACTGCATAGTGAGAACCTATACCAGATGCATTTAAAAAAAAATGTTTTGAGAATATATTTACTGCCCATGCCATAGTATCAAAATACTATCTACACTAAAATTAGAATGCAATAATAATATTTTAAAATATTTTTAAAGAGAGTACAAATTAAAGTTAAAATAAAAAATTATAAGTGATAGAATTTCACTTAAAGTAATATGAATTTCACAATATTTGTTGTACTACATAGTGTTGTCTTCCAGTCAGTTATTCATATTACCAGATATATGCATGTAAAATTGAAGAAAAAAATGTATAAGAAATTAAGAAGAGAAAAAGTATAAACTATTGTAAAAAGAGATGAAATAAATTAAAACATTAACTGCTTCTTCCCATAGACCAGCAGAAATGCACAGTATAGTTGTCCTAACCATCAAAATATAGAAATAACTTAAAGTTTATAATAAATTACATAGTTTAAAAGCTTTTTAAAAGAATTATATTGTTATTCACATGTTAAACCTTGTTCTATAAATATATGACATCTTAGGAAGGTTAACATTTTTTAAATATGTGGAAAAAAGTATAGGAAAATTTACACTATGATTACATATCAAAATTGATCCTGCAAATAATATCAAATGTAAATTTTGAGTACAATAGTTCTTATATTAGACAGTTTTCCATTGCTGAGGCAAAGCACCTGACATGCACAATTCAAGAGAGGAAAAGTTTACCAACTCCATGAATGCCTGGCTCAGAGCAGAAACGGTGTATAGAGGAAAGTGGCTGAAATCTTGCAGCCAGGAAACACAGCAAGCAATGAAGAATCACAGAGGTACAGGCCAGGGAACAGACATAATGCCCAAGTTCACACCCCTGTTGACCATCCAGACACACAAGGTATGCTTTAGTAATCCTCCAGGCTTCTCCCAGGCCAATCAAGTTGGCAATCAAAGTTATCTTTAATGATTTTAAATATCAAAAAAGTAGGTAAGAGTGAAATGTCTAGGTTTTGTCGTCTTATATCTAATTCAGCATAAATCAATAATGTGCCCCAAAATAAATTGTATCATGATGCATTGGCATTCCTTCTAGCCTATCTTTACTTCAAAACAAACAAAAAAAGAGTTAAACATGAATTCTCTGAGGGATTAATTTTTCTAAAAATTTTATAACATTAAATCACCATGCGCATTACATACACACTTTCTCCTTCTAACATATATTAATTTCCTTTATAAATGCTACTATAGAACTTTCTTTGCTGGATGTTTTATTGATTTTTCTATTTCCTCTCTGAAGCACCTGGCTTACTTTACTTGTTGATGCTTTCATTGATTTTCTATTTCCTTTTGGAAATGAGGTGAGAGCTTCTAAAGAGGCCATGGTCCTTGGCAAGGATAAGATGTCAATTGTATGATTTTCCTAGGGAATTTCAGCATTAAACTTAGTATGCTTCTTCCCATGGAAAGTAGTGATTTGTCTTTATTTCTTATTCAACAGCAGTATGGTATCTCTTCATTTATGTTTCAATGTGTCACTTTACAAATTAACTTTGCAAGAAGCATAAGAGCCTTGACTGATTTAAATGCAGCAAACCAATTTCTGTCCTAGTGAACCCTCTAGTGGTTTTTGTTTCTTGTTTTGATGTCATGGATTGGACCTGAGACCTCAAACATGCTCAGCACATGCTCTTCCACTAAACTATATCCCCAGCCCCTATTTACAATGAATTCTCAAAGTTAATAACTAAATTTTGGAAAGCTATTTCAAACTTCATAGAATATACATGATCTTAAAATTTGTGACAATATAATTCTTTATAACACTCTTAAATATGCAAACAGTGCTTCTGAAAACAGTTATTGAGGTAATTCAACTATCTTGATCATGACCATAATTAGAAGGAAAACAAAATCTCACAATTTAACCAGGATGTGAATGTCTGCCTTACCAGAATAATTATCTGAGTGAAAAAAAAAATGAGATTCCAAGTTTTCTAGAAATATAGTTTTCCTACCTACATAGAATTCAAACATACCAATTTCAATCATCACTAGTTGAACAGAAGATAGCTGCTTTCAAAAAGGCAGCTATTTAAGAAATATAATAATCTCATTATTTTAGACTTTGCCCATTTAGTGCAGTAGCCACAATAGACATGTATATATTGATACATAAAATATCATTAGTATTAATCGGGTTGTTCAGTAAACGTAAATATATCCTGAACTGTCAAGGAAATGAATGTAATACCATATAGGTAATTTTTGTACAAAATTTATGTAAAAATACTATTTTAATAAATTCTGCTAAACAAAATACACTATTAAAATGGCACATATTTCTGATATTTTAGCGTGATGAACAGAAAATACAGATCTATGTGCCTTACATTTGCTATTAAAAAGAGTTCTTCTAGAATCTTTGAGTGCCATTCTATAAGAGATCACTGAAATATAATATTTCTGGATATTTTATCTTAGATCCTTATAGAAATGACTTAATCAAATTTAAAAGTAGTACAAGTGTCATATCCTTGATTTGTATGATACAGTGTGCAAAAATATTGTTCTGAATATCAGTTTATGCTAGTCAACATCACTAGTGAAAACTATTCTCCTGAACCCTGAGTCTGCAGATTTTGAGAAAGGAAGGGAGGGCTCTTACCCATGCGCCATGCTAACCCATCCAGGGACCAGGCTCCACCAGGGATCTGAGTAGCAATGCACTTCACACAGGCGGCTCTGTGGCTTGCTTCCCTTGTTACATTTTTGCTTTCAAATTATTTTTTTTATGCTCTTTATGTAACAAAGAAGCAGTGCTTCCTTTTTTTTTTTTTTTTTTTTTTTGTATTTTAGGAAAGGGTCTACAGGGTGTTCAGTGTCTCACTACTAGATCAGACTCCATCAGACTCCAGTGATCCGCCTGTTTACAGTCTCCCAAGAAATGGGATTACAGGCATGCCACCACAGCCAGTCTCAATTGCCCTCTCAGCAGGCCCTGGGGGATCGGGGGTAGGGCCAGCACGGCAGACCCAGGGATCAAACCCCCACCCCGTGCCTGCTTGCAGGCACTTTAATCCGCTGAGCTATTTGGCTGGCCCAGTGCCTCCAAATTTTATATCAATAATAACATAACATTTTAAAATTAATTTATAATAACATTTACATTCATTGGCATAAAAAATATTTATAATGTGTGATTTAACGTGGTCTATAATGTGAGATAGTTCACAAACACTGACCTGACATCCTGGAGGAGATCATAAAAATCATTATTACCTTAAGAAAGAACTCTCTGTGTATGATACATGCCTACAAAAAGAAAAAAAAAAAATGAAGTTTGTGTGTTAGCTGAATTTTCAAAAGCAAGGATTCCATATACAGACCTGTTTTGTCAGCTTTTCAGCAGGTGGTAAAAGCAACAGAGAGCCACATTCCAGCATTCAGAAAGAAGAGGGAAGAATAAGATCATAATTTTAAAGAGACAGCTGTGATCTAGCAGCTGATGGTCAGCCTGCCTCCAGTCTGTGGAGTGACAGAACAATAGCAACTAAGAAACAGGAAGCCAGCAGAAGAACAAAACAAGCCCAAAAGTGCAGGGGGTTTTGTTTCTGCTATACACAGAGAAGAAAAGTTGCTTGCCTTTAATTATGATAAAAGATATAAAACTATAAACAACAAAATTCATTGTATAGTGAAAGTAACTTGGCAATGAGAAGCCAAATAAAATATGCAGCATCACATTAATAAAGGGATGTTGGCTACTTTTCAGTTCATACATGTTATGTTGTAATTTCTGAGACCTTAATTTAATCTTATATTTCTTGCCACTAGAAGCAAAATGGGGTTAATACATTGTCTAGGTTTAATACATTCACACTGCATCTGCTGTGAATCAAGACACATCCAACAGCCCCTATGTAGACACCTGTGAGCTGCAGTACCACTTACCATTGGCTCCAGATTGCAGAGTTTAACTGCTAAGGAACAAAGATGAAGCTACACAGCATCACCTTGGGCAGAGGAATAGAATGATTTTTTTTTCACTTTTCAATCACAAAGCCAGCCAAGCTCCAAACACCATGTCAGTGGCTTCTGTACTATACCTGGTTAACATGATGTTTTGGAACATTTTTCCTCTGCTGATTTCTTCTCTCTTTTTAAATCTCCTCAGGAGAGCTGTGTGGCACCACCATAGAAGACTGCCACACACTTTTCTGATGGCAGTATTCTGGGAGAGAGATTATCCTAAGGAACCAAATCAAAGCATGTCCTGCAAGCAGGCGCAGGGGTCGGGGTTTGATCCATAGGCCTGCTGTGCCGGCCCCACTCACGGGGCACACTGAGACAGTAACTGAGACTGGGCGTAGGGTCGCTTGCCTGGAATCCCAGCTCTTGGGAAGCTGTAAACAGGTGAATCACTATGAGTCTGATCTAGTAGTAAGACCCTGAACAGCCCGTAGACCCTTCTCTAAAATACAGAAAAAAAAAAAAATCAAAGAATGCCAAGAGAGTCTTCAAAGCCACTTGGAAAAAAAAAAAAATGCATTTTAGAATCTATATGATCACGGGGGCGAATTGATATATATAATCACCTCTACTTTCATGCACTGGGAAAAAGTTAACAGTTACATTTTTATAAATGTTACCTCCTTGCAAGACCATGAGTAACAGAGAAATGGAAACTTTCCTTCCCGCTGCTAGTTGAACAGACTGTGCTACTTCATCTGAAAATGCCTACCTAAGCATTCCCTAGGAGGAAGAGAAAAAGTTTTGCATTACAATCATCTGACTTTTCCATGTATTCCTTATCTTGTAAATAGAAATCTAAAATGCATAGAAATTGTGAATTCATCCTGAATGATAGTACCTAGACCTGAAAAATATCAGTCAATATCACGGCTTCACGTTTCTTATTCAAACCTTTACATTTTTGTATCTCAGTATTCCATTCTAAAAATAATAATAGTAGTCATGTCAGGTACTCCAGTTATTTGTGCTTAAAGCACACATAATTTTATTCCATATGAGCATTACTAACAACATTATTTGTAGGCTTGAATAAACAAATATTAAATCCTTTACACTATAGAAAAAATTCCATAGTAGTTTGTTTATCGAAAAGCTATTGCATATTTAGCTTTCAAAGCTTTGGTTTAATTCCCGAGTCTCTTTGTATATTTAAAAAATTCACTCAGGCTGTTATATTTTAAATGATATTTAATCGATGAATTACAAATGGTTCCTTTAAGATCCATAGAAATTATATAAGTAGAAAAATCTCACTTTCTTTTACTCCACAGTACTCAGCAATGCATTTTGATATATACTAACTCCTAACCAAAGGAAAGAAAAAGAAAGTCTCTAGTTTCAAGCTGTCAATCATGCCTAGTACAAATCTCCAAGAGACAGATGTGCAGTTTTCTAAATATCAGAAGTAATCTTGGATCAAAGTGCTTCAGAGTCTACAGATATGAAGTGCAGTCTAGATGTTAAAACCCTCTATGAGGTACAAAGACTGAGTTTGTATTGGCTGGAACATTCCAGGCTTAAGAAAGTCTGCACCATGTTTATAACCTGATGTACTTTTAATTAGCCATTACAGTTCTGGTAATAAAAGTTAGACAACATAAAGACATGAAGACTCTCTGTCAGTCTCACAGATGAAGGAAATTTTACTTTATTTCCTGCCAATTCTTTTTTAGAAGAATATTATAATACCTCAATAAAGGCATCATGGAAATAAAAATCTAGTTTAATAGATCTTACAATTTTCTGTAATAGAATATTGAGGCCAAAGGCTTAGACTGAGACCAAGAATGCAAGGTTTCATACTTTGTAGAACAGCCAGGACTTCACAAGCAAAATTTTTAATTTTTTTTCTAATAATAATGTTAAAGAAAGAACTTTTCCAGGAATTAGGTACACAAGAGTGATGAAATAGGCCTACATGGAAATAACACATGCTTCTTTAACAAATCAGTGAAATTATATAATTGGAGGTTAGGCCAACCTGTTTAACATGGGAGTTCCCCTATCTACTTCATCAATTTGTCAGCTTTACTAAAATTCAAATTATAAAGAATGAAAATCAATTAAACTACTTAGTTGGCTGCTGCCTGGTAGTAATGTAAAACAACAATTTTATATTTTTTCACTCTGAAGTGTTTATCAAAATTTTATATTTCTTAGTATTAATTTTGATTAACAAATCATAATTGTATACAGTTATGGATATATAATGTGATGTTCTGATGTATGTGTAGGACAATTAAGCCATACTAACATGTCTATCACTAATAGGAAACTCTGTGATATTATTAGTGGGAATGTGCTTTAGTGTGGCCAGTATGGAAAATGGTATAAAATCTCCTCTAAACACTAAAAATTGCATTACCATATGATTCAAGAAGCACATTTCTTTTTTTTGTTTTGTTTTGTTTTTTTTTTTTTTGTTTTTTCAGAACCGGGGATTGAACTCAGGCCCTTGCTCTTCCCAGGCAAGCACTTATTCTACTGAGCCATCTCCCTGGCCCTTAAGAAGCACATTTCTGAGAACATATCCAAAGGAAAGAACACTCAGTGTGGTAAGGGAATATCTTCCTCTTATATTGTGAATATCTTGGTTATTCACAATAGCCAAGACATGGAATCGAATCAACATCTGTGTCAACACAAACATTCATTCAGATGAATGAATGAAAAAACAAGGAGTATAGAAACATGTACATGGAATATTATTCTGCTTTTAAAAAGAAGAAAATTCCCATTTGCAACAATACAGGTAGGGGCCAGGGAGATGGCTCAGTAGAATAAGTGCTTCCCTGGCAAGCACAAGGGCCTCAGTTCAATCCCCAGGTCTGGAAAAAAAAATAATAATAATACAGGTGAACCTGGAAGATATTATACTAATTTGCATTTTACTTCAAGCTCTTTATTAACTAAGGTTAATGATCAACCATCTTATTGAAATCAGCACTTAGAGGAGTATAAAAACAAGGAGGAATATTTTGCCTAGTTAACAGGAAAACAAGAGCATCAATTCTAAAGTTTATTTGTTGACTAGCTACTAGAAGTAATTGACCCAATATTCTTATTTTTCTCTGAAGTATTACTTTTATTGTAAAATGTAATATTGCTGAATAATTATATTCCTTTCCTCAAGTCATTATAGCAGATAATATAGTTTACCTCCATAAATTAAAATTGGACTAGAAATAAAATGAACTAAATTTTAGGTCTGACTTAACTATAATCTAAAGTCACACAACCTCTGATGTCAGTTTTCTTATACACAAAACATATAAGGCTGCAAAGCACAAAGACAACTGTACTATAGAACTGTAACACAAAAATGACTATATTTATTTACTTACTTGACAACTGTTATTGCAAAAACCTATCATGTCCTTGGTGCTGTCACAGTATATTAATAAATGAAGTTTTTCATGAGAAATTCTTCATTGCTGTGGGTAGGGCAAATATCACATTCTGAAATTAAATGCTACTTATTGTCTCTCGGGGTTTTGATCTTCAAATCAAATAGCAAAATGATCCTTGCCCATTAAGAAGTAACCACCAACAGGACTTGCTCCTATGGCCCTTATTAATGTATCACTACAGGGGATATATTAAGATCAGTATTATTTTGACATTTACAATAAGGCTTGTGCTTATAAGCACAAGGCTACAACATATTAAAGCTTATTAGCATATTATAACTGATTAGATGTTCACAATGTGCAAAGGCAGTTGGTTTCTGCAACTCCCTTGGGGAACAAAATCTAAAGGCAGTAAAAGCAATAATCTCAAATCATAGAAACACCATCAAAAGTGTGTCCTTGGGTTTATAGCACTAATTTAAGAGGAAATTATGATCATAAAATGAAAAATATTCAATTGAAATCATTTTTAGGTCATTCATCAGCAGTAGACTACATAATCAATTTGCCTCATCAGTTCAACAAGATAGTTCAAGATCCAACGACTGTTGTATCCAAACAAAAGGAGTAACGAGCCCCTGCAAACTTGACAATGCATATGGATGTGTGACAAGGAAAGTACAAATTGTTCACTTATTCTTGAATTAATAAAGATGTTTGTATGTATATACTTGTGTACATATGTACAACAGAGATAAATACTTAGATTTTTATCATAAAGACGTTGAGGAACACATATGTATACCAAAAATATTTTAAAAGAAATAAAACCCTAATCTTAAGTGCTAAAAACTGTTTAACTGGGCTATTATAATTGTATTTGTTAAGGTTAAATATTCTCAGATAAAAATCTTAGAAGCAAAAATCTTCAAATAGTAGCTATAATTTACAAGTTACTGGGTACTAAGAATGTCATAAGCATAATATATTTAATCTCATTTAATTCTCACATTCACATGGGAAAAGATAGGATTATTATCCCCATTTCTCAACTGTAGAAAGAAAGGCGAAAAAAAAGAATGAATTTGCTAAAGAATACAAAAGTAATAGATGAGAAGCTAGTGATCAACATCACAATGTCTGTCTGCAAGGCAAAGACTCCATTTGTAACAGGCAAGGTGACCCTCATTCTCTACAGTAGCATTCCAAGCAAATGAATTCACTGCTCTCTCACAAAAGAGAATGGGAATGTTTAACCCAAGGGAAACAGCCGTATAAGTGCATGCATGAAGTCTTGTCCCACTATGTAAAATAATATATTCTATTTCTATGTTGCCATAACAAAGTACCACAAACTGAATGGCTTCCATTTATTTCTTCACAACTCTCGCAGGCTTACAGTCTAAGATCAAGGTACAAGAATTATTTTCTAATGCATCCATCCCTGGCTCATAGAAGTTTGAGTCTTGAGCTGACACAGAAAGTAGCAAGCCTTGCATTGTAAACATGCATAGGCGTGAGCAAGTCGTGAAAGTCCTGTAGCTCACACTTCTACCGGGAACTGTCACAGTTGTGCTGCTGTGTGCTCACTGCACAGTGCTCACCTAGAGCACAGCACAGTCAGAAGCAAGAGAAAAGGCATTGGTGAGATAGAAGAAACAGCTGGGAACCACAAAGCAATAACCACAGAAGCAACAGTAAAATATTATACTCTTATACTAACATTTCAAGATAACTGTGAAAGTAAAACTAGTTGATTTACACTAATTTTCTGTGTATGTTTGTATGCTTTTATTCTTTACATTGCATATTTGTGTCAAAAGTATATAAGACACACTTTGTCAGACTTACCAACAAAGCTGACTTACAATTTTTCTCCCAGAAAAGAATTCATGTTTTAAGTTAGGAACTTACTGTACATGACAATTATTTCAATATATTTTCTTTCCTTTATATGTGTCTGTCTTCATTTCTTCTTATAAATGTAAGTCATATTGGATTGAGAGCCAGCCTAATGAACTTAGCTAACTTTATTACATCTTTAAATCCCCTATTTCTGAACAATCCATTCTGACATAATAGGGGTTAGGACTTTGTGAAAACACAATTCAGACCATAACAGACTATTTTAATTGATTTTCAAAAGAATTTATGCATGTCAAGAAACTAACCAAAGCTGGTAGAAAGTTGCATTCTTCAAGCAGACCATCTTAGAAGATAGATCATCTTAAAGCTAAGTCAAGTAACTATAGTAATACTTATTACACATGCACACCTCCATAGTTCTATACTAAATACTCAAAAAATGACCATGAATATCAACTCATATTTATATGGTTGCTCTCTGAGACTGTCAGAGTGCATAACTTTCTTCTTGGTGCCATGATGCATGTAAAGAAATATAACAACCACAACTTCTAGGTTTTTAAAATCTTGGAAAGGAAAGAGAAAGGTATTTGTTAATGCTAAAGCACAAAGCGACACAGAAGTCAATGTTAAAGAGAGTTCATTATTAAAATTAGAAAAAAAGATAAAGCCTTAACTCAAAAGAAAAAATGAAAGCTTTCAAGCACATACCATGGACTAGGAAGGTTAGGGACAATACTAAGCTTGAGTCAGGGCTTCAAGGAGTAAAAGGACAAAGAAAGTAATGAGAACAAAAGTAAGATCACCATGAGTTTAAAGCCAACCCAATCTACACTGTGCATTCAAAGCCTGCTTGAACTGCATAACACATCCTGGTCTCAAAAAAAAAAAAAAAAAAAAACTCCAAAGTAAGCATGGGGATTAGTCTATTAAAAGCAGTTACAGTGTAATAAGTATGTAATAAATG
>NW_004524733.1:4927796-4933843 GCF_000260255.1 Octodon degus
TGCATTCAAAGCCTGCTTGAACTGCATAACACATCCTGGTCTAAAAAAAAAAAAAAAAAAGGAATCAAAAGGATTAGTGAATTAGAAGCAGTTACAGTGTAATAAGTATGTAATAAATGGCTGGGCTGAAATTCAGGGCAGATGGGCCTTAAAACTCCAAGAAACTTAAAACAAATTTGGCTATTAGGATAAACATACCTGTGACACTTCTTCATGTTTGTTTCCTCTCTAGCCAAAAACAAAACTGAATAATAAGTCCATGTCCATTGTTAGCCTTCAGAATGCAAAGACTCCATGATTAAGTCCTCAACTCCATAGTATAGTTCCTTCTGGAGCAGGTAGTAGACACTGGTTCCAGGCCCAGACTTAAATGAAACAGTAATGTGGTAGGATTCCCTAGGTGTCAAAAAACAAACATTTGTTCCCCAGAAAGCTTCTTTTAAGTATTTCTGCACAGGAAGCAATGTTTTTCATGACTGCTCCTACTGCTCAGGTGTGCATCACTCTTATTCCTGACTTACGACTTCGAGCATAGCTCTTCACAAATTGGAACCAACTTATTACTTCAAAATTTAGAAAATCAATAGATGAAGGCAACTGCTTTAACTACTTTCTAAAACATGTGACACTGAGCAAACCTACAAAGCTAACTTTCTAACACACATATTAGTGAGACTGAACAGAGTACCACCGAAAACTTGTGGACTTTGAGATATATGTACATAGACTCATTCTTCAGATGTGGGTCTCCAATTGTCACAGGGCCAATAAATAGAGGCTATCCTTCTGGCAGTATGCTTTGGGTGCCTTTGTTGAAGAACAAATAGGCGATGTAGGCTTCTTCTATTTTGTTCTGGTGATTCATATACCTATTTTAAGTCAGTACCATGCTATTTAATGTATTATAACTTTATATTTATTCAGGTATGGTATTGTGATACCACCTGCTTTGCTTTTGTTACTCGGGATTGCTTTTGTGATTATGTGTCTATTCTGGTTCATATGAATGTTAGAACTGCTTTCTGTAGCTCTGTGAGAAATGATATTAGTATTCTTTTATTAAATGTTTGGAGGAAGAACATGTTTGTTCTGCCTATCCAAGAAAAAGGAATATCTTCCTATTTTTTTATTCCATTCTCAATTTCCTTTCTTGGAATGATATAATTTTTATAGAGGTCTTTTCACTTCCTTAGTTAGGTTAATATCTCTGCCTTTAACGTTTATGGTATCATTTTCTTAATTACTTTTTCTGTGATTTCATTACTAGTATATAGGAATGCTATTGATCTTTTGTATTTATTTAATATTCCGCTGCATGACTAAATTTGATTATCAATTCTAGGAGTCTTATCTTGGAGTCTTTTGTGGATCTTGTAAGTAAACAATTGCATTATCTGAAAATAATGATATTTCTAGTTCACCCTCTACTATGCATATCCTTGGTAATTCTTTCTCTTTCCAGATTGCTTTGATTAATATTTCCAACAAGTGTGTTGAACAGGAGTGGTGATGATGGACATTTTCATCTTGTTCCTCAATATACAGGAAAGGTTTTCAGTTCCAACGTGATGTTGGAAAAAGGTTGAACATAAATGGCCTTTATTGTGTTGAGATAAAAGACCTTATATACCTATTTTTTCAGGGGTTTTGGTCATGAATAGACGTTAGAGTTACTCAAAGTCTTTTTCTGCATCTCTTGAAATGATTATGTGATTTTTGTCCATACTATTGTTGTTGTGATGAATTACACTTATTGATTTGCATATGTTGAACCATCCTTGCATCCCTGGAATGAGACCTACATGGCAATGGTATTTAATCTCCATAGTGATTTCTTTTTTGTTGCTGTTGTATTCTGTTTCCAGTATCTTGTTAAGGATTTTTGAATGTGTATTTATTAGAGAAATTTGTCTATAGCTCTTATTTATTGAATCCTTGCCTGATTTGGGGATCCAAAAAAATATCAGAGTCGTAGAATGATTACTAAAGTACTCCTTCCCTTTTAAATTAGATCCTGTGTTTTTCTTAGATGGTAGGTTTCTAATTTTTTTAATTACTACTTTAATTTCATTCAGTGTTATTGGATTGTTCAAGATTTTTAAGGTTTTTTTGGTACACTTTTAGAAATTCATTTGTACCTAGGAGTTTCTCCATTTCTTCTGAGTTCTCCAATTATTTGTGAAGAAGTTACTAGTAATTTTCTGGGATTTTGAGTGTCAGTTGTGATTTTACCTTTCTCATTTCTAACTGAATTAATTTATATCCTTATTTCTTTGGTAATGTGGCTAAAGGTTTGTCTGTTATATTTATTCTTTCAAAGAATTAGCCCTTGGTTCCATTGACTTTATATTTATTTTTATTTAGTACAGGGTCTCGTGATACAGCTGAGACTCACGGTGATCCTAGCGTTTCAGCCTCCCATGTGCTGGAATTGCAGGAGTCATGCCACCATGCCTTGTGTCAGGGGCTTGCACAGCATGCCCGGGATTCTGAGCCAGCAGGTCACGCAGTACCAGGGATCAAACCCAGGTCCTTGTGCTTGCAAGGCAAGCTCTTAGACTGTGAGCTATCTCCCCAGCTCTCTATATTTATTTTTACTCCTCATTTCATCAATTTCTTCACTGATCTTTATAATTTTCTTCCTCATACAACCTCTGCATTTGTATTTTTGTTATGTTGTTTCTCTGATGTGGGCATCCATTGCCATAAACTTTCCTCATAGCACTGCTCTTACGGTGCCTCATACATTATGGTACATTATACTGTCAATACCATTGAATTTTAGGAATACCTTATTTCTTCCTTAATATCCTCTGTGACCCTCTTAATCATTCAGGAATGTGTTGTTGAATTTCTATACATTTGCACTATTGATTTCTAGTTTCATTGCACTATCATCTGATAATAGGCATAGTGAACATGTGACTCACATGTACTTAGGCATACTTGATTAGAAAGTATGTGGTCTAGATACATACAGTTTATTGTGTATGCTGGCATTGTTAACTTTATTGTCTCTTTCCAGGATATCCTTGAGAATTTTTTGGAGAATTGGTTTGGTAGTCATGAACTTCTTTGGATTTTCTTTATCATGAGAATATCTTATTTGCATAGCAATTCTGGAAGAAAATTTTGCATAATATGACCATCTGGTTTGGAGTTTATTTCCCTTTATACTTTGAAATTCCAATATCAAGCAATATTCCAATATTGCTTCCAATAGCCACTTCATTTCATGTTTTCCTTGTCTCTCATTAATTACCACTGACCACAGCTCCGTCCTCTAGATCAGGCAGACTGTCTTCACAATAGTAACTTCCCTAGCCTTACTTTCAATTGTGCTTTTAATCAATGGATTTCTGTTCACAGAACTTTTTATGGATTCCCATTCTTTTCTATGCTGGGCATTTGTATTTTGCATCTCTTTCTTTAGCTCCACTAGCTGTCTTCTCCAGACTTGTTGATTTCTTTCATTAGGATTATTATCTGACTAGTATATCTTTAAATTAACAAAGCACTTTATTTAATTGTTTGACCTCTAATTATACTCTTTCAGACCTATCTTCTGTGTGGATTTTGAGTTCCTACCTCTCAAGGCCTCCTGAACCAATTTTGGGGGAATTCAGATGTTGTATAGCTGTTTTATTGCCTTGTATTTTCATATTTCTTTTCTACTAGCTCATTGTGTGTGTGTGTGTGTGTGTGTGTGTGTGTGTGTGTGTGTTTGTTGAGGTTTGCAAATTCTGTGGCTCAGTACTTATTCTTTGGAAGAGTCATAGCATTTTTTATTTAAAAATATAAAGAAGATATAAACATTTTTTTATGATCCCCAAGCAATACAGATACTGGCACAAGAAGGAGAGAAACGCTACTTGCCAGTCATTGTCATGGCTACAGTAGTAAATTCAGTGGCAACAATGGTATCAACTGTCAAATGGATACTGACAAACCCAGGAACCACTTATGATTGCCTGTTTTCATGAACAAAGATGACTACACTTGTGGTGAAGAAGATTAGACCACCCTCATGCCGACTGACAGTGATTCACACCACTAATGTCCGATGGATGCAGGCAGCAATGTCAGAGCTCAAAAATACCACCAGACTAAATATGTCTTTTTCTTCAGGCCCATATCTGATAATTATACTCTCCAAATCTGGGTCCCCACAACAAAATTAAAGCTATGTTCTTCCTGGTCTGAGTCTGGGCCTCGTGGGTATTCCCAGAATATTCCAGGTTAGCTCTTACCCTCTCAATGGTAGGAAAACACTTTTTTCCTACAGAAGAAATATCCTCCTACTGAGACAGGAGGATCACTATGAGTCCAAGATGCATAGCGAGATGTAGTACCAAATAAATGAATGAATGAATGAATGAATAAATGAATGAATGAATGAATGAAAAAATAAAAATGTACCTCAAATCCATCTTTGGGCCAGCAAGATAGCTCAGTGCTTTGGCAAGCGCAGGAAAGAGGGTTCAGTCCCTATCCTGCATGCTGTGCTAGTGACCAACTCCAGGCATGGTGGTAGATGCCTTCAATCCTAGCACTGAGGAAGCTGAAAGTAGGATCACTATGAGTCTGACCTGTGTAGTGAGACCCTGTACCAAATACACAAACCAAAAGAAAAAAAAAAAGAAAGAAAAGAAATCTCAGTGTTTGTCTTTAATCAGGTCAGCCTGTTGGTTGTCATATCTTTTTCCTTGTGTTATGAGGAACCCAGAAGCAGAAGTGGCAGCTGGGATTGGGGTATGTGGTTCAATGGCTTGCCTGGATTACTGTAGGGCCCAAATTTTCACTCTTATATTTTTCCTAGTGCCTGTAGGAAATACAATTCTCCTTTACAATATCATTCAAGTAGATAGATAGATAGATAGATAGATAGATAGATAGATAGATAGACAGACAGATAGATATTCTTATTTTTTTGTTTCTGCTTCAGAAAGGGAGTTATATTGTATATTCATCCTCCACTGCTCTAGAATTGTGCAGAATTCATAATATTTCTCACTATAATTATGTGCCATTGATTTATTTAGATTTAATATTTTATTATAGAGATAATATCAATAAAATCTTTGCCAAAGCAACTTTTCTCTGTGACTGGTGCTATTTGCATTAAAATGCCAGTTATGTAAAGACAGGATAGTTAAGTTGTTTAACTGAGTAAAATGATTACCTCACAATAATAGTATGTTATCTAAGAATAACATACATATTCTGAAGGTTTTAATTTTTCAAACTCTTTATGATATCAAGCTGCCTATATGTTACAACACAAAAGTTTTATTTCAGTAGAGTATAAATTTTCCATATCTAAAATTCCATAAAAATATACCATGCTGGCTCTGATTTAAGTTGCAATACAAAGTGAAACAAAGACGTGCCCTTAACTTAATGCAATGTGTAGACTTCTTTTCACTCTGATGATGATGAATGGAGTATGGTTGCTCAGAACTCTAAAGTAGTCCAATTGTCACAGGGGATATCCAGAGACAGCAGAAAATATAATTAAGAGCAAGTAATGTGCCCCCAAAGAACCCAGTCCTACTCTTTAAAGTAAGCTAGTGCTGATGCTAGGGAATGCAGGGAAATCCACTATTGCGCTGAGGGCACATATGTAGTTTCTCTGTGAGAAAATAGTAATGCTTGTCAGTTTATTTGCTCTCTGAAAGTTATTTGTGAATTTCTTTAAACTCTGCTTGATCCCATGAGAGTAATCCTCTGTCTGCATGTGCCAAAGTAAAGAAATTTTATGAATGCAAAATTAAGGCTATTCAGACCTGCAAATGCCATACATAATGTAAAAAAATGTTCACCATTTTACGTGGAAAAAGTTAAACTAGGACCTATTGGTTCTCTTTACCATTGGTTTTCTAAATTAGTTAACTGCTATCCAGAACTTTGCTTTTTTCTTTTAATTTCTTTCTGGAATGTGGTATATGTTGTATTACCCAAACTTATTTTCCTAGAATAGCACTGACATAAAATAGGCACTTGAGAAATGTCTCCTTATAAGCTGATCTTTAAAATTCTGCCAACAT
>NW_004524733.1:4933943-4935376 GCF_000260255.1 Octodon degus
TGATCTTTAAAATTCTGCCAACATATATATGTATATATATACATATACATATATATATATATATATATACATATATATATATATATATATATATAGAACCCAAATGAGAACAATCACAAGCCCTAAACCAGATATAATGGTATGCGTTAGTAAAACTACCATCGAACCTCAAGCTATATATATTTAAGCAATAAATACTAAAACACACATAATTTTACAAGATTAAAATTAGCCTTAGAAGTTTTTAAAATTCAATATTCCATACTCACTGGTACCATTATATGATCCTGAGAGGAACACAACAAGATCAATATCAGCAGTATCTTGGGCAAGGATAACTGTGGAAACAGAGAGATCTAGCCCCAGAGAAAGCCTCTGCGGTCAGGGCTTGTGTGCTCTATTTCCTTTGACTCTTCAGAACCAAGCAGAATATCTAGTCCTCAATAAGTTTTTCTTAAAAGACTTAACAAGAAAAGGAAAAGGATTCCTTGAGTGAGAAAGATGGGGAAGTTTTCTATTAGGCCCAGGACAAGCTTCACACTGAGAGGGTCAAGAAAATAGGATCATGGCAAGGTCAGGAGAGGGCAGGAGTGAGATATATGGGGAAAGGCCCTTTATCACTTTGCCTGTTTTTTTTAAACTATATATCACTTAATTTATCATTTCTCCCCTCAGGTCTTGTTCTTCACTCCTTTTTGCTTCTTTTCAGTGCTCTTTGTTTGCTTGTTCTATTGTACTTCATCGCTTCCCTTTATTGCTCTCTCTTCCAGCACCAGTCACCAGCACTCACTGACTGCACTGTCTTTAACTCACTGTTAATTATACTTTGGTCCAAGGCCTTGAAGCAAACTAACAATAAAACGGTTTTAATGGGCACATTCTGCCACTTTCAGCAGATTTCAAGAGAGATATATGACTGCACGCTGCAAGGCTGAGAGTCACTAGAAAAAAGAAATATAACAGTCTTTAGTCAGTTATGTAAAGAAGTATTATTCTTCTTGGCATGAAGAATAGTGGAAGGAAAGTGAGGTGATTTCACTAACCAACAGTAGTCACATCCCAAAAATGACTAGGATTCCACTTAATACCATCACACTTGAAAAACTCTGTCTACAGAACATCTATAATAGGTGCAAAACTTTAGCAATGATGGAATTATAATAATGCCACAATGCTTTGCTTTGCTTTGTTTTGTTTTTAAAAAGTAACCAAAATAAGGGCAGCCCTGTAGGTGAAACAATGTTCTTACCAGATGAAAGCCAGGAAATAGATTGTACCTTTAAAATATTCTACTGAATGGGTTCAATAGTTCAGAAAAATAAGACTAGAGTATGATTAAAATTCTCAGTAAGAAAGTGTTAAAGATAGTGTTATCTTCTCTTGAAGTAAAAGATAAATGCAAAAACATATGTCCTTCTTAAGTCAATAGATGA
>NW_004524733.1:4942866-4951120 GCF_000260255.1 Octodon degus
ATTTCATTTTAATATTTAAACACAATTACTTCAAATGTAAAAATAACTAGCATCATTTCTAAGGACTAACTTTGACTGATTCACCTCAAATTATTAGAAGGTGTGTATTATTCAAATAAAATTTCTTTTGATCTTTACCACAAAATATAAGATCTGTAAGCTTGAAGTGAACCCAGAGAACCTATATAGTTCAGAATTCCCAATGAAATCCTAATACAGAAGCAAGGTTAACAATGTCAGCATTGGAACATAGAGACAAATAGCCTTTGTTAAAATATAGACAAATATATACACACAAACAAAGAAAATAATACACATTCAGGGTCGGCCAAATAGCTCAGCTGATTAAAGCACCTGCAAGCAGGCAAAGGGGCTGGGGGTTTGATCCCTGGGCTGGCCCCCCCTGGGGCACACTGAGACAGCAATTGAGACTGGTTATGGTGGCACACGTCTGTAATCCCAGCTCTTGGGAGGCTGTAAACAGGCGGATCACTATGAGTCCAATATAGTAGTAAAATCGTAAACACCCTATAGACTCTTCCCTAAAATATATTTTTATAAAGGCATTGAAAAATTGAATGAAATGAGTAAGAATATATTGGTGTATTAATTGAAATCAAGGATCACACATAATTTATATTTAATTTGAAAATTAAAATTTCCTAGTAACTCATAGGTATGGGAAAAATGGTTTCTCTACATAAAAAGATAAAACTGGAACTGCATCTAACTTAATTTGTATAGTAGGAACAAGAGATTAGTATTAAAGAGAATAGTTAACTATGGAATATAATCACTACCAAAGAAAGAGTAAATGGATAAGTAGTTTACATAAAAGAAAAGAAAATATATACAATCAACAACCTGTGTAAAACTATAGGAGATGAGAATTATTAACGTATAATTAATCTTGCTCCAAAACTAGAAAACTCATCCAGTAAGAAAAATATTTTTAATAAAATGGGCCAAAATAGATGAATAAGGGAAAAAAGGTATCAGGGTTGAGAAAGAGACATTTATGAGACTTAAAAAGATTATAAATGAAGTCAAAAAAAGTGATAAATAAATCAATATATATCAACTTAAGCAAGGAAAGAAAATTGTGAAAGAATATAAAGTACATGCTAAGGCATTTTTTTAGGTAGCACAGGAACTGAAATGAAAATTTACTGAGCAAAAAGGCGGAATATATATCTTATACATAGTCATACAGCTAACTGTTGTGCACTGCCAGAACTGAGTAGAGGATACCAGCTAGAAAAGCAGGGTTTGGGAGAGGATCATTTTAATTCTATTTCATGTCTAGATCCCAAATCTTGAGAACAGAACAACCAACCACAAAGAAAAGAAGTGAAACCAACTGATGGTGCAGAAGTAAAGGTGCCAAACAATGAAGAGAACTAAAATCCAGCAACACATAAGCTGGTAAGATAGAAGCGTTTATACAGCTCTAATACATCTGTAAAGCCATGCAGTTAATGCTGTGCATGAATCAGCAGAGCTATTTGACGTGACATAATGCTATTACATGGAAAACCGTGAAATCAGAAACATCAGAAATCAGAAATGCATTACAATGAAAGAGAAAAAGTACGATGCACAATTTATCACATTCAAAGCGGCCAAGTAATTTAGGATTAAATAAGAAACACGGTGGCAATTTTTGGAAGAGTTCTCAAAGTAGAGCGTAATATTCCAGAACATATCAAATGCCCTGCAAACATATGAACACAGATTAACACTGCAAGCAAGTGTGAGAATTAAGTCTATCTTTGGAAAATTATGGACAGTTTGGGTCATCTCATTAGGGGATCGGTCACACTCCATTGTGTGACATCTGACACTAACTGTTTTTAAGCACATGCCCGCTTCTTCTATTATTAATTTCTTCCTAAGGGCAGATGCCAAGAGAACTTACTTTAGTTTCTACCTCCTGCTGCCATTTCAACTGTCAAGAACAGCAGGAGTCAAAAATGAAAGGCACCATCTTAAAGAAAAGCTGTGCCACAGTGTCATTTTAAAAACTGACAGCTTTGTGCAGTCCCAAATCTTAAGGAAAAGTGATTGTCACTTGTGCCTCCCACTGCCATTTTGACAAAGGAAGACATTCTCCCACCTCCAAAGGCAACAGTAATTTTAAAATGGCAAGTACAAACATATTTGCAAGTGGCAAGTGGGAAATTCATGATTGCAACAGCAGCAAAATGTGAGACTGAGAAATTCTGTCCTTCCAAAAAGAAAATGGGACCCTTAACAAAACGGTGTCTAATTTACAAAAGAAAAGAGTGCACAGTGAGCCAAAATGAAAAAGCAACGTTAGGATTTTCATTTTTATATAAAAAAGAAAATATATCTTAGCATTGTGTCTTGCAGACAAGTTAATTAAGAGAAGATGGCTCTGCAGAGCTTATGATGCTGAAATGCATGAAATGGGCAACTGCTCCTGGGCTGATCACGTAAATCCAGGATAAAAAGAAAATGAAAATTTATTTTCAGACATCGAAATCTCTATATTAAGATAGGGTCAAAGTGTCTCAAAACATTTCTTTCTCCAGAGTGCAGTTGCTATTGAAAAGGTAGAAGAAAGAATGGATGTAGTAATGAAGCAAGGTTTCGGGGATACAAATACTGTTCTTAGTTTGAATTGAAAAGAAAACTAGGTTAGACAGGCATTCTTTCTTCCCTCCAGAAAACCATAATCACAAAATACAAGCATTCCAAAGAAATATGAACTATCAAAATTGCCAACCTTCTTTTATGTTGATTTCAGTTTTGTCTGCTTCGTTTGAGAATGGACAATATTTTTATATGCAAAGAAACATCAATAGCAATTTCAGGTACTGTGTATGACTGCGCTGGTTTGGAATTTGACTGTAGGAGAAGTTGGAGCAGGTAGAAGAGAAATTAATTTGTGCAAGCACTTGTTTCCTCTTTGTTCAATTTCCTCAGAAAGTATAGGCCAAACCCATTTCAGAAATATCAAACTAGAGTGTAGACATGGGCCAAAAAGGTAATATTCCCTAATAAAATTTAAGGTAAGTCCAGTTAGGCTAGACCAAGGAAATCTCATCACTCCTCTCAAATATAATCCCGATAGAGATTATCAGAGAAAAATCACAGTGACTGACTCTCTCAGGAAATACATTCTAATTGGATTCTGATCAGAAAATTTGGGACACTACTGAGTTATATGACATTACAGTACAAGTTCTCATATGGATTCTGAGCTATAAATGCAAGTGTATCACAGATGACTACACAGCAATTTATGTCTAGGTCATCATATAGATAAATGGTTTCTTTTATTGAGCCAGTGTTATGGTCTGCTTTGAAAGGATGAGTTGGCACTATATGAGCAGTTGTGATAATCAGAGTGATATATGGTTTTACTGGAACCAGTTCTTGGGTGTTGTTCTTTTTCTTAAGAAAAGAAAATTAAGATTTATTGAAAGTAAGCATTAATGTTCAATGATTTGACAAATCTTGCATATCTATATCTATTAATCTGAACAACAGATTTGACAATAAAAATGTGTAACAAAATAATCATTGTTAATTTTTTTCTTGTTTTGAAATTTTGTACTATATGTATTGTTATTTGTTATTATTTTTTTGTTTCTGTTGTTTGTTTTTACTCTTTTTTCCCATAATTTTATTGATAAAAAAATAGCAATGAGACAATTCCAAATCAAATTGGTAGGACAGTTTCAACAATTAACACATTGCATACATTCTTCCTAGTGGTTAATTGCTGTACAAGATGTGGACACGATATCCTATTTACAAACGGGTGTTGTTCTTTCACCATCTTTTCCCCAACTTTAAGTTCCTTTTCAGGGAAGGCAAATAATCCTCCAGTGTTATTTTTCAGACACTGAAAAGAATGTTCTTTTTCCTCTTAGTGTTGCCATGCCTGGTAGTCCAATTTCTACTTATTTAATACTTTCAAAAAATTGACATTCTTCTAATAACAGATGCCTTAAAAGTGTTGATTAGAATTCAGTGAGTTGTTAATTAACTGTCCTTTGCCAAGATACTTTCAAGGAAGGCTATTACATTTGAAAAATATGGAATTATACATTTGTATATGCACATACTTCATATACATTTTCCTTGCAGGGGTGGGAAGAATTACCAAAACAAAAATCTCCCATTGACTAATAATATACCTTTGGAAAAATAAGTTCCTATCTCTTATGAGGATAATAAGTCAAACTTCAGAGAATGGAACACATGAGCCACATAAGGTATTTGACATGAAAAAATAAAATAAATGGTTACTTTAATGTGATTTCACTTATAATATCTGACAGTAAGAAAAATAAATTATAAATAAGGATACAGGATCTTTTCACATGAAGTATTACTGCAAAAAACTTTGGTACAAGTTGAGGTTGATTGATCTTTCTGCTTGAATTCATTTTATATCCAATGCCTGGGTGGCTAAAGGGATGGGTATTACATCTCCATTGTTCTCACTCATCTGACACTAAAGCAAATGAGACTGATGGTCTGACATCTTCACATCTGTCCAGATGATCCACCCTTTAGGCTTCACTCAACTCAGATGTTAAGGTTAGCTTCTGCCAGCTGAAAGAGTGAGGGAGCAATACCATCCGTATCCTGCCTGCCTTGCTTTCAATTTCCTTTCTTACTTGCTTGTCAACCACCCCTTCAGGACTTACAAACTAAAGATGGTCTTTGATAAATTATATGGATTTGACTGTCTATGGCTTTTGACCTCTGACATTATGTCACCCTGGTTACATACTCTCCAACCCAGCTGTAAGTTTAATTCTTAATTTTGAGCCTTTTTCTCTGGCTTGTACTTCTAGGCCATTTATGGCCATGGATCACAGACAACTCCAGGCAACACCCAGAATCAATTGCAGATTTAACACTGGGGGTGTCATATTTATGTCATGGTTCTTAAAAGATTTAACTATAAATTACACAGGGTGTGTGGTCAGGTTTTACAATGAGTGTTTGTTCAATCATTACTGTGATTATATGTCTCCTACTTGAAAAGCCACAACCAATTTTCTATACTTTTTTGGTGACATACTCATCCACTTCTACTTGCAGCTTTAAAAATCTTTTCAGTGTGTGTGTGTGTATTACCAAATATGCAGCAAGTTGTTCCTTTACTCTTGATGTTCTTGTGTAAAGCAATGTACATTATACTTTCTTCTAATTTTCATATTTAGATTTTCTGAAACATGATATGAATCAAGTGTTTTGTAACACTCCTAACTACCCTACCTCCTTCTGTCACATCATCAAGGGATGCTAATGACATGTCAGTTGTCCTTCTTACTCCCATTCTCTGAATGCTAGGCCAGATTTTATGCTTTGACATAGACTGTCCATTAAGGGTTCACATCTACAATAAAGAAACAATCAGAACTGTGAGCTAAATAAAACCTTTTTTCTCAAAAAATACCTAGCCTCAGATACTCCATTATAGTAACAGAAAATTGCTTGCAAGAGTTGGGCCACTGGTATAACTAGACCTAAAGATGTGGAAACAGCTTTAGAAATGAGAAGAAAGTGAACCAGTTTGCACAACGGAGCTAAAAAACCACTTAGAAAGCTATAAATGGAATATTATATACACTTCCAATAAAGGCTCTGAGAACAAGATGACTAAGGAACAGTCTCAGATAGAAATGACAAATGGATTTGAAAAGGGAACAAAGGTCATCCTTACTTCACCATTGCAAAGAACTTGAGTGACCTGTGTCCATTCCCCACAGACTTATGGAAACCTGAACTTAAAGATGATGTCCTAGTTTGCTTGGCAGAGGAAATTTCTAAACAACAAAGCAGTCAGGCTGAGACATAGATATCATTGGTCATTTTTAGTCAGTTATAGGGAAACTTGGGAATACATTGAAACCAAACAGAAAGGTTTGGAAAATTTGCAATCTGACAGTGGAAACAGCCAAAAAGCGAGGGGAGCAGCCAAGGAAACAGGGGTCTCAAGGTGTCAGCACAGATAACAAGGGATTAGCCGCTTGTGTGAGGACAATGAGAAAGAGACCTGCCAAGCACCTCAGATATCTGTGAGACTGCTGCATCCATTACAACCCAGAAGCCCACAAAGAACTCTGGGTCTCTCTCAGTAGGCTCGCTGCCAAGGGCTACTTTAAGATTTTATGCCTTGTTTTCTGGTGAAGTGTTCTGAAGCTGACGCCATGTGTCAAGTGGGTCCAGGCGTGATCTATGCTGGTGACTGACCTTGGTGGCATCTGCATAGTAACTTAGTGACATTCTGTGCTTTGGTTGCACAGAAAGCAAAAGTTATGGGATCTTGATAGCTTCCCTAAAAAGCTCAAAAGAAATGCTTTGAATTGAAAAAAAGTTTGTTCTAGGTCATAGCCCCTGCAGAAGTTGGCTGTTAGAATCTTGTTGATACAAAGGAGTGATGACCCCACAGGGACACTACCACCAGAGGCAGTCAGTGCCATTTCAGAAGAAAGCTGCTAATTTGCGGCCTAAACCAGAAAAGCCTCAAGGCAAGGCTGCCCAAAGTTGTTGCTGAGGACAATCCCTGCCACAGTTAACATAGGATTCCAGACTTAGAAATATAGGATTAATGTCTACCTTTCAGAGTACTGGTCTTGCCTATTTTTCACTTTGGGGATAGGAATGTATGTCCTTCCTATGGATAACTTCCAGTTTTACTTTGCAAGGGTAATTTGTTATTGATTTGTTCGGGCTAACAACCGAAAGGAGGTTTCCTGGGATCTCAAATGTGTCTTTGGATTTGGACTTCTGCAGAAAACTGAAATGACTCTAGGAAAACTAGAGATAAAATGAATGTAGTGTGTATTATAAAAGGGATGTATACCTTGGGGGTCAAAGGCAGATATGATTTGATTTGTATGTGGTCTGATCCCCATTATGGCTTGTATCTAGAAGTTCCTAAAGCCTCATGTCCTCATAAGTGGGGCATTACGGAGTTGGCTAGACCTAAGCATGTGATGCTGGGTTTAAAGGTGGCAATACTTGATTAGTCCATTGACTAAAAGTGGAATAGTTCTGGGTGTGGATATTGCGAGCTCCACCCTGAGGGTGGGTGGCACCAATCAATAGGTTTGTAATCTGGGTGGAATATACAAGGAGAGAGGAAAGACAGTCTTGCTTCTGCTGCTGTTGCTGCTCCCTGCTGACTGCCTTCTGCTTGGTGCACCATGGACTGTTTCTACTCTGATGCCCCTCTGCTATACCATCCTGCATTGGAGCCAGCTGACCATGAACTGAAGCCTCTACAAATTTTGAGCTGAAATAAACCATTTCTCCTTTATCTTGTGGATGTTGGTTGTGTTTCATTGAAAAGTAAGACAAACTCCACGGATTCATGTGTTGGGAGATTTGTCCCCCATGTGGTGAAGTGAAAAGGTGAGACTTGGTAAGACAGCATTAGGTCAGTAGGTAATTTGCTGGTTCTAGGCTAGTTCTCACAACACTGTTGTTATAAAACAGCAAGCCTTGCTGGGCATGTGGTACACAGCTGTAGCTCCAGTTGTCTGGGAATGTAAAATAGAGGGATAAAAAATTCAAGTCCAATCTATGCATTTTAGTGACTTAGTAAAATCCTGTCTCAAAATTTAAAATAAATAAATAAATAAAACACTTAGGTCTGGAGAGCTAGTTTAGGGTCCAAATCTTGGTTTCAGTCTCCAATTGCATAACACGAACACACATACTTGCTCACACTCACACAGGACTGGTCGGTCTCTCTCTGTTTTCACTTTCTTTCATGACATGTGATCTCCCTCTTCAGTATGTTTTCTTGCCAAAGTGATGGTGTCTACCAGAAAGTTTTCACCAGAGCTGAACTGATGTGGAAATCATCCTTTGAACTGATATTTCATCATATTAAAAGAAAACAGACTAATACACAGACCATAAATTTTGAACAAATGGAATCAAAAGCTAACCAGGACTAGAGCAAACACAGAAACATTTTAAAAAGCTGTAAGATGTCACAGTCAGACAATTCATGCTGAGGGTAAATATACCAACCAAAAGTTTCAGGTCAATATAATATATCAGATGATCACCAACATCAAAAAATCAAATCATATGTTGCAGAGGCTGTGGGGAAAAAGGAACCCTTCTCCACTGCTGGTGGGAATGTAGACTGGTGCAACTGTTATGGAAATCACTATGGAGACTCCTTAGAAAAGTTGGACTGGAAATCCCATTTAAACCAGCTGTTCCTCTACTGAGAATTTTCCCAGAGGAT
>NW_004524733.1:4952769-4960006 GCF_000260255.1 Octodon degus
TAAATAGGATATCAAGTCCGCATCTTGTACGGCAATTAACCACTAGGAAGAATGTATGCAGTGTGTTAATTATTGCAACTGTCCTACCGATTTGATTTGAAGCTGTCTCATTGCTATTTGTTTATCAATAAAATCAAATCATAGTCTTGTAAAGAACAAGGTTAAATACAAAAAATGTTGCCTCATAGGTTATTAAAAATCAGCATACAGCTGGGGGTGGTGACACATTCCTGTAATCCCAGAACCCTTGAGCTGAAGCAGAAAGAGATTATAGTTTGAGCAAGGGGTCCTAAATTTGTTCAATTTTTATGGTTTGGAGTCTCCCACATACCCCAAAAAATAATTAGGATGCAATGTTGGAGCCTATTAGTAGAGATCAGAGTGAAGAGAGTGAAGATCTGTCTAACTGGAGAGAAAATCGGAGCATGGAGATTAATGGAAGATCCTAACACCACCCTTGGAAATGCTAAAGAGCTTCAACCATTAATTCTGTCCTCAAATCTTTCTTTCCTTTCATTGTAAGACAACATAAACTTTCTCCTAATTCTTTTATTCTTCATATCTATTTTTTTTGAAAGCTCTTTGTATCTACTACTAAACTCATCATTTGCAAGTCAACATAATTGTTTTAAAAAGAAAGAACAAAGATATTCAGTGAATCCTATATCTGAAAATGTCATGCAACAATAACCCTTCAGATTTTATTTACTGTTTCAGGTTTTTACACCAGGGAGACTAGGATGTTTGCACATGCAGGTCTGATTTATTTCACTTAAGAGTATGGTCTCTAATTGCATCCAGACACCTAAAAAAGTCTCAAATTTATCCTCTTTTATAGCTGAATGATACTACATTGTGTGCAGATATCACATCTTTCTTATACATTCTTCAGTTGATGGATATTTGGGCTGCTTCCAAGATTTAGCTATGACAAATTATGCTGCTATAAACATGGGTGCACATATATCACTGTTATGTGATGTCTTCAGTTCTTCAGGAAGAATACCCAGGAGGGGAATATCTGAGTCAAATGAGACCTCCAGTACTAGCTTTTTGAGGAATCACCACAGTGATTTCCATAGTGGTTGTACCCACCTGCACTCCCACCAACAGTGCAGAAGGGTTCCTTTTCCCACAGCCCTTCTAGTATTTATTATTAGCTGACTTCTGATGATAGCCATTCTTTCTGGGGTACGTTCAGAGTAGAAATGATGGTGGTCGAGCATTGCCTTTTCCCATCTCCAGTCCCTGATTTTGTCTATTTTGAGTGCTTTCTCAAACAAGCTTCCAGATACTTTCATTGTGAGATGCTGTAGAGACACAATCTTTAATATTGCCCTAGCAAAAATAAGAACTTCTTGCCCTAAAGATTTAATTAAAGGTAAGTGGTTTTACTGTTGGGGCTAAATGTCTAGCCTCAAAGAAATTATTGTAGGCAGAGGACAGAATAGTATGCAGGAGGGAGGCATAAAAGTCAGCAAAATGGCATGGGCTGTGAATGGAAGCTAGTTTCCTAAAAGGAAGTGAAACACATTCCTAGAAATCAGAAAGAAATAGTAGGCAAAGAAATGAACAGTGGGTATTGAAAATAGGGTCTTCTTATAGTTCATGGACGCATACACTTATTTTGACATAGGCTCATTTTAATTGATCATTTTAACTTTATGATTTTATCCATATAACTTATAATACTCATTAGCTCTTCTAACCATTCAAGCCCTATGAAAGCAGGAATCTAAGAATCTTGTTGGTCTTTTGTTAAATCTCAAGTGACTAGCACAATACCTAGCATGTTTGTAAAAAGCTCAATAGTTCTTCTTAAATAAAATAATTTCTAGCCAGCCAGATAGCTCAGCAGATTAAAGCACCTGCTTAGACAGAAGTAGGATGCTGGCCCCACCCTGAGGAAGCAATGGAGACAGCGACTGAGAGTAGGCATGGTGGTGCACCTGTAATCCCAGCTCTTGGGAGGCTGAAAACAGGAGGATCACTACAAGCCCAATCTACATAGTGAGAACTTGTAGAACTTGTACTAAAATACATTGAATAAATAAAATAATTTCACACAATGTATATGAAAAAGTCTAAAAACATCTTTAAATGATAGAAGATAGCAACATGATTTTTTGTTTCCACAATTTCTAGCAATATTGTAATTAGCTATGGCTTTCCTTTTCTCTTTTTCTTAAATAATAGCACAGGTTAGCATTTGCCTCACAATGGAGAAAATTCAAGCAATGCAGTAGCTCATTGTAGTCACACTAATATGACATTATTACCCATCCTGTCTGAATGGCCACAATACATCCATTCTTTAAGACATTACATTTTATACTATGAATAACCACTATGAAAACAACAATATGTAATGTATTAATTATTGTAACTGTCCTACTGACCTGTTTTGAAACTGTCTCATTGCTATTTCTTTCTCAATAAAATCAATTTAAAAATAAAAAATAAAAATAATGTATCCATAAAATATACCAATAAACACAATTTTAAAAAGCTAAAAAAAGAGGACATTACATTTACATACAAGTGACTGCCTGATATTTAAATCTAGCAGGATACAAAGTCAACATCACAATACAATAGCATGCCTACATACAAATAACAAACTCACTAAAAGAAATTAGGGAAACTACACCTTTCACAAAAGCATCCCCCCAAAAAATGAAATACTTAGGAATCAATCTAACAAAGAAATTAAATAAATCTTTACATTGAAAACTACAGTGCTCTGAAGAAAGGAGATTGAAAAGGAGATCAGAGAATTGAAAGATATCCCTTGCTCTTGGGTCAGAAGAACCAACATAGTGAAAAATGGCCATATTCCAAAAATTGTCATACAAATTTAATGTAATCTCAATCAAAATACCAATAGAGTACCTCACAGAATTAAGAAAACAATCCTTAAGTTTATTGAGACTTAGACTAGCAAAAAAAGTCTAGGCAATAAGGCAAGGCAGAGGGCATCACGATTGATGACTTGAAATTATACTACAGATCTACTGTCATGTTATGAGATCTAAAAGCAATAATAACAAGCTTTTAGACCGCAATAGCCTGAAATGACTTCTACTATTGATGGTATCAGAAGTTCATAGATGCCACCAAATGTAGTTGATGTTTTAAGTCAACTAAGTTTAGCACACATGACATTGTTTACCTGGAGTTTTGACCTCCTAAGTGCCAATATTAGAATTTTATTCTTACAAATAGTTCTTAAGGGCCAGCCAAATAGCTCAGTGGATTAAAGCACCTGCAAGCAGGTGCAGGGGCCAGGGTTTCAATCCCCAGGCCTGCTGTGCTGACACTGCTCCTGGGACTCGCTGAGACAGCAATTGAGACTGGGCGTGGTGGCGTGTGTATAGCTCTTAGGAGGCTGTGCACAGGGGGATCACTATAAGTCTGATCTACTAGTGAGACCCTGAACACCCTGTAGACCCTTCACTAAAATACAAAAAAAAAAGATCTTAAAATTATTTTTAAAATCATACAGTAAGTAAAAGGTTATATTCTAGAGATAACAAAAATAGAAACAGAATAATTTTTTAAAAATAAATTAGAACTTCTGTGAAGAGGTAATTTTTCCAGTGATAGCATTATACACATTTTCAAAAAGTGCTTTGTCAAGGCTATACTTTCAGAGATCATTTCTATAGTGCATTACTAGAAGTTTCTCTGATTATGTTGAGTGCCAGAAACCACGAGGAGGTATAGTGTTTCTTCCTGAGCGTGAAGCCGGCTCTCGGTGTTACTTTGCAAAAACTGCTTTGTCTCAGATAATTTAGAAATAAATACAATATGCTCTTGGAAGTGAGTCTTTTATGATAAATATGTTCATGATAAAGAATATTTTTCTCAGAGTTCAAATATTCTGTCTCATTCAAAGAAAAGGAAAAGTATCATTCCTAAATTGTTTTACATAATCTGGGTTATAACAAATGCCAGTAAAGTAACTATTTTAGTGGGCATCTGACCAACTCTCCTTCCTCTCACAGACAAACAATAAAGAGCAGGAGTAAAGAAAACTTCATCTGTCCACCTTCACACGGTACCACTTACTTACTTGTGGCCCTATGAAAGCGCTAGACTTTTTGATACCTTAATGTCCAGCTTTGTAATGCAGCAAGAAATGTAATATCTATATTTAAGAGTTCTGAGAACTAAATGAAATAAATTGTCAATGTAGTAGCTCTTCTTGCTTCACATACAACTTTTCTGTATTTCACTGCTGAGACAATTGTATACTGACTTCCTATTTGTTTGCTTATTTGTCATGGCCTAACTAGACTGGAGACATAAAGGAAGACAGAGACAGACCCTCCATTGTCAGACCATCATTACACCAAGAAGAGTCTCTACACAATAAAGGTACTCAACAATTTTTGTTGAATAATGAAATTTTATTACACACTGAGCACCTCAACATTTTAAGAGACACATGCCAGTTTATAAACACACTGATTATAATACCAAATGTTATTGATAAGTTAACCTCGTATTAGTCATTTTCTGACACTGTGACAAAATACCTAACACCCACAATTTAAAGGTAGAGAGATCTATTTTACTTGATGGCTTTCAGAGGACTTAGTCCATGGTTGCCTGGTCCCGAGGCAGAAAGCTCCAAGTGAAAGGTGTGGTGTGGTATGGCAGCAGAATGCTGCTCAACTTGAAGCAGCCAGGAAGCAGAGAGAGGAGCTGGGGAAAGAATTCACCCAGCCAGGTGCCACTGACTCCTGAACACAAGCCAACCATGAGCTCCTCAGGGGACTGATGAGTGTCATGTGGCCATGATTCCATCCCCTTCCAAACACACGCCACTTTTGGGAGGCAGTTTAGATTTAAACCAGAGCAAACATGTTCCTGAAAACTAGCAAAGTACCCAGTAAGAATTTTAGACACTGTAATTTCATTTCTGTAGCTATCTTTATTTTAAATCAAATCATCTTTTCAGTTGGATGAGAGAGTTGTTACATTTAGCAGCTATTCCCGGTCTAGCTCCACTGACAAGATTCGCCTTTTCCCAGAATGGCTATATAAGGCTAAAGGAGTAGAGTGGAGGTTGGTCCTTCATGCAAACTACATTTAATCAGTAACTACATCTAAAGCATCTGAAAGTACATGAGCCAGTAGCGAACTCACAGGTTAGACTGATGAGCATGCAAATGACAGGTAGTTTTAGGTCATGAGGATTTGTTTAATGCCCCCTGCTTCACAAATATGCATGTTGCTTAAAATATAGCATACTGAGACTTATTTGTATTAAAAAACTGAAAAGCTCAAAAACCTATTATATTCATATGCCCTAGACATATATGCTGACAGGAGAAAAGAGGGAAAATAATAAATTACTTATAATCAAGTAATTCTAACTGGAAAAGCTCCCTGTCCCAGGGGAAGCAATGGTCCCTTGAAACAAAAAAATGAGATATAGCACTGTTTGAGAATAGGGGAACCTGTAAGGCGAGATATCATGTATTTGAGGAACATTCATGAAAGCTAAGTGAGGCAGAAGAAGAGATGTTACTAGATGTTGAGTATTATATGGTAAAAATTAAATTAATTTTTGCTTTAGAGAATTTTACTCAGTTTTATTAGATTTTAGTATTACATTTACTTGATATACAAATATACAATATACCTCTTCTGGGCCTCAATTTCTTATATAAATGACAATTTGATGAGGTTATAAATATAAACCAAGATTACTTGTGTGTTAATATTGTACACAGTGAAAGCTAAATAAATGTTAACTCATCTTCCTGACAGCTAAATGGGTTAAAGAACTTTTTTTGTCTAAAGGGTCTTTGGAAGAATTTGATGAGCTTATATATACAAAAAAGAGCTTTGATAATGTAAATTACCACACTAGGATTCATGTTTTTTAATAGTGGGCAAAGAATTATGTCTGAACCATTGATGACAATGGTGTCACACACAATCCATGCCATAAAATGGTTACTATATCATCAAAATTGTTTCATGTCTAAGTTGTCCTCTACAGGGAAGGGATGACAGCTCAGTAGAATAAGTGCTTTCCTGGCAAGTACAAGGTCCTGAGTTCAATCTCCAATACCACAGACAAAAAAAAAAGTTATCCTCTGCAAAGTAGAAAAGCCCTTTCCTTTGAAATCAATAATGGTAGGTCTGATTTTACCTCTATTACCACTTTAAGTCACATGATCACTGAGACTTGGTTTCCCACATTCAACAATGACTGTGATATTTTAAATAGTTATAGAGATAAATTGTAGAAAGTCAAATTGTAGAAAGGCAAAGGTTAAAGGAACAACAGCTGAATTTCTAATTTATATGTTAGGGCCACTGAAGATTAAGTGAAGGTATATCAGGGATTTTCAGGCATTCCAGCTGTATCTCAGAGTTGAAGAGCTTGACCTGTACTCCCACAGGAATCAAAGGGAAAAGGGGAACAGACTGCTACAAGCTTTATGTTTCTCTGATATTTGTTATTATTTTACATAGCGACTCCTTCTGTAGAATGAATATTTTAATAAAAATCTACTTTACCCCAAATCTTCTAGGAAGATTTATATGTACTCACCTATTTAAAATAACCCAAAACTCAACAGAGTACATGAGTATGCACACAGTTTCGGACACATAGTAGTTTTAAAAGAAAAGTTTTATGAAGCTGGGATTATTAGAAACACATCAGCCCATATTTCCTCCAAAGGCATCTTCACTATCCCTATGAGAGACTTCCCAGGTATTTTATCAACTGCACCTCCTCCTCCTCTGCACTCCCAGAGAAAATATCCATTCTGACAGGAGGACCTCTCTACCATAGGCATAACCCATTCCACTCTCAAGTGATAGCAGGTATTTTTTTTAATAACTTATTTTCAGGAAAGTTAGCTTAAGTATCATTCTAGGTATTTTAATATGATTTAGACTGCATCAAAATGAACCAAATTTAAATTTCAACTATAGACTGGTCAAGTTACAGAACATTTTTAATAATAGTGGTGAATTCATCTGGAACCAGAAGAGACCTAGAATAACAAAGCAATTCTGGGCAATGAAGGAAAGGCAGGACACATTACAACCCCAGACTTGAAGTTATACCACAAAGGAACTGGGATAAAATCAGTATGGCACTGGCAAAAAAAAAAAAAAAACAGATCTGAGAATCAATGAAATAGATTAGAAGATACAGACAAAACTACAAACACACTCAACCACTCTAACTTTGACAAAAGGTTAA
>NW_004524733.1:4960106-4977726 GCF_000260255.1 Octodon degus
ATAGTGTTACATGGAGAGAAAACATTCTCTCTGACTTTCACAGAGAACACATTGGCCAAGCAATGGCCGTGACTCATTCACATGGCTGACACTGAGAAAGGATCTACAGTCTGAGGTACAGAATCTCAGGATAAATCCTGAGGGGATTTCACTGACCTTATCAGACCCAAAAGCTGCAACTCTTGTTGCCTAGGTCTTGCTTTATCTTTGTCTTAACCATCCAGCAGAAAAGTATAAAAATGAAGTATAAGAATTAAAGCCATGGTGTGATGTTGAGCTGTAGGAGACTCAGGTCAACAATTTCTGACATTGCCAGTGAAGCGGAAGACCCAATACTATTATGGACCACTTGACTCTTTTAGAATATTTTGCTGAATTAACACACCTATAATATTCAAATGATGGAACAAAACAAAAAAGGAGATACAGATGAATGTCCATTTTGTATCTATGTATTCAAAATGGGTAGAATAGATATATAGTTATATTCTCTTAATGAATAGAGGAATTTGTTCTAATAGTGTTTGTAAATAGGATATCATGTCTGCATCTTGTACAGCAAATAACCACTAGGAAGACAGTATGCATTGTGTTAATTATTGAAACTATCTTACCGATTTGATTTGAAATTGTCTCATTGCTATTTGTCTCTCAATAAAATTATGGAAAAGGAAAAAAATATTAAAACTGAAACACATAACCGTCTGGAGGAGAAAGTAGGTAAAAATCTGAAGGACATAGGGGAAGGTAGAGAGTTCTGTATGGGAAATATTTCCAAATTTCAACGAAAAGATTTCATCTTTTTAAAAAGTTTCTACATGTCAAAAGAAATTACCAACAGGATAAAAAGACAACCCACAAATTGTGAAAAAAAATTATAGCCCACTGTCCCTCAGACAAAGAACTTCTGTCTAGAACATGAAAAGAATTTTTAAAAATTAGGCCTCCAAAATTCAAAGACTCAATCCAATAATGGGCATCTGAGATGAATATACACTTCACAATGAAGAAATACAAATGGCAAATAAATGTATGAAAAAATGTTCAACATGATTGGTCATTCAAGAAATTCAAATTAAAATAACACTGAGATTCTACCTCACTCCAGAAAAAATGGCTAAAGCAGAAGTCAGCCAATAACAAATGCTGGAGAGGATGTGGCGAAGAAAAGAGCCCTCCTCCACTCTTGGTGAGAGTGCAGGCTGATACAACAATTATGGATATCAGTATAGAGATTCCTTAAAAAGCTAGGATTGGTGGTCCTATTTGAGCCAGCTATTCCCCTCCTAGATAGTTTTCCAAAAGAACAGAAATCATCTCACCACAGCAATATATGTACACCCATGTTTATATTAGCACAATTTATCACAGCTAAATCTTGGAAACAACACAAATGTCCATCAACTGAGGAATAGATAAAAAAAGATACAGTATTTTTACACAATGGAGTATTACTCAGCTATTAAAAATATAAACTCGAGGCTTTTATAGATAAATGGATGCAACTAGAGACTGTATATGTAACTAAAATAAATCAGACTTACATGTGCAAACATTGTATTGTGTCGCTAATGTTAGAATCTAAAAGAGTAAATATATGGGCTGGTGAGATGGCTCAGTGGTCTAAAGCACCTACTTAGAACAAGCTTAGCAAAGCACAGGGACTGCGGTTCAATCCCCCAGCACCACATGCCAGCCAGCCCCGCCCCCTAGTGGGCTGAGCTGGCCACACACACACACACACACATACACACACACAAAATAAATAAAATTTAAAAAAAAATAAAAGAGTAAATATAGTCTAAAAGGTACAATAGATACTGTGACAGGGAAAGAACCTGTTCAATGGGAGAGGAAAACTGGGATGAGAAAAAGGACAAAAGAAGGGAGGAAAAAATATATCTATGTATATTTGAAGGATAATGTGAATAATTGCACTGCCAAATTCGCCTGGTCTTTTGAAAGGAACAGTTAAGGGGCTGGAGAGATGACTCAGTGGAATAAGCACTTCCCTCACAAGTGCAAGGGCCTGACTTCAATCCCCAGTTCCGCCAAAAAAAAAAAAAAAAAAAAGGAGCACTTAATGCTTAAATTTTTTCTTCTTCTTCTTTCTTTTTAATTACTTACTTTTTTGTTGTTGTTTTGTTTTCTTAAACCACTTTTGCAGGTCTATATCCAGCAACCTAAACAACTAAATTGAAGATAACATCATGCAATACAGCAACCACTGTTGAATTCTCATTGCTTTTTCAGTGAGATTTAGTATTATTTCTAATGCTGTTCTTTTATTATGATTTTGTATTTTTTTAAAAAAATAGTGGTGAATTCAATTTGTGTGGCTTCATCCCAAGTTACATAATCAAAGATTTGAAAAGCCAACTTACTGTCTAGAGTAAAAAATATAAACTGTTGTTATGCTATTTGTATAGATGTTTGGATATAGTCTCTCCTCTCTCTCTCGCATTACAACTGGGTATTCCTCCAGTGCAGGCATCATGTCTGACTCTACCTTGTATCCTACCCATCATTTGGCAAGCAGCCTTGTTTTCAATAAGAATAGGAATTTTGTTCAGTGCATGAATTATGGATCTTTCCCTAAATGTCCTCTGATAATTAATGACTAACTTCTCCAATAAAATACTCTTACATACTGCAATCTAAACCGTGATTGGGACCTTCATCACACACACACACACACACACACACACACACACACACACACACAAATTTTGGAATCAAACCAAATTTGTTTCTCTGAAGTTTTATGATTTACTAGAATTCTTCCCGTCTGGGTCACTCAACGAAAAGTCTATTGCAATTAGTATTATCTCATCTCTAATAATGAAAAGAAATACTCACAGACACTAAAAATTTTCTAATTTGCAGTTAAAAGATCAGTATATAGTTTTAACAAAACACATTCTAAAACTGAACTGTCTTATGCAACTAAAAATCTAGCATGTCCCCTCTGGATCCAAGGTGGTACAGATTCTTCTGTGAAGTTTTTCATGATTTTTTTACATGGAATAGTGTGGCTCCTTAGTAGCAACTTACACCAAATTCAATATCATTGTTTTCATTGGCCTTGACTGATGAAATCTGAGTTTACTATTTAACATATGCAGACATTTATGGTATAGACTTCATGGAAAAAATTTTCCAATTCACTTTGTTCTTCAAAACTCTAATCTCCTTTATCTATGTCCTTCCCTGTTACCTGATTTTAATTTACCAGTTATTTTCAGAGAAATAAGTTTCATTTAAATTGTGGGGTCCAAATCATATCAGTTTCTGAGAGGCACCCTAACATCTTCAGTCTCCCACTACCCTGGGCTATGTCCTTGATGCCGGACACCACTTTGACACTGAAGAGCTACAGAACTTCCAGCTGGCTTCCCCTGAGCACAGGCATACTGGGAAAGAAAAGGGAACAGAGGATTTGCCTTGAAAGTGTGGGACAGTATGCTGTTTGTATTACAGATTTCTTTAAGCAACCATGTGTCCAAAGATGACTTCATGCACACTTATATTAGGCATAGACATCCAGAGATTACTTAAGGATCACATGAATTTGAGTGAACTACAAAAAGTGGGCTTATAAAATCTTTTGATGAGATACTGAAAGCAGTAATTGAGGTGAGCAAGTCTGGTAACACCACTGAAAGTGAAGGAAGAAGCTGAGGGTTGAAGTGAAGCTATCTCAGCTACTACAGCAACTATGAAAGTACAACATTTTAATTTCTACAGAAGCCACAGAATTGATTGGTCTATCACTGCTTGCTGAAATTTGGCTCCCTGTAATTATGTTAACTTCCTGAAATGTGAACTCTCTTAGGGAGCAACAGGGGCCAATATATTATAGCTAAAAAAACTGTACATACTTGAATGCAGTATGGGAGGCAAAGTGCCACGTTCATCCTCTTAGGGTCTTAGCAGGGTCTGTGAATTAAATTGACCTGAGATAGATTAGTGGAAAAAAGGGGGGAAATTATTTAACACAATTTTTACATGGCACAAGAGCCCTCATAAGGAAAGGAAGACCCAAAGAAGCAGTTAGAGCCATTTACTTATAAGTTGAATTGGACAAAGAACAGTAAGTGGCAAAGAAACAGCTAAATTATGTGAGTAGGCCTAAAAGACAAGTTAGTTTTTAAATGTTCTGCACAGTACAGAATTGTTTCGGTCTTGACTTTTCATCTTGAGGATAAGAATGTGATTCCTTTGGTATAGCGAAGGTGAACTTCACATAGGATTTTCTTGCCTAGCTTTTAAGAAACAAATAAATTGGTCAGAATGACCTTACACCTACTGTTTTTGTTAAGTGCCTTTAATTCAAAATAGTCAATATGTCTGAATGGTGCATATATTTAACTCCTCAATTGTTCTGTCAAATGCATTGTTATCATTCTTCATGAAAATTTTAACCATAGCTACAATATTATTGTAATATATTTGGATGTATTTATTCACATTATAGGTATCACCTTAAAATAGCATCATAACTTATTTTTAATTTATTTCTATTAAAACAATATACACAGAAACACGATTCTTAAAATTCTGAAACTTAAAGACACAAATGTAACAGATGTTTTAATGTCATCCAGTAAAATGTAGCATGTATATGAAAAGAAATATGATATTCACAAAAATTTAAATAGACAAAAATGTAATTAACTTTCTTGAAATTTAGCCAGATTAATATAGCTTGACCTAGAAATATTTATGTCAGTGTCTGTTTAGTGCCAATATCAAGACATTTTTCAAATTAAATCTTTAAAAAGGTAATTCAACAGTAAAACTTCACATCAATGAAGAGCTAAGAGAATTAATTCCAATTGTATTAGCTTGCAATATAACATAAAGCAAGTCTTGTACAATATCCTCGGTCATTTTGAGGAACCAGCTACTATGGAAATTTTACTAAAGCTCCTCAACTCAAAGTTGTACTTTGCACGTGAGGACACCACCACACACTGTTTCTGTGGTACCAGTGTTGCCAAGATAGCACACCATACTGAAGCAGAATTAGAGAGGAGCTTTCTGTCAGTGATTGGTATTAGTCTCTGGAGCAATGGTCAAGATCACGGACTGGCAACATCTCAGTTAAGAAAACAGAAGGCCCTTCATATCTGCAAGCACTCGTGTTTAGATGGGCTACATTCATTGCCACCAAACAGACATCGCTTTAGAAGTCCCGTTCCAGGCACAATTGCATTAGTCAAAACATAATTAAATCACAAGTTAATATTTACCTTTTTTTGTATTTTAAGGAAGGGCATACAGGGTGTTCAGGGTCTCACTACTAGATCCACCTGTTTACAGCCTCCCAAGAGCTGAGATTACAAGTGCAAGACCCCAGGCCCAGTCTCAATTGCCATTTCAGTGCGCCCCCGGGGGCGGGGCCAGCAAGGCAAGCCCAGGGATGGAACCCCTGGCCCCTGCACCTGCTTGCAGGTGCTTTAATCCGCTGAGCTTTTTTTTTTTTTTACTTTGGCCTGCCCTAATATTTACTTTTTAAAATAGCAATGGGTTCCTTTTTTATCTTTTGGAAGAGTTCATCCTTCAGTAAACATCAGAATCCATAAAACAGAAACCCCATCCTAGAACCAAGTTGTATTTTTGTAGCTGAAAAAACAAAGTATCTCCTGCTTAAATTGTGGTTGATGCCGTGCACCTGAGGAATAGGACACCCTCACACGCGCTCCCGCAACCCCAACCCCCCACCCGCCACACCACCTAGCCTCCAAAAGAGGAAGAAATAAATGGATGTGTGGCACACTCGCTGTCTTTCCTGTCTGAGAGCTCAGAGAAACAAAGGGAACATTGTAATTGTTTTATGATTTTAACTCTGCTGGGAAGCTTCTCTAGTAAGTTTCAACTGCAGGGATCCATTTGATGAAAATCTTAAAAGCAATTGAGTGGCATAGACTGTTGACTTTTATCCTTCCCTATCATGAGTCTCTCTTTCTTTGAAGGATCTTTACCTGGGAAACTTTCAACATTCATTGTCATTCGAAATCGCCTGCATCCAGAGATAAAACAAAATTAACTTTTCAAGGACATGATGGTCTAGAAAGAGGAAAGTTATTTAGGAACTAAACGTAAGTTTAATATCTAATGAGTGCTCCACTGAATTTAAATTTTGTGAACAACAAATATTTTTGCTTATATCTACAGGGATTGTATTCAGAGTTGTTTTGTCGTTGTTGTTTTGTTTTGTTTTGTTTTAATACTGCAAAACACAGAATCTGCATCGTTTCTTCCTTGGATTATTTTTATATTCATTTTCATTTCAGTTACTGTACAATCTAGTGAGCTAAAAGAAAGTTATAGGCATCACAAATTTTCTAAAAAATTTTTTTAGTTTTAAATACCTTGTACTGTGAAAATCATAGCATAAGCATGGATTTATCCCAATATATTTAAATTTTCTCCAGAAAGGAAAGATTTTCAAAAATTTTAAGCTAGGGGCTGGGGAGATAGCTCAAGGACATATGCACCTGTCTGGTAAGTGCAAGGACCCAAGTTCAATCCCCAGTAATGAAGAAAAAAAAATTTAAAGCTAGCATTAGACTAAAATCAACTGAAACTTTCTCTTCCCTTCCCCTCCCCTCCTCTCCTGTCCAGTTCCCACCACTTAATTCAAGCTGGGCTCCAGCTCACTACGCAGTCCAGGCAGACTTCCAACTTGAAGTCAGCCTCTTGCCTCAGCCTCCCTAGTGCTGGCTAAGATTCCTGGGGTGTGCTACAACACAGGACTAAACCACCGGGATCTAGTTTGAGATTGTTAGTAGCATCCAAATTGGGCACTGGCCACTTCACACTAGCAGTAATTTTCCACATATTAAAGACAGATAAGAGAATCTGAGAAAAGGGAGTGGGTCCACGTACTACTAAAGGTAGATGCAATTATTAACCTCTCAATAAACTGATAATAATAACTGATAATAAACATTTTTAACATTTACAATCTAGAGCAAAATGCAAGCCAAGATGTTTTGGGTTTGTTTGCACATTTATTCAATCAATATTTACAAAATAGAAATTAAATACGAAGGGGTTCCATCCCTTAAAGTTGACTGGAATATTATTATCAACTTTTACATTAACCCTTTAACATGCTAATGACATGCATTAAAAACAGTTAATGAAGTTTGAACATTCTTTACAATGCCTTAGATTTTACTTTTTACTTATTTTGTGTTTATGCAGCATCTCACCAACCTCCCAGCATTTGTGACATGGAGATTAAAATCACAGTGAGAAACCATTTTACACCCCCAGGAGACCAAAAAGTACAGATCTGGTCACTATCAAGCATTGATGAGGATGTGAGGGCTGCAGTGGGCAGGCTACTTGGAAAGCTTATTTATTTATTTTTCAATGTATTTACTACAGGTTCTACAGGGTCTACAGGATCTCACTATGGCACAGAAGGACTCTTTAGTAATTCTCCTGTTTTCAGATTTTCAAGCACTGTGGTGACATGCAGTCGCAACTGATCTCAGCCAACCCCAGCCCTGGGGTTGGGGCCAGCACAGCACCCACTGGCATTGGCCAGGGACAGAGGACTCTCTCCACCCAGCCCTGGAGTTGTCAGCCCTAGAGACATCAGATTTCCCTAAAGAGCTTTTAAAAACAGCCAATCACAGCCTAATCCATATCCTGATTTAATTACCAGGAGTGGGGATTCTGGCAGTAGCACTTTCAAAACATCTCCAGATTCTTCTAAAGAGCAGCTGAATTAGGAATAGATGCCCAGCTCCAAGTTGTGACCAATTGAAAGAGAACAGCATCACACTCCTACTCGCCTAATAGGAGACAAAACAACAGAGCAGGCTGGGTGAGGTGGTAAACAATGTGATTCCAGCTACTTGGGACACTGTGGCAGGAGGAGCTGTGGTTTTACGTCAGCCTGGACCATAATTTTAGCATAGATAGAAAAGAAAATTATTTGTTCTATGACTTTAATTTAATACTCATATCATTCTACATTAATTATTTCATGGGAAACTATATCAGGGACCAGAGTCCTATGTGTTCTATTTTTTGAAACATTTTTTAATAGGGCACTATTTTAGAACCATAATGAATTAGAATGTAAATGTCAACGATTTCAACACGATAAGTGAAAAAAGAAAAATCAAGGAGGTCTAAGCCTCAATACAGAACCAGTGATATCCTGGGTGATGGGGCCCCAACCAGGTTCATAGGTTTTTGTACACAGTAAAAAAGAAATGAACATAGAGCACAATAATTGGGACATAGAAACACAATTTAATCAGAGAATAGTATACACAGAGTGGGTTCATGCAGACGAAAGAAAAATTGCAAAATACTGACAGCCTTGGGTTTAGAGTTTAAAGGTTTAGGGCACCACCCTCTGGGTCTTCCACAGAATAGTTGGCAATGTGATTGACAGGGTGCTGAGTCATGTGAGCTCTATCAATGGCATGCATCCTCTCCTATAATCCACTCTGATATAATTGGATGTATGGCATGCAGTCCATCCACAGGAACCTTCAATGAGCTCCAATTTACTGTAGGTCATGCAGGAGTATCTGGCACATTGGTCTTCTGCTTTGGAATTGTGGAATTTTCCAGGGCAGGCTCAGTGACCTTTGGTTTCTCTTATCTTTGCTTTAGGGTAGTGTGCCTTAGGACAAGGGCTCTAGGTTCCAGAAAGGAAAGAACAGTGGTCCACCAGTGAATGGAGGGCAGCAGCCCTGTTTTATCTAAATCAAAAGTGTCAGGCAGATACAGATTCTAGAGAATATAAACAATGCATTTACTTTTAGTTTAAATTAAAGACCCCTACTTCCTGGTCAAGTCAAATTCATAAAAGGGCAGTGCTAGCTACAGTGCAGGCTTCTGGATTCTGTCTTTCACTCCTTCTATGTCTCCTTTCTGCCATCAATGCTTCCATAACTGAGAAATGTTATCTCAACATGGAATAAATTTTTAAAAGAATGGCAGCAATTACATGACTTTTTTCACTCAAAGCAATACTATTATTATCTACTTGGATATCTATTTTTAACACTATAATATCCACTAGTTTGTTATGTTGAATGTTATATTTAAATAAATTCAACTCTTGTGTGGCTGTTTCCTTTTCCTTTGTCTTTCTTCTTTTCCCCTTGTTTATATTTTTAAGATTATTGATGTTTTCTACTATGGTATTTTTCTTTATAAATAGCAAGGAAGATAGATTGAGCAACAGGTAGATACAGGCTTAATTGGACATAACTGTACAGACATGTATTTTCCTTTAGCTTGTGCATTTGAGTTTGCACCTCAGATAGTGTTTTCTCTGTGCATAAGGGAACTGAAAACACCACCGCAAGTTCAGCAGGATCCACTTTCTGAAACTGTTCTGAAAGCCTTTACTTCAGTCTTCTGTGACATAGTTTCAGACCTAGGTAATATTCTTTAATATTAAGTTATCATTCTCTATTCCACCATTGGAATCTCAAAGATATAATTTACCTCTTCTCTCATCTTCCAGATTTCACTAATAACAAAACTTTTCTAACTTTTCTCTTGAAAACTTTCAAATTCATTCCATCTTTTCCATTTGCCCCTAATACTCTTATCCTTTTTGTCTCTCACCTCAATGACTGTATATAATTCAAATTTGTCTTTTAGTCCCCAGGACCCCAGTTCTATACTACTACCAAAATGAATTATCTAAATTAAAAAGCATTACATTAAAAGTGCTTCAGTGGCACTTAGGAGTATGTGCAAGCCTCTCATTCTGTCATGCAATTCCCAGGGATCTTTCTCTCCAGTGACACCATGAGTTCACTTCAGAAATTCTGAAACACATGTCCTTCCTTGAACACTTTTCGGTTCCTATAAGCTTCAAAGCATTTTGACAACTCAGTGATGGCATCACTTCCTCCAAGAAGCCTTCATTGGCTTTTCATTTGGGAGCTAAACAGCCTATCCTTTGTACTCTTAGATAACTCTAACCATTTTTCTAATAATTTAAAAGCACTACAAAGTTGTCTCTGTATATGTCTGTATCTCTAAAATTTTCATGCTCCTCTCATGGAGTGTAAAGATATCCTTAAATGTTGTGTGTATTCATAAAACAGGTCTAATTCTTTAATTAGCCATTTAAAGAGGCATTCCTAAAATGTGAATAAAATAAACTTCAAAGTAGAGTTTTGAGAGGAAAGAGCATATTCAGACAGGAAAATTCCATGAAAGATTTCACAATGGCAGTAGCACTTGATATGAACATCAAAACATGTGTGAAATCTAATAAGCAGTGTTCCATGAAAGAATGTGTCAGAAAAAGATGTCAAAATACAAAGTGAGAGATTTGTCAGGAAACATGATGTAGTCCATCTTAGCAAAATGAAACTCATAGTTAGTGTAAAACAACAGTGGAAGGTAGGAATAGAACAAAAGGAAGAAGCATTTTTAGTGACAAATTACAGATAATGACCTATAAAATAATAACAATTAAAATTAAATACATATAATAACAGCTATCATTAATTGAACACTTACTTTGTGTTATATGCTATTATTGTTTTTACTTGCCCTCACAATTAATCCACGAAAGTTATTACAGATAAAAAAATGAAGTATGCAGAAGATAAGTAAATTATTCAAGACCACACAGGTAGCAAATGTAAAAACTGATTTAAAACTAGGCAGTCTGGGGGCCGGGGAGATGGCTCAGTAGGATAAGTGCTTCCCTGGCAAGTGCTAAGAGCCTGAGTTCAATCCCTGGTTCTGAAAAAAAAAAAAACAAAAAACACTAGGCAGTCTGGGAAATCCACCTTCTTCCATATACAGAGTGCTATACATTAGGGAAATAGAAACAAATAGATGGATTTATTTATGCCCAACCAAGTAGATATTTTAAGTTTTGGTTGTATACTTGAGTGGTTGGTTGTAAAGTAGATTAGATCATGGCTCAGGATGGATGGATTTTTTTTCTTGAGTAATAGAAAAGAAGTAAAAAATAAGTCAGTTTTCTAGATTTCAATATGTGACACACAAACCTGACCCTTAACTCTCTTCTAAGAGCCCAGAAATGTCTTTATTGAGACATGCAGAAATACATTGGTAAGCGGTAGGATCAGCATTGTTGAAAGGTTCTATTATTAGTAGATAAAAACCAAGGATGTATCCATTACTATAGTTTCCTGATTGTTCAGGGGAAAAATTGTATTGTTGGGATACCCATCAGTGGAAATATGATACCTCAGCTACAACAGATGGAAGAATCACAGTAGTAAAGGGCATAGCTTGATATCACACAGGAATTTTTCATGCTGACTAATTAACCACTCTGTCCCTAATGACTTAAATTGTTACACATCTAAAACTATCTATGGATACCAAATTGAATAAAATCAATAAAGTGCCATGACTCTTCAATTATGAGACCTGAATAAACTCACATACCTAAAATCCCTGAAAGCATGTGAAGTCAGATACCTTTTAAAAGGTTTTATATAATAACATTAAAGTATTCTCAAATTCTTCCCTAGTCTCAGCCAAGACCTTGAAATTAGTTACTGGTTGAATACTGGAAAGTTAAAGTGGGTAAATTTTGGGGAGTGTAACCTCTGGAAACCTACAATACCAGTGTGATACACTATTCAGAGTGAAGATCTAGTTGTATCTAATGGACAACCTATAATCTTATTCTCCAACAACTGAATTAAAATATGAATGGATATATTAAATAACTAGAATACAGTATCTACATTGACTTTCTGAAAGCTAGAATGAGCACAAGGATGATATGATTAGTCAAATGGAAGCCAATGGAATTCTAATTCCCTAAGAAGAGTAAAGCACCACTATATCTCTGATGGGAGTCTATAAATTAATGCTATCATTAATTAACTGAAAGTTGCAGGGGACTTGGTCCCGTGTGTGTCCCCTTTTAATCTGCCTTTGGTTCGTAGAGAAAATCAATAAGGTTTATAAAAGGTCAATAGACTAAAAAGAGTTTAGTCAATAGGTACTCAAATTAAAGGTACTGAACCAAACATGTCTCACAGCAAAGCAAATCTTCAGGGCTCTCCAGCTTAGCATATAGCTGAAAACTTTTTTCCTCTATCATATAGTATCAGAAACAGCTCTTTCACCTGGCATGGAGAGCAATACATTTTTTTTTCATTTCCTATATTGTGTTATGTTTGTGTAGTAAAGCAGTTTCATTTGGTAATTCTTGCCTCTTTTTTACCATAATGCATAGGAATGACGATGATGGCACACCCCATAGTAAATTAAATTATACAGTATACTTATTTCATGACCACAGGATGTTATGGGTAGTAATGGGCTTTTATCCTAGTGGTTCTGATAAAACATACGTAGAAAAATGGTGCAAGACAAATTCCTTGAAAATACAAAGGAGTCAACAGATAAGAGTATATCAGAATATCTTTGACAAAGTGAAAGGCAACTTACAAACCTTGTATAAAAGCCTACAGCCATGAAAACTTATATTTGAAGGTCCTCTTTTAATTTGGCAGTAACATACATATTTTATCATCTTGCTCTAAACTAGTAAGCAATGTATAAGTTTGCCAGTTGGAATTCAGAGAAAAGTAACACTGTACATCTGGTAAGGAGGTCAAAAAGCATCTGTGCATCTGAGTTCTTATGAGTTTGTGGAACCCTCGGTAGGTGAAATGATTGCAGCTGACCACGGTGCCTTTCAGAGCCAAGGGCAGGCCCTTGGAAGAAAACCACAGCAGACACTCATTGACAGCATCCTGAGGAAAAACAACATCCTTTAGAAATAATTTGAACCTTCTTACTGAGGCTAGAAAGATTGACAAATCACGATATACCAAATGGTCTCTCTCTCTGAATTGTCCACTGTAAATTAAATGTTATCGGACCTCCACAAGTAATCAAATCAGGTGTTTTCAGCAACAGTCCAGCATGAAGTCAATGATGAAAGTGCTCTAACACACCAGTAGGTTGTATGAGCAATTGCCTAACACACAAGTAAATTTTATCTCTGCTCTTAACGGCAGTGTCTCTGGTCTCACAAGAAGGATGCTATCATCATCTGATTAGGAGAGACAACAAGCATATGTGAGAAACATGCAGAGATAAGCCTGTTATAGAATCTTAGAACCATTAAAATGGTCCTGATAGACAGTAGGGCAATTTTATCTTTTCTACAGGTACTAGTCCATGTACAATGAGAATACTTCAGGACATGGTATATGCTTTAAACAGTAATCCAGTACAGTATGCAATACTGTCTCTCAAAGCCAAAATGCATTGATCTGGGAACCAAAGACTAAACAAATCACCTCTTTTGTATTTATCTTCTGTCTTCTCATGATTTTTTTGTTATTGCTATAACTCTGTTTAGAGATTTTACTAGTGATAATTTACCCAAGACTACTAATTCCCTTGTACATATTAATAACAAAATATCACGAGGTTTTGATTAGCATATGGTTGCCCAATTTGAGACTATAATATATAATTTCCCATTGCTTCTGAAGGCATATGACTAAGTGCTGACTAATGAAATATGAGTAGAAGGATGCTCAAAACTTGCAGATCAAAAAGTTTAAACTCAACTTTCTTTACTTGACTACTCATATGGGCTAGAATTCACAGATTTAGTGCATATGAGCCAGTCTAACCATGTAGACCATATATTGCTACAGGCGAACAAGATGAGGGAATCATTAAATAAGCTCATAAAGCAGAGATATTTTATGACCTATACTATGTGCCAAAATCAGAATCATGTGAGGTGGAAACATTTTGTCTATATTATCTTATTTTGATTTTTAAGACAGCAGATTATACAGTTTATTTCTGTAATTATGACAAAAAAAGGAGGAATGTTTTTAGTAAAGAAAATAAAAATAACCCCACTGCACTGAAAGATGAGATTGCCATTGATCATTTCAGAGTCCTCATGTGAGTAAAAATGAAAGACTTATCAATGGACCAAAAGAGTGACAGTGTAAGTGGCTTCACCTTAACGGCCTTTCTGGTTGTAGCCTATACGACCTCTTTCTTAGTCTAGTTCCACTCAGAGCCTGTAGCATTCCTTGGCATATACTCCATGTTCACGGACTTTCCAGTTTGCAGTGATCTCCGCTGAGCCTTTGGCTTCATCCTAACCACTGCATGGAGTTCCCTCTTAGGAGGTCCTTCCCTGGCCTCTTGGGCCTTCCTTTAAAATCTAATTAGAAGCCTCCCTGACCCTGTAAGTCTTGCATTCTGCATGCCAGAAAAATTAGCACCATGTGAACATTGCCAAGGTCTGCTGTCAATGGAAGCAGTAGTCAGGCAGCTATGGATCATGGATATAGAAACTTCTGAGTACCTGGATGGCTGAGCACAGTGAAATCAATTCTGGGAGCCAATTCCTTAGAAATCCTTTCTCAAGTAAGAGGCCCAAGAATTTTATTCTCAAATGAAAGTTCTCATCAGTTAATTAGTCCATCATCATTTTAATCTCAGTATCCTATGAAATCTCAGAACATGGAAGAAAGGTAGACAAACTTTCTGTCACAATGTAATACACATGCCCTCTAGTCCAACTGCCAATGAAATCCTTGTTTCCAACTGAAACCTACTATGTTTGACCTCTGTTGTCCACATTCCTATCAGGTTTTCAATGAGTTACCCTTGAAGCTCTGTTTGCAGCATTCTAGGGCTGCTCGATCCTATATGTCTAAGCCTTTTCAAACTTTCCCATAAGCCAGTTCCAAGAGCTTATAAGCCATATAGTCAGGTGTAGTCACAACAATGACCCCACTTCTCCTATATCAACTTTCTGTATTAGTTTACTTGTCACTGAGATAAGCTATTTGAGACCCACAAATTCAAGCAGGAGTGTTTTAATTTCAATCCTATTTTAGGATATTCAGTCCATGTTCAGGTAGCCTCCAATGCAGAAATATATAATGAAAGGGCATGGAAATGCTGAGATGCTTAGCTCACAGCAGCTTGCCAATGGAGCAGGGGAAGAGTGCCAGAGAAAAATGGGAAAGGATTAGACTCAAATGCCAATGTCATACTACCATGACTAAGCCAGACACACCCAGAAATGTTCTCCATCAATCCACTAAGCAGATCCCAAATCCAGACAAGCTGACTCAACTTGTTTTCTTATTTCTATAAAGAGTGAAATTAGGTCAGATAAAGACATTTTCACAACTATTATTTGTATAAGTTTAAGAATGAGAAGCAGAAAGTATATATTTAATGGTCCAAGAATATGGCATGAACTGCTGCATCACTCAATATCATTCTCGACCTCCTGTTAGCATTCCTTTCTATACTGAAGAAGCTGAAAGTCTTTTTAAAGCCTCTTCTAACTTATCTGCTATTTATAGCTGTGTGTTATGTAAGGTTTTCCAATCAAAAATTCATTCAAGATTTTGAATAGAAATTGATTTATATGGGCATAGGCAGATCTTTCATTCACCTGATACAGACTGTAATAAACTCAAATGCTTTTCAGGCTGGGATCTTAGTGATACATTCTGGAACCGATTGAGTCCCACGTGGGAAGATGTTGATCCTGAACCAATAGAGAAAGTCCCACTTGGGAAGCCAGAAACAATAGTACTTATCATTTCCTAGTGACAGTAGTTTCCTCAGACTGCCACTTTCATACTATGTCACTTACAGAAGTACAAAATTGAACTTTAGTTTTCACTGATACTCTAAGAAACACGCAACTGGTTTAGTACAAAGTGTGAACCTTGTAGCTTAATATTGTAGTATGAATTTTATTACCATCAACAGTGTTTATTTACTTAAATCAATAATCAATATATCCAAGAAATATTTTTAAATGAAGATAATTATTTTTTTTCAAACCAAACTGGTAAGGCAGTTTAAATAGTTAACACACTGCATACACTCTTCCTAGTGGTTATTTGCTGTACAAGATGCAGACATGCTATCCTATTTACAAACACTATTAGAACAAATCCCTCTGTTCATTAAGAGAATGTAACTATATATTTATCCTAACCATTTTGAATACACAGATACAAAATGGACATTCATCTGTATCCCCTTTTTTATTTAGTTCCGTCATTTGAATATTATAGGTGTGTTAACTCAACAAAATATTCTAAAAGAGTCTAGTAGTCCATAATAGTATTGGGTCTTCCGCTTGACTGGCAATGTCAGAAATTGTTGACCTGAGTCCCCTACAGCTCAACATAACAGCATAGCTTTACTTCTTATACTTTGTTTTTATACTTTTCTGATGGATGGTTAAGACCAAGACAAAGCAAGACCTATGCAACAAGAGTTGTAGCTTTTGGATATGATAAGATCAGTGAAATCCCCTCAGTATTTATCCTGACATCCTGTACCTCAGATTGTAGAACCTTTGTCAGTGTCAGCCATGTGGATGAATCATGGCCATTGCCTGGTCAGTGTGCTCTCTGTAAAAGCCTGAGAGAAGGTTTTCTCTCCATGTGACTCTCCTTAGGCACACTCTACATCATCAATCACTTTCCTCTTTGACCCCATAATCTTCTTGATCAGAAAATTTGGGACACTACTGAGTTACGTGACGTTACAGTACAAGTTCTCATATGTCCTGAGTCTTAATTGACCTTGGAAGGTTAGGGCCAAATGTTGGCTTTCCTTGTGGCTCTCCTTTTTCTCTAATTTTGGTCTGCAAACTTAGGTTATTAACCCTCCAGAAGAGAAGCTTATTGTTATTACCATATAACCTAGGCTGTTAAGCTTAACGTCACTATCTGTCTGAATATCAAACATTTTAGGCATAACATGGAGCAGATATTTTTCATCAAGTATTGATACGTTGAGCTTTAAGTCCCTACAGAATATGATGACAAAACATTTAAAAATTAAAATATATTTTAAAAATAGGCATAAAGCATTATATAATTGTTATGTTTACATATAAGTCCAGAAATCTAACCATATACAACCTTGAAACAGGATAATCCCACAACATTCCTTTTCCTGTCTCCTGCCTTCATTTACCACCTCCTTCTTTTTGAACAATCCAAGAAATATTTAATGTGAACATTTTTCTAACTTTCTAGGCATAGTAACACAGGCCTGTAATCCCAGCACTTGGGGGCCTGAGTCAGGGGGATCATTGCATGTTTCAGGCTAGCCTAGTGTACATAGTGAGTTCAAAGCCAACGTGAACTACATAGTGTAACCCTGTCTCAAAAAACCAATTTTTTTCTTACTCTAGATTAAAGTGGGGTGTACAGAATCCAGATACAGTTTACAGTAAGAAATTAGAATAAGAAATAGTAAAATTAAAGAGGCAGATATGCGAAGAATAAGAAAATGCTACAGAGATTAGAAAGGCTACTTGGAGAATTTTTAGAATAATGGAAGGGAAATATTAGCAGTGTCAGTTAAGCAGTAAGAAAGAGGAGAATAATAAAATGTTATACTAAGAAAGCCCAGGTGAAGTTCCCTATTTTTTGGGCACCCACACTCTGCTTGAGTTTGTCCTGTGTCTGCCTCTAATAAGCTATCTCATATGTGTTTAGGAGAGAGAGAGAGAGAGAGAGAGAGAGAGAGAGAGAGAGAGAGAGAACAAGCACAAGCATGCAAGCCATGTAATTAATTTCTGCAAAGGGGAGGG
>NW_004524733.1:4989871-4991795 GCF_000260255.1 Octodon degus
TGCTTTCAAGTTTTGTTCTATCATCTTTTTCATGTTTGCCAAGTTTTTATTCTACACACATACTTTTTTTTTAATCCATAGGTAAAGAGGTGAATTTTATATTATGATGTCTGCTTTAAAGTCAGAATTGTATCTAATCTCAAAAGCCCATTTTATCTAAACGAAATCCTTAGGGATTTTTTTAATCATTCTTTTTCTTACAAATAGACACTGAATTTTCTCAGTTTTAAAAGTTTTTACCTTATTTAATCTTTAAGCAACAATTTTACCATCCTTCATATAGCTCTCTACCTTCTCAGCCTTTACCAGTATCTCATATGCTAGATGGTCTTCATGTGGATAGGTCATATAGCTACAAGCTTGATTTAGGAATAATGAAAACAACAGAAAAATCCCAGTATTTGATGCTTCAAACTGACTCTTATGAAAATTCCTAATTGCATATTGTTATATTACTAAAACTAAATCACTTTAATTGATAATGTCTTTTTATTAAATACAAGCTTATTTCCTCATTCTAGGGCACTTTCTATTAAAAGTTCTGTCCTACCATGTTAGGGGATGGATTCTAAATTTTTCTATACCACGATATAAAGCAAATATTTTAGGTTTTGTGGAACATGTAGTTTCTTTTTGTCACACTATTCAGCTCTGTCATGACATAATTTTAAAGTAGCCATAGAAAAGATTTAAATGAATAAAGAAGTCTAACAAAATTTGACATCTTGTCATAAAATTTCCCTCCTGATATTTTTTAACAATTTACAAACAGGAAAAAAAACACTCATGGCTTACAATCTTAGAAAAACAAGTAGTTGACCAGATTTGGCTAAGGAGCTGTTGTTTTTCTTTTTTTTTTAATCTCAGTTTTAAGGTACATAAGGGGAATCAGATTTAGGCTCTGTAGTTAGTACGAGAGTGGTGAAGGGATATGTAGGCAAAATAATAGACTAAGTGGTTCTATCAGGACAGTAGAAGTATCAAGACCAGAGAAAGCATGAATAAAATTGTACAAAGTGGGCTGGGATGATAGCTCAGTGGCATAAGCCCACCTGACAAGCATAAGGTCCTGAGTTTGATGCTCAGTACCAAGAAAAAACTGTACAAAGTACCATTTTATACATAAAAACAATCATTAAATTTATTGGAATATTTGTAATAAAGCAAGTATAAATTAGGAAAACATATGCAACATTGGCCTGGACTAACAAGTTGTAAATGTGCTATCATAAATTAGAACCACCAAAAAATTTGCAATTGTTAATTAGGTGAACAACCTAAATAAATAAAACAGAAATAAGAGGATTATGCTTTAAAATAAAACAGAACAGATTACCAATACATCTATAGCAGGAAATAACTCCTTGAACCTATTGTTCTGGAGCAAGGAATGGATAATAACACAGTATGGAGGTACCTAATGCAGGCTAAATAGAATGCAGGTCTGTAGGAAAATGTTCACACAAAAATAACTGCACCATCCGTGATACTTATAAATTACTTAAAAACAAGAATAGTGTGCATCACACTCCACCCTCAAATTATTAATATGTGATTAGAGGTAAAAGAGTTCAGTTGTATGACATACATGATAAAGAACCAAGACCAAGTGACACTGAGAAAAGCAAGCTGTGTGTTAATGTTGTTGAAAGATAATGTTCTGAGAAAAAATGGAATTGACTAATAATAACCAAATCAAAACTCAGACCAGGGCCGACCTGATAGCTCAGCAAAATAAGGCACCTGTTTAAGGAAAGTACAGTGGCTGGGGTTTGATCCCCCAGCCTGCCATGCTGGCCCCACCTCTGGGGCACACTGAGACTGCAATTGAGACTAGGCATGGTGTCGCACACCTGTAATCCCAGGGCTAGGAAGGCTGAAAACAAGAGAATCACTACAAGTCTAATCTGCTAAGTGAGACCCT
>NW_004524733.1:4991895-4998427 GCF_000260255.1 Octodon degus
GGGGGCCGGCATGGCATGCAGGAGATAGAATGGGGGATAGAGAATTTATTAGATTTAAAAAAATGCTGCAGGTGAGGAAAAGTCATGGCCAGACAAAAATCTCTCATTTCGTTTTTTTGTTTGTTTGTTTGTCACAGAAGATAGGTTACTGTGAGTGGCCAAAGTAAAAGAGATTACTGGGAGGGAGAAATTAACAATTCAAGAGAGAATAATTAATGAGTTCAGAAATAATGGAGAGGGATTAAAATGGGAGACTGAGATTATGCAGGTAATCTAATCAAATGAGAAAAAATGTGCTTACTGTATATATTTTAAAAATTAATTTAACCAATAAATCTCTTATGATGGTGCTTCTTTAGTTTCTCTGCTCAAAAGAAGAAATACAGAAACATAATTTTGTTGTTGTTACACCTATGTTAGAAAACTGTGTCTTACCATTCACATTCCTGAAGAACAAGAGTTCATTGCCACTCTAATTACAATTCAGAACATCTCTACTTTTTAGAAAAAAACAGAATTGAAGAATGTTACCGCTAGAAAGGACCTTGCAAGAGACTGTTGAATTCTTTACTTTTCATTTAAATTAAGGTTTTAAAAGGGTCAGGCACAACATAAGCACAGGAATTCTAATTGAAAAGCACCATAAACGAAAAAAAAAAAATGTTTTTCTCTTCCAAAAACACTTCAGAAACAGTTCACAAAAAGTACATGGTTCAAGGAAACTTTTTCTAAGTCCACACAACTTTAGTTAATTGGCAATAAAATCTCAATTATGTGTATTTTATTGAATTTATCTGGATAAAACAGAATACATCTAGATAATTCAGGACCAAATAAAATTGTAGCACACCTTTTCTTAAAACATTATTTCTCTCTTTTATGTTGAATGGTACAGGCTGATTACCAATAACAACTTCAACCCATGCCTTGAGGACCAACAAATGATTGTATTTGAGTTTTCTGAGATTTCTTTGAAAAAGCCACAGTCTTTACTAAATTCAATATGACAAATCCACAAATCACACTGGGAACAAATAAGGCAAAATAGCAAATCATACACAAACATAGAGGCACAGAAAAATACCGCCAGCTTCTAACCTTGGTACATCTATCTGGTGTCCTTAAAGTCATGAGTGGTCTTTGTATATTTCAAAGACAGACAATGGACTAATCAAAACATTAATCACAACCTGGAATCTGAGATAGGCTATTACTGAGCAAATGAAGTGCACTTAAAGATTGCCAAATCTTTGGAGATCTCAAGAGACTTCAATTTGTTTATTAGTGAAAGAAAAATATAAATATTTTCCATTTACTATTCAAGTGTTTAAAAAAATATCAATTGTCTCTGTGACTGGCATCTTCTATTATGGCTGTACCTATTACGCCCCTCCTTATAATATGTTCCAGACTTAACTTCTCCTCATAGTTAGAACATGAAAAGGCAAGAGAATTTCCTTTTCATAGCTAAATTTATATCCAGATGTCTGACCCATCAGAGACAACTAAAGAATAAAAGTTTGTTGTTATAAAATACTAGGTTTTGGGGTACTTTGTTACACAATAAAAAAATGACTAAGGAAATCTATGCATTAGTAATGTTAGATCTGTCATTGGTATAAGAAGTCATTTAATTTATTTTTAAGTTAACTGACTCCAAGTAATGTGCTAAGTATTTTATAAATATTAACTCATTTAAGTCATATGTAGCCCTATGAAATAGATTCTCTTATGACTCATTTCTTCATCTACAGAAAATAAGATATAACTGTTAAAGCACAGAATCACATTAAGTACAGGAAGAAGGGCACTGATCATGCATAAGTATGTGGTTCATCTCTGAGACAGTTCTTCCCATGTATAAATATTCTTTTTCAAATAATTCATTCACATCATTATAGACAAGTTGTAAAAATATGAAGAACCTGATAGTTTAAAAATAAGCCAAGTAGCTCAAAAGAATAACACTGATGATCCTAGAAGACATGATTAAGTAAAGTAAGTCAGGGGGGGAAAGGCAAATCATCTAACATGTGCAATCTAAAAAACACTGGTCTTATGAAAGTAGATGGTAGACTGGTGCTTACCCAAGACTGTGACATTCTTTGGACAGCAATATTAGTAAAAGTATACACAACAGAGCCAGGCATGGTGATACACACTTATGATGCAAGTACTCTGAGAGGATGACCCAGGAGGATTGCAAATTTGAGCCCTCCCTGGCCAAAGTAGGAAATTAGTAAGACCAGTCTCAAAATAAAATAGTGGTACACACCTATGTGTTTATAGCAGCAAAATTCATAAGTGCTAAATCTTGGGAGCAGCGCATATGTTCATCATGGGATGAGTGAATAAAGAAAATGTGGCATTTACACACAATAGAGTACTACTCTCACTAAGAAGGAAAAGCTTGAGTAATTTGTAGGGAAAAGCATATACCTTGGGACCATAATGTGAAATGAGGTAGACAGACACATGATTTAACATGATTTCAATACCGCATGATTTCTCTTACATGAGAAATCCAAATATAAAGCAAAACAAAATATACATAAGAAGTAGGGAGATAGGCCTTTTTCAAGTGGAAGAGATGGAGGGAGAAGTAGGGGAGGGGAAAGAGATAGAAAATAATAATTAAGGTGTATTATGTACATGTGCCAACTCCTCACCTCCCACAAGGTATATTACTGCTGACCATGCACTAATAACAAAATAAATTTAAAAACTACAAACAAAAGGATTGGAGATTTAATTCATTATTAAGGCACTTGGTTCAATTCCCAGGATTAAAGAAAAAAAAAACCTGTTTGGAAGAACATGTTCAAGGACTACATTGTACAACACAGTAATTATAGTTAACAATATACTGTATTCTTGAAAACTGTTAAAGGAATGCATTTTAAGTTGTGCTCACCACAAAAAGGAATGATAGTGGGAGGTAACATGTATGTTAGCTAGAGTTAGTCATTTTAAAATGTACATATACTTCTAATTAACATATTATACATGGTAAATTCACATGGCTTTATGTCGTTGTAATAATTTAAAATAATATTAAAGAGAAAAAGTGTCTTGTCCATGATATTATTTTCAATTTCAAATGTTTTTTTTAATGTCCTATGCCATGCTACCTAAAATTATATAGCTAAGAAAATTCCATGCTCAGGAGAAATAGAATTGAGGCAGTCATTAACAGTGTATGCTTCCTTAAAATTATATTACTGATTTAATTTGCATTAAACTGCTATCATACACCAAATGTGACCAAGAGGTACAAGGAGAGAATACTGTAATTACACTGATTACAATCCACATATCAGGTATGTTTGGATAGCATAAGAAACATGTTTAAAAAAACAGGAAAATGCCAGTAGACAAATCAAATTATGCACTGTATTCAGAAATAAAGACTCTTGTTGATACTTTAATTTTCAGATTGAAAAAAAGTAGAAATTTAATGTGGTGGCTTGATTTTAAGTAAAATTGTTATCAATGTGATATTTTGGACATTTTTGGTAAATAAATGCCTGTGAAAATTTATCCTAAAATATATACATGTATTTTAGGGGTTGCTGGGGCTCAAACCTTGCACGTTCTCAGGAAAATGCTCAGCCACTGAACCAGCCTCTTAAAACAGTAAAACAGCAAATCTTTGTACTTTTTATAAAATATCCTAAACAATAGAATTAACATTGTAAGGAAAATACAACATATTTGTTTTTTCCTTCACCAACACAAAACCCAGGAGAGTTAAACTATCATGTAACTGTGTAGCAGACCATGCATAAAAATGAGTATGTTTTTGACAAGATTTTTATCAACCAGATCTATTTTAAACAGGACTCTTAAATATTAGGATGTTAAGATTTTAAAGGAGTCTTTTTAAAATCCTGGGCAAGCTACACAGAATACACAGTAAGAATACAGCACTATTTAAAGAAAGTAAATTAAACAAGTCACTTTAGTCTTGACCTAAATTCAATGACAGGTCTGATATTCTGAATCTCTCTGGAATAAATATATTCTACAGCTAGCTGCTTGAAAAAGCTATAGGGCATAGTGATTTATAATAGCAGTTCTGAACAAATGAAAACCCAACATTTTTACAGTTGAACAAAATTGGACTTGGACAATAGGGAACCTAAAACTCATTTGGATTCACGCAGTGTTTCAAAAACACATCACTGGGACCTCTTACAATCAATCCAGTACCTAACTGGCAGCTAGAACCAGAATCCCCAAGTAGAAAGACAGTGACCAGATTCTGTATGCTTAAAATCTCAGGGGCTCATACCTGTACAAGCTATTTTTCTCTTTTTTCCAAGATACCTACAGACAGTCAATTATAGTAATCCAACTTAAATATCATAAGAGCATAAATTAAAGTTTCGCAGCCTATGTGTGACATTGCATTCTAACTCGCTTTGCTTCTAAACTGATCATATACTCATTTCCCCCATAAGACTGAATGTAATTCTAGAAGAACCACCATCAGTTAGCATTTACTCCTTCTGCACAGATACAAGGATGGCTAATGTTTTAGATTTGTAATGAAAAAGCTCAAAATCTTCAGGCACAGAGCTTTAGAGGCTTTAGTATATATCTTTTACATATTATCTAAATTATATTTTGGGATGTCTGAGGCCTCCAAAGCTAGGCTTCAATACTGTATATAGTGAAGCAGGTATTTTTCCAAATGAATAGTGAGAAATACTTTCTAATAGCTATAGTTCTAATAGTTAGCTCAGCTCCACAATTCTATTCCTATTCTTTACTTGGTTCATAATGTCTATTTATGCCTGAAATACTAAGGCACAGATAAAGCCCCATCACTGAAAAAAATGAAAGAAAGAAAAGAGTATCTAACTTCTGTCTTTTTACCAAAAGGGTTTGCAACAGAAGTTAATAGGAACAAAACTGGATAAGGGGCGACCCAGGCTGATAAAAAACAGTATGATCCTTCATAGGCAGCTTAATATGGTACAGAGGCTTCTAAGTCCTCACACGGCACAGAAGAATATCAAAGTTCCTAGGCTGGATTCAGGAAATCCAGTTAACATTACCTTTTAGCCTGAACACATGGTTTGAATACAATAGATGGTTTTCATTTTATGTGATAAAGTCACATAGTATTTTGGGATTTGACCCAACTGTTCAGAAAGCTGTACTTTTTCCATAAAGATGAATCAATTTTTTGTTAACAAAATAGGTTCACTTACCGAAAATTAAGCACTTTATTTCCCCAAACTATGCGATGTAAGCAATATATTCATTTCTTTACTACCAGAAAACTTTGGTAACTTTTTTTTATCATATCAAAACAAATGACCACTTCATGAATTTGCTACCCTGATGATAACAGCCTGTGCCTAGATAAAAATATATTTGTAACAAAAATAAGATTGATAATGATGAATGAGTACAATATCAATATCCAATACTTTTTGCCCCAAAGTTCTGCCACTCTGGTCTCCTTCTCTGAAATCCTCAAATTAAAGACGTGGAACTGCACTAAGCATAGTTCTGTAACCAGATACCTATGGCTCTACCTACTCAGGCATAGCAGACAGGAGTTGATGCAGTTATTGTGCAAGCAACAAATTTACACAGACCTATAAAACTGTTATGCTTCTCTTATAAAGGAAGCTTTCCTCTTAAATTTCACAGACAAAGTGCTGAAATCCCCACTTTCTCTGCTTTGTTGGAGACTGTAAAGGTGAAGCAAAATGTTATTCTCTGACTAACACAACTTTTCCTCAGCTTAGTGAATTTTACAGGGCAGGTCTTAACAGAGTATTCAAATTACCATTTTGTGCTGGACTGATGTTTTATGTAGGTTTTTCCATATCAAAATTATGAAATTTTATTTCATTTTTCATATTAAGTTGAATTGTTGTAGGTTTTAGGTTTTGGGGTTTTTTTGTTTGCTTGCTTTATTCTTTTTGTACTGGGAATCAAACTGAAGACCTCATGCTTGTCAAGCAAGTCCTCTAATGAAAATTTCTAATTCTACAATGTTATTCTGCTGAGCCATATGCTCAACCCACTATCTGCATAGATTTCAAACAAGAAAATATACTATGTGAATATTATTTCATCATATCTTTCTATAATTAGGCCTTTCACTTTCATATATCCTAAATGATACAAAAAGAGTTACACATCATTTCTTAAAACATTCCATAGTTTCTACCCACATGGATTTTCTCTTATTGGTTCTTCTATTTCTTTTTTCTCATCCTTAATCTTTATCCATTGTAAATATTTAAGGAATCAGCTTACTAACTTTTTTCAGTAATAACTGCACAGAGACAAAAATTTCTTTCTTCCTTCAGCTTGTACAGCCACTGGGGCCACACTCACAGCACATCTCATTTATTATATTTATTTAGATAGTCATTTTTTGGTCAATCATTGTAGTTATGGGTTATAGAAAAACAGGGATGACAATATACACTCTCATAACTAAAAGAACCACAATGTACATCTGATAAATAAAAGTGTCCTGCCATTTATTTTTTTTTTATTTTTT
>NW_004524733.1:5005209-5008817 GCF_000260255.1 Octodon degus
ACACACACAATTTTCTTTCCAAGCTAGTATCTAATACTGCTAACTCTTTGTGTTGTAAAGCTATCATTAGGGAATAATGTATTCAGATGTGATTATTTGCTCTATTACAAATATACTAGTTAGGCCTAAGCAAAACTCATATTCATTTATCATCAATTTATTATCAATAGTGTTAAAATGCCATTTTGGAGTTTCAAATTTATTTCAGATGTTTGTCAAGGGAGAATAATTATAAAGTGCTTTGTCTTAACTAAAAGAAAATAATTTTAAAAAAGAATGAAGTTCTACATTTCTCTTCACTTAATGGATTTTCTGTTTTAATTTTTGTGTCCCTTAACTGTCCCTAGGATTACCTAGTTCCAGGATTACCTAGTCTGGAATTCTCTTCCATGATAATGTGAAAAATATATTTACATTTGCGATTTCTTTAGCCCCCCAAATCAAGTCTACATAGCAGAGAACAAACAATTCTTTTGTTTCCTTTCACCATTCCCCATTCCCCAAACTAATACCTTTCAGGTATATACCAGGAAGCTATCTTATCCTTCTTAAGTTGGATGGACTTTTACATAATAAGAGTAAAAAGATCTCAGAGAACTTAATTGTCCAATTAGATATTATGAAAGCCGAACTAGAACAGAATTTATCCTATGACCTAAATCTTAAAAGGTCAACTGTAAGAAAAACATGTTTCCTGCAATCACTTGCAAAGTCTTGCGTGTTTGTTCTGTAGAAGCCTCTATAGGATTTAGGACTTCATAAAAACCTGAAAACCATGTACGTTGCTCCTCTTAAGCTTCATATAAAATCATTTTTTCATTTTATTATTATACAAGTTAGTTATCAGCCTAAATAAGTCTTGTATTCTACAGATGCTTCCAGAATGTACATTGTAAGTATAAAGGAATTATTTATTAAATCCAATTCCTAAAGAAAATTTGTTCAGGTTTCTCAATAAACATTCCACTGAAATGACTGGGATCAAAAGGGGAAAATGAAATGGCATTTATTGAGTTCCTATAAGGTTGATAGGCCCTGTACTTTGCATATGATTCAAACTTTTACCTTCTCAGTCCCATTAGTCTTTTTTGTTTGTTTGTTTTTGGTGCTGGGAATTGAAGTCAGGATCTTGAGCTTGCCAGGCACGCACAGTGCCGCAGAGCTATATCCCCACCCAGATCTATTCATTATATATTATTATTTCAGAGGCACAGAGATTGGTTCTCTAAAGTCATCCAACAGCTACCAATAGCATTCAGTCTGATACCTCTAAGATCTACACGCTTTTCACAAAACATTGCTGTAGTTACTAAATTAGAAGATGAAAAGAGACAAGCTTTGGGGAAAAGGGCAAGAATCATTTTCTTTATAAAATTAACCTTTGCTAAAACCCCACCCTGTTTTCAGAATAAAATTAAATATCCCTTTCTCCACTTTCTTCCCTTTTTTTGTCTGATTCACTAGCCAGGGATGATCGCTGTTTTGCAACACCCTCTACATCTTTTTCTCTGGTTTAACCAACTATTTCATATGTCATATCATGGTACAGCACTAATCATCAGAGCTCCATTTTAAAGTCCCTGATCTCTAAAAAACATTGTTTTGTTTCATAGTAAAAGCCACTATGTCCAGGGATCTCCTGGATCAAGCTTGTGGTAAATAAGAGTTCAACTGTTAGCAATGTCTGTGCATATGCTAAATATGTTTAATCTCCTTTCACCCTCCAAAGATGGAATGAGCTTGCTCAAAGTAACAATAACTCTAATAGCTTCTCCAATTTCTGTGCTTCTAAATTTGTTCCATAAATTTATGTAATATCCACGATATTCAGATATGTGAGTGTCCAGTTAGATTTGTGAGACAAGAAACAGAGGGGAGTCTTGAGGCCCTTTCCATGGGAAAAGCCCACAGCTCACAGCATGGCTTGAACAGGAATGGCAGCACAGACAGTCTAGGCAGATGGGGCCTCAAATGACATTATATTTCTGCATCCAGAAACAGATGGGAAATGGACATACTAGAGATATACCAGCAAGGACTTCAATCCTAGATAATAGTCAAGATGATGGGCAGCTCATTTTAGGAGACAACTACATAAGCAGAGATACTGATGGCGAGCTCTATCTTCCAAACAACCAAACCGAGCCTTATAATTTTTACAAACTCTGAAAATACAGACTCAACTCTAGAATGAAGGAAGAAATTCTAAGTTACTGAAATGGTGTCTGCTCAGAAAAGGAAACAGCTCAAAGTATGTTTGTTGAAAAAGATAAAAACTCTGTGTGTATTGTGATGCATATGTACATTTGTGTATAAACTGCATATGATGTTCTCGGTACTATAAATTCAACAGATCCTCAGATAAGGCTATTATTTCTATTAGCACATTACATACATGTGCACAGAGACATTTTATAGATGACCAAAAATCAAATAACTTGTCTAAAGTCACAAGTCAAATAAGTGGTAAATTGAGGATTTAGTTCAGACAACACCAGCATTTGTTATTACCATCACTGACATAAACTACACAGCTACCATCTTCGTATATGTGAACTCATGGTGCTATGTGCCATACATCAGAAGTATTAGCTTAGACTGTATAAGTCTATAACAAAAAAGGGGACAAAATGAATAATAATTCGTTGACAAGATCTTTTTTCTGCTAAATGAATTTAAATGGAAGCATATTCATGTGTTCTGTGGCAGTCACTTGAAAATTCAGCAGCCAGTAGGAATATTCATCACTAATATGTTCACTAGTGTTTGGTGTCAAGTACAGTCCATTATTCCCCCTCCCAGAATGTGCATGTTTATAAGAAGAAAACACAGCATCTTGGGATGTGAGGACAGAAGGATGGCAAGTTCTTGCTTACTGTGAACTAACTTGAGACACTGTCTCAATTCAATTTTAAATTAAAAAGGGGGGCTAGGGATTCAGCTTAGAAGAAACTAAAAGTATAAATAAGAACCAAAATGGGTAACAGTGTGAGTCCTGCACCCACCTTACAGTGGGCAGCCTGCATATAAGGAAAAAAAGAGGTTTTCTTAACCCTCCCTCCCTTGCTTGTTGTTTTTCCCATTTTCTCCCTACATGAACTGCTGCCCTCTGCCATGTGCCACTCTGCCTTAGAGTCAGGTGATTATGGACTGAAACCTCTGCAAACTGTGAGCTAAATAAACCTTTATTCCTTTGCCTTTGGGAGTCTGGTATTTTGGAACTTTAGGAGTCTGGTATTTCTCCTCTCAAAAAGGAGAAAAAGTAACTAAGACACATCCACACAGATCAATTTTATTTTCTTCCAGAAGAAGACACAATTCTTTAACTAAAGTTTATTGTTCAAATTGAGGTGTTTTCACTCCTGGTATTTATCATCCTTCTTTTAGAAAGAAAAGATGAAAGATCCAACCAAAGAAAGTTTTGTTTTCTTTCAAATTCTAACAATGAAATTATATCCAAAAAGATATAAAATTTTTCAAACATCAATATCTGTAGCAAGGGCCAGCCTGATAGCTCAGTGGACTAAAGCACCTGCTTAGGCAGAGCACAGGGACCGGGGTTCAATACCTGGAGTGCCATGCCGGCCCCAGCCCTGCTGCACACTGAT
>NW_004524733.1:5009017-5010335 GCF_000260255.1 Octodon degus
AAAATGTTTCATTGTACTCAAGTTGGCTTTGATTTGCTTTAATTGCAGAATTTGAAATATCAATGAAAAAGCATATATATTTTAAAACTCACACCTCCCATTTTTTAAAAATTACTGATGCAGAAGGCTAATACTGATTACACAAAACAAAATATGTGAAATTCTTATTAAAATCAATTAGTTGTGCTGTAGATTTGGCCATTATTTGTTAAATTATAGTCTTCATGTTGAGCAAGTTGAATACTACAGCTCAGTCATAGAACCTAATGCCTATTACAAGGCCTTAATACTTAGATGAATAGCAGTGCTGGTCAGCTGTTTAATAAGGAAAAAGTCCTCACTGAAGGAAGAAAGAAGAACAAGGAAAAACCTAGCTCCTATGCAGATTTCCCTAACAGAGCTTGGGCTGGATTAGTTTCTATTAATGCATCTGAGAGAGAACTACTGTGGCAGAGCTCTCCCTGAGATGATCAGGAAAAAATGGTAAAGTAAAATAAAATAGGCAGGTATCCATCTGTATGGGATTGTTTAAATATTTTTCAGAGATACTGAAAATAGATGTCTCCTTTTTTATTGCATCAGTAATGTATATTTCATTTTTGTCTGATACTACGGATTAAAAGCCCCAAGTGAAGCATCATAGGCAGACCCTAAGTTATAAAAGTGTTTAGAATTCTAAGCACTGTTTTACTTGGACTTCAGAATTTGTTTTCTGACAGAAACATTGATATAAGTGGTGCTGAGGGCCTATGAGCTAATAAATATTCTATTTAAAGTAGGGTACAAATGGAATATAGAAAACTTACAGCATAAATTTTTAAAAATATTCAACTATAAAATAAAAATTTTGAATAAAATATATATGCTCTTAAACACAGAACTTTTCTGAAATGGCACAGAGTAAATAAAAATATATTAATACATTTTACATGTTACTTTGATGATTACAGTGTCAGAAATTAAAATTTATAATGAGAAATCTATTGACGTTGTAAAAATACAGCTTGGCATTTAAAATAAATTGAATGTGCTTTTTCCTATCTTAGTAAATATTGAGAAAATATTCAATATATACGAAGTTCCTCTCCTCATAATCATGCCTAGTAACGTTTTTTTTCTTCAGAAAAATACCAATAATTGTATTTAGAATTTATTAATGACTATCAAAGAGTAATTTGGTTGTTCCAAATATTTTTCTTCATATTTCCATAAAGAATTGAGATTTACAGTCTTTGTGCTCCTACCAATAATTCTTTGGAATGATCTTCATTTGAAGGAATGCTATTTTAACTCCCAGATTGTATTTAGTAATATTTTT
>NW_004524733.1:5013476-5015307 GCF_000260255.1 Octodon degus
TGAAAAGGCAACGCACAAATTTGGAAAAAATCATGACAAATAAGTACTTGGACAAAGGTCTGCTCTCTAGAATCTATAAAGAACTAAAAAACACTAGGGCCCCAAAATTTAAAGACCCAGTCCAGAAATGGGCATCTGAGATGAACACACACTTCCCAGGGGATGAAATTAAAGAAGTGAATAAATATATGAAAAAATGCTCCACATCACTAGCCATCTGTGAAATGTAAATTAAAACAACACTGAGATATCATCTCACCCCAGAAAGAATGGCTGTCATAAAGAAATCAACAAACAACAAATGTTGGAGAGGTTGTGGGGAAAAAGGAACCCTTCTCCACTGCTGGAGGAAATGTAGACTGGTGCGACCATTATGGAAATCAGTGTAGAGACTCCTTAGAAAACTTGAACTGGAAATCCCATTTAAACCAGCTATTCCTCTCCTGGGAATTTTCCTGGAGGATCTGAAAACATCATATCATAGTGATATAAGTGTGCCTATATTTATAGCAGCACAATATGTGATAGCCAAATCTTGGAAACAACCAAGATGCCCATCACCTGACGAACAGATGAAAAAGATGTGGTATTTTTATACAATGGAGTATTACTCAGCTATAAAGAATGATAAACTGGAAGCCTTTATATTGAAGTGGATGCCACTTGAAGATGTAAGTGAAATAAACCCAACACACATGTGTACATATCATGTAGTTTACCTATTATAAGAACTCAAAAGAAGAAATACAAATACAAAGGTATAATACAAGTAAAAGGAAAGCAAGAACTCCAGAACTAAGAGAGGGAAAGGAGAAGAGCTAGGAAACATGACAGTGAGAAGCTATACAGTTATATGTAGAAGATGGGCAAGGCAATGATCCTGAGAATCTCCAGAAGATTTTTGAATCTAGCAGTCAGTTGGAAAGATTCTCACCCTAACTATATATACTGACACCTGTGAACTAAACAACTGCACTGAAGATGGTAATTTGTAATAGTAGGTTCATGCTTGGACTGCCTGTCATTCTGGTATTCTGAATACAGGCTGCTTGTCCTGACATGCTAGTTGCTGCTGTGCTGTCTCTCGGGTAGAGGATTGTTCAAAAAGAAGGGGGTGGTGAATGAAGGCAGGAGACAGGAAAAGGAATGTAGCGGGACTTCCTGCTTCAAGGTTGCATATGGTTAGTTTTTTGGACTTATGTGTAAACATAAGAATTATATAATTCTTTATAACTATTTTTAAAATATATTTTAAGTTTTAAATGTTTTTTCATCATGTTCTGTAGGGACTTCACATTCAACATACCAACGCTTGATGAAAAATACCTGTTCCATGTTATGCCTAAGATGTTTGATATTCAGACAGAGAGTGAGGTTAAGCTTAACAGCCTAAGTTGTATGATAATAACAATAAGCTTCTTTTCTGGAGGGTTAACAACCTAAGTTTGCAGACCAACATTAGAGAAAAAGGAGGGCTACAAGGAAAGCCAACATTGACTCTAGCCTTCCAAGGTCATTTAAGATTCAGGACATATGAGAACTTGTAATGTCACGTAACTCAGTAGTGTCCCAAATTTTTTGATCAAGGAGATTATTGGGCCAAAGAGGAAAGTGATCGATGATGTAGAGTGTGCCTAAGGAGAGTCACATGAAGAGAAATCACTCTCTCAGGCTTTCTCAGAGAGCACATTGGCCAAGCAATGGCTGTGATTCATCCACATGGCTGACACTGACAAAAGATCTACAATCTGAGGTACAGGATCTCAGGATAAATCCTGAGGGGATTTCACTGACCTTATCAGACCCAAAAGCTACAACTCTTGTTGCATAG
>NW_004524733.1:5015407-5024769 GCF_000260255.1 Octodon degus
ATTTTGCTAGTTTTAAAAATTAGCATTGTAAAATACAGTACACTGTTACTGAAGTCAAGTTCCAATCTCAGCTGTTTTTCTTTACAAGTTCTACTGCTCTATACCAATAATCTCTCATACCTATTGTTTTATCAATCTCTCACATCAGTGTCTTTTTAGCAGTTAAATAAAAAATTCCCATGATCATAATTATTAAATGAGATTACTACTTAACATGTTGAAACATCCTATGGCATGAATATGAATTAGATTTTCCACTGTTGAGACTCTTCAACCATGATTTAGTACAGACTCCTGACCACAGTAAGCAGACAGCCTCAGTGCCAGAGTGCAATTTGGACTTAAGACTCCTATATTCACTCTTGTTCATGTTCTAACTCAGAAGACAGATTTACACATTTGCCTTGCAGCAGAAATATAGCCATCTTGTACTCCTTTTGTGAGCTATTAGGAAACTAGGCCTAAGCCAATGTAGGCAGAAATGTGGAAGGTCTATATCAGAAAAGCAGAAGAGCAATGATTTGATATCAAAACATGAAAAGCAAACACATGAACAAAGAAAGAGAAGGGTAAATGACCTTCAGCATATAGGACAGGGATTTCCTATTTCCACTTTCTCCTAAGGGACACTGTGGATTTTGCTTCTTCAATATGCAGGAATATAGCAAAGAATCTTAACCCTGTAACCACCCAGCTCATAAGATTGTTCAACCAAGATTTAGTCCAGCCAGATATGGTCCTTCCACTATCGCAAGAAAAAAGTAAAACTTTCTGTATGCTCAGAAAACAGCAGGATGTACTTATTGGCTATTTGTGAGTCTTTTAAGGAGTTACTTTATTTACCCTTTTTATTATTAGATCATTTGTTTGGGGGATGTCGATTTACTTTTAGTCTACATATTCTAAATATTAGTCCATCAAAAAAGTGGCAAATTTATCTCCCATTCTGTAGGCTGTCTTTTCACTCTGTTGATTGTTTCCTTCACGATGCACAATACTATCATTTGATAGAATTCATTTGCTGATTGGTGACATTAATAGCTGTGCTACTGGAATTCCATTCAGGAAGTCTGCCTGTCTGTGCCTATGGCTTCAAGTGTTTTCATTATGGTATCTCCCAGCAGTTTCAGTGTTTCTGTCTTTGTCTGTCTTCTATCCATTTTGATTTGAATTTTTTTATTTGAATTTAATACAGTGTGAGAGGTAGCAATATGGTCTCAATCTTTTGCATGTGGATTACCAGCACCATTTGCTAAAGAGACCATCTTTTCTCCAACATGCTTTTGGCTAGCTGACCAATCTCCCTTTTTTATTTTTTTTAAAGATTTATTTATTTGACACAGGGTCTCGCTACACAACTTCACAACTTGGGTTCACAGTGATCCTCTTGTCTCAGCCTCCCCAATACTGGGATTACAGGCACATGCTACCATCCTCCATTTCAGTGGTCAGCACTGCATGTGGTACCAAGGATTGAGCCCAGCTCTTTGCACTTGCCAGGCAGGTGCTTAGACTTTGAGCCATTGCCCTAGCCCAATCACTTCTTTTGTAGGTGTATGAGGTTATTTATGAATCTTCTATTCCAGTGATCTACATGTCTTCATTTTTTGAACCATGTTGTTTTGGTGCTATAGAAATCCATTATTGTGATCTCTCTGTTCACTCTTATATCTATTATTGTGGCATCTCTAATTTTGCTCCTTTTGCTCAAGAATGCTTTTGCTGTTCTTGGTCTTTTGATGCCATATGAATTTTAGATTTGTTCTTTCTAGTTTTGAGAAGGATGCATTTGTATTTTAATGGAGATTACATTATATCCACAGGTTACTTTTGATCAAATGGGTGTTTTAGCAATATTAATTCTACTGACCCATGAACAAAAGAGGTCTTTCTAATTTCTTTCTTTTTTTGTGTGTAGGAATCAAATTAAGAACCTTGCATTTGCCAGGCAGGCCCTGTGCTGCTGTGCTATATCCCTGGTATCTATTCCTTTTTAATGTCCTCTTTAATTTCTTTTTTCAGAGCTCTGTAATTTTCACTATATAAGTCTCTTCTCCCTTTGAAGAGGCTGATTTCTAGAACTTAATTTTTTTAGGCTATTGTGAATGGATTTTTTTAAAGTTAGTGTGATTTCTTTCTTGGTAGGTTTATTATAGGTGTACAGAAATATGACTGAATTTGTGTTTTGTATCCTGCCACTTTGATGAATTTTTTTATCAGATCTAAAACTCTTTCAGCTGGTTAATACATGAAAATATACTCAACATCTCTATCCTTTAGAAAAATACAAATCAGAACAACTCTTAGATTTCATTTTACCCCAGTCAGAACAGTTATCAGTTATCAAGAACACAAGCAAGAAACACTGGCCAGTTGCAGGAAAAATAGAACCTTTCCATGTTGTTTGCAGGAATATGAACTAGTATAACCATTAGAAATTGTTTTGGGGTTTCCTCAAAAGAGATAAAAGCAGAAATTCTCCTTGACCCATCTATACTTCTCCTAGGTATATTCTTGAAAGAATTAAAGGCATCATACTATAGTAATACATTCATATCCAAGTTTATAGTAGCACAATTCACAATATCCAAGCTCTGGAAACAGGCTAGTTGACTATAAATAGATGAATGGGTGAAGAAAAATGCATATATACTTAATGGAATATTATTCAGACATAAAGAACAGTGCATCTTATCATCTGCAGCAAATGGTTGTAACATAAAGCCACTGTGTCAACCAAAATAAATCAGACATGGAAAGTTAAATACCACATGGTTTCTCTTATTTGAGAAACTAAAATATGAAGAAATAAATGCATAAAATAAAGGGATGGAAATAAGAAGACACTTGTTTATTGGAAAGGGGATCAGTAGGAGAGGCTTAGCAAGGGAATGTAGAGATAAGAGGAGTTAAAAATGATCAAGATATATTACATGAGACAAAATGAGCTCAAGGCCAGCCTAAACTGCATAAGAAGAACCTGTCTCAAAAAGACAAAATAATATAAAATAACAAAAAAGAACCATCATATGCATACAAATTTCCCCAAATGATTAATATCACTTCATAACCAAACATACCTCGATAAAATAAAGAACACCAAACACAGCAAGAAGGCAGTTGGGATTGAAGTAGAGGGAGAGAGGAAAAGAGCAGTAAGAGAAGGGAAGAGAGTATGAGAGAATTATTTTTTTCAGACTTGGCTACACGCTAGAAGCTTGTGGGAAATCTTAAAATTCCATATGCCCAGTGAAGTTAATATTTGAAGGCTGCTAAGAGATTACCAACGTGTAAGTAGAATTGAGACTACAATTTCTTTTTAAAGAAAGAAGAGCTTTTTAAGCCAATTATATATAAAGAAAGGTAGCCAGAATTCATTCTGGGTTTTTTGTTTGCTTTCTTTTTACAATGGAGTACCATCATCAAAAAGTATTCCCAAATGGTTGTTTTAGTTGCACTGGGGAGGTATGCTATAAAACAAGTGAAACGGAGAAGCAGAAATGTAACTACTGGGACTCTATGGCCAGTGCAGTCGTCGTTTGGTCAAGAGAAGGAACTGTGGACATAATGAAGAGAGGTCATATTTAGAATATTTTACAAAGACACAATAGCACACCCTAATGGATTAAAGATGGTTTAAGGGGAAAAAGAAGGATAATTTCTACATTTTTATTCTAAGCAATTGGGTGGAAGGCAATAGCACTTACTCAGTTAGAATTTACAGTCCTCCAAATTTCAAATTATATTAGTGATAAGATGGAGACAACCCCCCCAAAAAAATGTTGGTGAACTTGGAGACCTCATGAAATGCATTTTCTAAATATATATTAACAACATTACTACTGTCTTCTTCTTCTCCCTGATGGAGGTTGGGAGACCCAGAGAAGTGCAGGTGTTTCTCTCTCAACGATCAGGATGCTCTTTAACAAAAGCTTTGCATGCTCCTTTAGTTTTTGTGGAGATGGGTTGAAAACTGCTGCAGGTAATGACAAATATTCCAAACTGTTTGCAGTATGTCTTCCGAAGCAAAGAATTTCAGAGAGTGGGCTTAAGGTAAAATGATTGTTTTTTTTTTTTTTTTTTTTATTTCTGCCTATGGCTTAGTCCTTTTAGACTTTCATGCTAAAGCTTAATGCATATCATTTCAACTTTATTTTGTTTTCATGACAAGAGAGAGGCTTTGAATGTAGAGATAGATTAAAACATGACAAAAGCAATGAAACATTTCCTAAGAGGCTTTAAGCACATGGTTTTCTAATATTAGTTCATTTTCCTTAATATATGTAGATTAGTGAAATGGACATAGTGTACTTAAACTATCTTGTCTAGAACAACAAATATGGAAAAACCCACTAGAGAAATGAACGCTAAATTCTGCTCAAAACTTATGCAAGGCTGTTAGCAGCAGCTAGTCCCAAACTAGAAATATTGCAATCAATCAATACTACAGTGAAAAAATAAATTGTAAAGGAATGAGTTACACAAAATTGAAAAGAACTATAGCAATATGCAATGATGTAAATAAATCTAACCTACTGATACAAAGAAGCCAGCCACAAAATAATATAAACTGTGTTGCTTCATTTTTATAAATGAAGACAAACAAATCTGTAACAGAGGTTAAGGTAGGCTTATATTTGGGCAGGAAAAGAACTGATTAAAGAGAACTCTTAGGAATGTTGCATACTTGGATCTAGGTGTTGATCGTCTGGGTGAATTTTTATATGTAAAACTTCATCAAGTTACATAATATTCATGTATATATATATATATGATATGTACTTTGAAATATGTAGATATACAAATAATCATATAACTTGTATATCGCAATAAAAGTAAACACATTGAAAATAATTCTTGAGTAAGCAAGTTAACATAATTATAGTCATAATTAACAACTAAATAAGGTAACATGACTAATATATACTGTAACTATTCCACTTGCTAGTTGATAAATCCTAGTATTATTTGCTATCTATACAGTATCTATATTATTCACTAAAACACTGCAATAACATATAGGAAAAATCTTCTTTGAAAATGATTAAAATTAATAAAGGTTATTTCCACAGCATAGTTATATGCAGAAAAGTCTGATGACACTGGTGGAGGTAGACTTTTCAAAGTCCTTTTCTTTCTCAGGACTCTGATTACAGACATTTGGAATCAAGATAACATTTTAAAAGCTCTCCCTTGAACACATTTGAAATTAAAAGGGGGGTGTGCCTCAGCCCAGAGATAACTATTGTGAAATTCAGTTGCTTTCTCAAATTTCACATATCTACAGATATCATGCTTGTGAAATGAGGCTAATTACTCCTTTGCTCCCCTACTCAGCCTTCATGGATCACTTGAGGTTTCTTTCTCCATCCTAAGAGATGTGGGAAGCCAGGCAGTTTCACAGCTGAGCGTCCCTGTGTACATATAATGGGAGGGAGACTGAACAGCTATATTCGCTTTAATTATTTTGTTTTATTTCATACAAAGAAAATGAAATGACTGGACAGTTTTCTCTTTGGTTTTATTTTAGCAAATGCTATAATTGAAAGTGTAAAACCAATCAATGACACCTCTGGTTAAAATTTATTTCTGGGAAATATCCCTAAGGAGTGATTTCTGAGGAATAATATGCAGCCTTCAATTTACTTTATCACAGCTGGATATGAAGTTAAATCCCTGGCTGAAATTTAACCACCCAGAACCAAGCACCAGATGGCTTATCTGCAACTCAACCGACAGCTGTGTCCTAATATGCACAGCTGGTCTTCACATTTGAATGACAATATTAAAATGATAACATTATGTAATGTAGAAAAATGTGTTTTGAAAGCACCGGTTTTGAAAACTACATTGCACAGTTGCTCTTAATAGTAAATACAGAGCCTCAAAAGCTAATTCACTTTTTTTTATTTGTGCTGATGGTCCTTGGCTAGAAAGAGGAGTTTACTGCTGCATGGAAACATTCCAGCACCATTCATATTGCACTGCTATGTGTCTATAAGGACTCTCTTGGGTAAAAACCATGTTAGATTTTTCCTTCACATAAAAATAAGCACAACATAGTTTCCATTCTCAGGCAGGAGACTTTTTAAATTTGGGGATAATTAATAGATATCACACTCTGCCAAGATGAAGGAATTAAAAAGTATTTGGTGGAAAGTGGCTGGTATGGAAATTCTTCCATAGTGTTGAGAGATGTTATTATTCATTTCTCATTTGAATTACAAATAACACCAGACCCCCCAAAAAACAAAATTAATAACAAATGCAGCACTTTAAATAAAAACTTTATGAAGGGCAACTCTGGAAGAAAATATATTCGAGTAGCATTCAGACATGAATGAAAAACTGACACATTTCAAGTGTGGGATGGATGAATAAATGTGCCAGGACTTAATAAAATATACAGTGGGCATGTTTTCCATTTTATAATTTGACAGAGGTTCCCTATATACCTTCTCAAACTTTGAAGGATGTATATACTCTTTCAATGACACACACAAAAAAATTATTCTTAAGATATATCCTAAGCAGTTGTAGATAGAAGGGGGGAAAACGAGATCCAGTCCTAGCCCAGGCCTGGTGAGTGTGTGGGAGAGCTTCCTGCTAAATTGGGCTAGCAGGACCTGCTGGTTACAGCCCAGTCGCAGCGTGGGTGAGACTCTATTCCACCCCCTTGGGGCCTCCCCCAACACTCAGCACCACCCCTCCAACCCTGCCTGCCCAGTGAGAATTTCTGCCAGGTTCTAGAGACCCCCAGATCCAGTCCTAGCCCAGGCCTGGTGAGTGTGTGGGAGAGCTGCCTCTTCCCCTTACTTCACCTTGTCCCCTCCAGACTTAGCTCAAGCCTAGGATACGGGCCTGAGGTTAAACCCTGCAGCTGCAATCTCTGCAGAGAGAGTAGGGGACAGAACCACCCAGCTAGTGCAGGAGCAGAACATCTTGCCAGAGGGGCAAAACAGGTTCACTCCCAAGGGCAGCAGCAGGAAGGAGCTGAGTACAGCAGCCAGACCCAAGCCACGCACAGCAGGATAAATCCAAACTTTAAGATCTGCACCTGAACTTCAGTAGGTGCAAAGGTTATAACTGCACCAAAGCTCTACAACAAAGGTCAGAAAACAGTGCTACACAAAATGTCAAAAAGGAGCAAAATACAATCTCAGAACCCAAGCCCATCCTAACAAGTGCAGAGGACACTAACACAGAACAAATTGGGAATAACACAGCTGAGATCAATGAATCAACCGCTTCTAAAATAAAGAAACAGCTGAAGAGAGGTATAGAGGAACTCAGGTTGGAAATGAAAAAAGAAATCCCTGAATTAATAACATCGGCACTAAAGAATCAAATGCAAAAAATTATGAAGGAAAACCAATGCCCACCCAGAAAGAGTGCAAAGGACACTAGCTCAGTTCAAATGTATAAATTAATAGTGTCAACAGTAAATAAGCAACAGTAGAAAGTCATAGAGGAACTCAGAGAGGAATTCTTTTCTACTAGCTCAGCTAAAATGCATGAATTAATAGCTTCAATAGTAAATAAGCAAAAGCAGAAAGTTATAGAGGAACTTAGAACAGAATTTTCTGAGAAAAGAAAAGAACTCTCAGAACTCATAGCACCTGAAGTAAAGAATCAACTACAGAAACTTAGGGAGGAAAAACAAACTGAAAAAAAAACACTGCAGTAAAAGAATAACTGCTTCTAAAGAAGACATTGATTAACAAAAAATAGAGGAGATTAGAAAAATGATGGATTCCTTGAATGAACAATACTGAAAAGAAACACATCGCATGAAGCAGAGTCAAAGAGATATAGAGGAAATTAAAATCTCAATCACAAGCTTGCAAAACTGTTTAAGTGAAAGTGAAGACAGAGTTTTAGATCTTGAAGAGGCTGGTGCAGCTAGTGAAAAGGTAAGAAAGGATCTCTTAAAAACAACTAGGATGCAAGAAAAAATAATCCATCACCTGAAAGATGAGGCAAAGTTGAACAATGTGAGACTAATAGGCATCAAAGAGCAGGAAGGAGGCAATACAAATGACATTAAAAAAATATGGGCAGATGTAATAGCAGAAAACTTCCCAAAATGAGGAAACAATCTGACATTCAGGTAACAGAAGCATACAGAACGCCAAGTTACTTTAAGCAAATTAAAAACACACCGAGAGATATAATAGTCAAGATCTGAGAAATTCAGCACAAGAATAATATGCTGAAAGCTGCTAGAAAAAAGAAGCAGATCACATTCAAAGGAAAACTCATCAGAATTACGTCTGACTTCTCTTCACAAACGATGAAGGCAAGAAGAGCATGGAGCAGAGTACTTCAAGTCCTCTCTGAAAACAAATTCCAGCCCAGACTACTATACCCTGCAAAACTCTCTTTCAACTGTGATGGAGAAGTGAAATACTTTCCTCATGAAGAACAACTAAAGAATTTCATGATGACAAAGCCAACCCTACACAGGATACTGAAAGATGTTCTAGAAAAGGACCAAAATAATCAGAACTCCACGTATGAGATCAGAAGCAATCAACTAACTAGGGCAAGCAATTAAACACATGAGAAAAAGGAGTAAATGACAACTGGTAAATAACATGTCAATCGTAAGTCAATACATCTCAATTCTAACCATCAACGTAAATGGACTCAACTCACCAATTAAGAAAAATAGACTGGCACAGGGGATTAGGAAACAAAATCCAAAAATATGCTGTATACAAGAAACACATTTAACTATAAAGACATTCATAGGCTGAAAGTCAAAGGATAAAAAACAATACTACATGCCCCAGCACCTCAGAGAAAAGCAGGGGTAGCAATACAATCTCAGACAGTCTAAACATCAAACCAACGATGATCAAGTGAAATAAAGAAGGCCAGTATATACTCATTACAGGAAAAATTCAAGAGGAAGAGGTAAATATGAGTAAATATGTATGCACCAAACACGGGAGCACCCAACTATATAAAGCAAATCTTAATGGAAATGAAAAATCTAATATCCAATACTACAATCTTAACAGGAGATCTTAACAACACCTTATACCAAAAAGATAGGTCAACCGACAAAAATTTAGCAAAGAAACAGCAGAACTGATCCAGAGCTTGAAACAAATGGACTTGGTGAACTTTTACAGAGTGTTCTACCCAAACACAGCTGAACACACATTTTTCTCAGCTGCACATGGATCATTTTCTAAAATCATCCAGATACTGGTCCACAGGTCATGCTTAAGTATGTACAAGAAAACAGAAATTGCCCCATGCATATTATCTGACCACAGTAAAATGAAACTGGAAATAAATGACAAAAGAAACCGAAAAAACCCTAAATACATGGAAATTAAATGACACCCTAA
>NW_004524733.1:5028849-5044213 GCF_000260255.1 Octodon degus
GTTTGAAACTGTCTCATTGCTATTTGTTTCTCAATAAAATTATGGAAAAAAACTTAAACATGTGAATTATCCTATAAATCCCACTTGAAACTACTACCAAAAAAATAAGAGGGGGGGGACATTTTATGTCACAAGAACACAAAGACCTGCCTATACTACCTTGCTGCTACTTCTAGTGTCTATAACTTTGGTCATGAAATTTAACTGCTCTGAAATTTCTTTTCTTCACGTGCAAAATGAGAGCCATAGATGAAATTACATGTGCGAATATGTAATGAAAACAAGTCTGAAATATAAGAATGTGGTGTAGCTGCTACTGCTGTTTGGTCCTCTAAGAACTTTATAAATAGCATTCTTTTTCCTCAGCAAGATTTTGAGTACACTGAAATACAGAAATCAAGAATACCATTCAGAAGTCTAAAAACCACTTGCACAATACAGGCTAAGTCGGAGACTGTCCACTTCAGAATCAAAAGCACTTCTGACTATAAAATCCCTAAGATTGGACAGATTTACTTTGTCAGGCAAAAAAAAACGAAGCCTAAGTCTCAATGCCATGGGTAGAAAAGCGCTATGATATGGATGACATGCCCAGGTTAATCCTTTCAAATTTATCCTTCAAAGGAATAACTCAGAGTCCAGCATTCAAATGAATACCCTCAACATGAAAACATACACAAGGAATTGAGAGAGTATTCTACTATTCCTTAACTTTCTGTTTCCTTCCTTCAGCTAACTTAAACATTAATGTTTGGTCACCTAGGAATATGACTTTCCTTTAGAGTAGAACTGGCTTCCCATTTTCATAAAGCTACTCGTTCAACATGAGCTATCATTTCTACAAGTATATTCACGACACCACTATAAACAACATAGATCTACCCTTATGAGGCTCGCAAATGGATCAGAGTAATACATTAATTAAACCAACTTCAAGGTCACTTCTCATCCTAAATTCCTAAATTATACCTAGTCCCATTGTGCGTTGTCCAAGCCAGATAAGCCTTGGTCCGAAACTTAACTCCTCTACTTGATATTTTATATGCAAGCTATTGGCTAGAGCATCACATTTAGCAATCTGATTATACTGCGTCATCTTCCTTAATGGTGTCTGTGGATCTGCATCGTAATATATAGTTGTTCATTTAGATAAGCCCCACATTGAGTAAGAATCTTGTTTTATGTATCCAAAAAATAAAAGCATTTCTGACAAAAATTAGGCAACCAACAAATATTTATCGAGAGAAATGAGAGAGGACAGCAAAGGGAGAGAGGGAAGAAGGTAAGAAGAAATAAAAGAAGGAAGGAAAAAAGGCATAAACTGTTGGGGTTTCCAAGGATAAGGCTCTCTGAAATTGTAAAATCATCCTCTGTAATTCCCTGCCTTTAGAGTCTAAAATACAATAGTCAGCAGCATATGAAAAGAGCTGTTATTTATTGCAACCTCCTTACTCTCCAATTCTCTAGTCCGGACTTTACCATTATCAGCAGTTCCAATATATTTCCCATCACATAATTTCACTCTGCCTAGCAGGGGAGAACTCTTACATTTAGTATTATAATTTAGGTGCTCTAAAATGATATTAGAGAAAGGTAAAAGGCTGAAATTAATTAGGGGTAAACAGTATCAGACGACTTGATTTCAGATGAATCTCTATTCATGCTCCAGTTTTTTGTTCCTCTATTGGTCCTCTTTATGAGGCCCTTCATAATAAATCACCTAAAATGCCTCACCAATTTCTAATCATCAATTCTATTTCAAACCTGCTGCAATCTTGGTAGGTGATTTTTTACTCTCCCAGAGAAGATTAGCAATATCAAGCATTAATTCCTCTATTTTCCTTTAATCTCTTATTCTCAGAAATAACCATCTTTTTATCCCAGAGAGAGAATTGCTATTTTCCTTTCAATCTCCCACTGAGCACCACAGTTCTAATTCTGATATTGACTGGAGTTTCTTTGATTCTTACACACTAAATAAGATTATTCAGACTCTGAATACATACTCCGATAAAATCCAAAGTCCTTTAAAAAATTCCTAGAAGTTTATGTGTCTTAAACTTTCATAGTTATCTAAGCACCTGAGCTCTGGCTTCAGTGTATGTGTTCCTGTCACATACTATACTCATATAGAAGTGGACTCTTCAAAATAAAGTAAAAATTCAAAGAACAAATAAAGGAAACAAGACTAGTATTGCTTTGGTTGAATAAGACAAATGACATATTTTAAACAATGAAAATAAAATAGTACTCCGCCAAGAGTGGCTGGGAATGCTTTAACTTTGCAAGTAAGAAGTGAAAAATAAGATGTGACTGACTCCAGGCCTTTCTCCTTTCCCTGGCCTTGAATGAGGAACAGGAGCCTGGCCTGTGATCAGGAAGCAAGATGTAAAATCTGACATTTTTGAGATATTAAAGTAGTATCTGCAGCTTTCTCCATGTTGTTAGTTACCAAAAAGTAAATCCTTAACACAAAGTCACCTTTAAGTTTTCTGTTATTTGCAACTGAAAGTACTTAAAATTAATTTAAAAAAATAACAGCTAGTTGTAATCCTAAACGTATGAAATTCAAGGAATTTTAAAAGATGTATGATATAAGCTTTAAAGACCATCCAATAATTAAAACAAATAAACTGAAAGCATGAGTCCTTTGTGTTGCAACTAAAAGCTAGTTGATTTACAACTTTGCAATTCCTCAACTAGAGAAAATTATAAAAATGTTAGGATCTCTGAAATGTCCCTTCCAAGAACTGAAGCTTTTGTGATACCACTCTCCCCAAACCTTGCCTTCTTCAACTTGCCTTGAATTTGGAGACATGCTGAATCTCTAAATCTGTCCTGACTCTTCAGAAACCCCAGTATCAGTTACAGACTGCACTAGTACCCTGCTTCCTACCTAAGGCCAGTAGGACTTTATATAGCATATACACCATGCTATATAAAGTCAGTGCAATATCTGACAGAGTAATTCTAAAAAACTCTTTATATACAAAACCCCCCAAAATTAAAGGCAACAAAAACCAACTGATAAGTTTCTATGTATTCATAGATGAATATTATACACCCATTCAAATTATGCTGAATTTGCACACTGATGTTGATAGCAGGTTTATCATAAGTGCCAAGACTTGGACTCAAATCAGATGTCGAACAGCAGTTGGATGGATACTGTTTTACAGCCAGATAAGAGGATATTACTCAACATCAAAACTGAATGAGCTATCAAGCCATGAGAAGAGATGGAGGAAACATACATATTATTAAGTAAAAGAAGCCAATGTAAAAAGTCTACAGACTGTAGAAGTCTAACAAAAGGATAGACTGGAAAAGGCAAAACTAGAGATAGAATGATCAGTGGTTGCCACAGTTTGGGGAGGGAGGGATGAACAGGCAGACCACAGAAGATTCTTATGGCAGTAAAATTACTCTTTACAATACTATAATGATGGAGTATGTCATTATACATTTGTCAAACAAAACTACTGAATATAAATACCACCTGAGGATGCTACTACAAACTACTGACTTCAAATGTCAATATAGGTTTCCTGATTATAGAAAATGTTCCACTCTGGTGGAGGATATGAATAAAAGAAACATCATATGAAGAGGTAGGGGTTTATGGGGCATCTTTGTACTTTCTGATCAGTTTTTCTGTGAAACAAAAATTGTTCTTAGAAAATAAAGTCTTTTAGAAAATTTGTAGAAAGTGGGGGTTTGGGGAAGGTTGACAGTACTTGTTGGCGTAAGTGGTAATAATGAAGGTGTAAGTTTTCTACAAAATCCATTATGTGGTTGTTTCCATGCCTTTTTCTTATTTATATTTCACAAGACAAATTTTAAAAGCATATAACATATAAAGACATTAAAGATATATAAAAGTGCAGTTTATACAACACACTGTACAACAGCAATATTTTTATCAGTTAGATACTGAAATGTTAAAAGGGTTATATTTTCAATAAGGGCTAACGTACTTTGGGATATCTACAGAACTCATAAGTATTACTTTAAAATGAAACCAAAAATACTATAATACTATATTATATGTAAAATTATTTTTCCTTCTAAATTTTTATATGAGCCACTTAGAAACTATTTGTATAAACACAAGATACATGTATTCTCTACTAATATATTTTCCCATTTAAAATAATCAACAAATTGATACAATTTTAAATAAATAAAGTACTTATTGTAAGTCATTGTTATTTTGGCATTTTGCTTTTATTGTTGAACATCTTTATTAAAATTATCTGTGGCATTAGTAAAAAAATGTCAGAATTATAAAGTGGTAGGAAAACATGAAGTTTGTTCTGTTGACTGAAGACTTGATCCATTATTATAGTAATGGATCAAATTTCCAAGACATCATGGTGTTATAAACAATAATCATAAAAAGCAGCATCCGTTATGCAAAATGATCTACTGTATCCTCCTTATAGTAACTTCATTATAGCAGCAGGTTAGCAAGTCAAATTTAAAGTATGTTGTGCATAATTTAGTTTGAAGGAAAAAAGTCACTAGTTCAACATTCTACTATATAATCTTGGTCTTTTTAAGTTACTATAACATTGAAAGGTTAAAATTCATTGACAAGTTTGTGATTTAATCTTTTACTGATTTTATATACTATTTTGAGGGCATAACCCAGTAAAAAAATCAGAAATGAACAATACTCTCTTCTCTCATTTAGAAAGTAAGATGACAATTCTGTATAACTCTAATTAAATTCATAATATATGATCACGTAATACCATCAGGTGTTTCTGGATTAATGCACAAAAGGAATTAAATTAGAAATACAGTATGATAATGATCTAACATCAGCAAAAGTGATTATTTACAGTTTGCAAAACTGGTAGGAACAAATGCCAATCAAATAAATAGCCTGTATTTAGATAACCCAGGTAATAGTTCAGTGGGGAATTTTGAAAAAGAAATTATTATTTCAATGCCAAGTCACGCTCACAGCTTTGAACAAGTAGCAAAACATGGGCATGTTTCTCAAATGGATTTCACAGCATCAGTGCAAAAGCTGGAGGGGATGGCTTAGTTTTTTAAGCCTCAGATTTAAACTACCTAGACTCCTTGCAACTACAGCATTAAATCCTCTGTGGAACCACAGCTTCAAATGCTATCAGTGGAGACTCAATTCTTCATCGTTCAGAGACTGATAAATAGAAAGCCAGAGGTTTAGAGGAAAAAGAGGTGGGTGTGCAGCTCCCTTTTCAACCTCACACACACACACATACACACACACACACACACACACACACACAAAGATGTAACATCATTTAAGGTTCTATTTGAGACTTTCTCCTCTGTAGGACTTCAGGATGCTATTTTTAAAGACATCCAGAAATATCATAACCCATCCTGCACCATCTTTGCAAATTTAAACTAAATTTTAGATAGATGAAAACAGATCAAAAACATTTTCAACTCCTCCTATACAAAGAAATTCTAAGCACTTATTTTAAAATGCATTCTAGGTATTTGGCTGATTCTATTATTCCTGTAGAAATCTGTTTCTCAAATTGATTTCTTTTTGCTGCTTTGTATGTTTCTGGATTGCTGATGCCAATGGTTAAGTACTTGATGAAAACATCAGTACGTTATTTAATTAGCACTTGAACATTGTCTAACATCTTCTACCTTATTTACAAAACTTCATATTAAAAGAAAGAACACTGTAACTATAGATGAGGAATGTGTGATCTAGGAAGACTACACAAGTTAACCACACTTGATACATTCTTGTTCTAAATTTTAAAATCCTGGTCTTGAAAATCACCCTAAGTATTGTTAACTTGACACAGGAACACAAACATTTTACTACACAAAACCATGTAATGCATTTTAGATTTAAATCAAAATAACTTTAGAGCTTTATTTCTCAGTAACACTGTATCTCTACTATTACGTATAATGATTGAATAAAAATTAAAGAGGGTGCCAGGAAAATGTAGACTACGTTGTTAAAGTCTACCCACCAAATTGTTGACAAATACATTCAGATTTTCCTCATAATAAAGCAGGATTCTCATATATTGAAAGACAAAAACCTAAGACTAACCCAAGTGACTTCTAGGTCTAATGGCTAAAGTTCTCCAAATGTTATTTAGGAAACAAGGATTAATCTTGAAGGAAACCAAATATCCAAACTAGATTTTTTTTTTTTTTAAAGTCTCAGCTATGGAGATAACTAAATTTAGGCAAACTGAATCCATTTGATTTTTTTTTTTTATTTTTTATTTAGTACAGTCTACAGGGTCTACAGGGTCTCACTATGTAGATCCCATTGTAATCCTGTTTTCAGCCTCCCAAGTGCTGGGATTACAGGTGCACCCCACCACTCCCAGTCTTTATCACCTTCTCAGTGTGTCCCGGGGGCAGGGCCAGCTCTGCAATGATGGGGATCAACCCCTATCCCTACACTCTACCTAAGAAGGAGCTTTAGTCTGCTGATCTATCTGGCCAGCCCTCCACTTGGTATTTTAATAACCATCCAAAAATACAAAAGACTAGATTGTTTTGAGATTGCTGGCTGTGTGTGTGTGTGTGTGTGTGTGTGTGTGTGATACTAGGGATCAAACTCAGGACCTTGCGCTTGCCAAGCAAGCACTTATTCCACTGAGCTATCTCCCTGGCCCAAACTGCATATTATTTTTAACACAAATATTTATGAGAAAATTGGCATTTGGATTAGCAAGTAATTTAGCTGTTTTCCTTCAACTACTAAATGAGATGAACTTCTCTGATGGAATTCTGATTTCAAGCAAAAAAAAAATCTTGAAGAAAAAAGTGTATAAAATAGGAGGTAAAATTTAGGCAATTTTAGGTGGAGAATCATAAAAACCTGAAGAGCTAGGAAGAAGCCAGAGAACGCTGCTGACACTAAGCCCAATTTTCCATGACAGTATTTTACAGTTTTTGCTGAAGATGTATAAACTATAAGACTATATTCTGTATAAACTATATTCAGCTCAGGTGTTATGAAAAATCCATTCAGAGGGCAACGTAAGTATTCCTGACTTTCTTAACCTGTCTCCCCTGTCTTTCACCTATCATCTGGTATTATCTTATGGTCCTTGCCCCAGTACAAATGGCTCAGTCCAACTCCAAAATCCCATTGAATTCACTGCAGTTCCTTTTAATTACATCTAACTTTTGAATAGCACTTCCCTGCCTTTATTCTTGTTTAAATTACTCTATTTAAATTCTTATGCTGCTTAAATTCTATACTCAGTTTCCTCGAAGTAAGAGTTTCGAAGATTTTTGTAAACCAAACAACTTTCATCTAGTTCGTATTTTACAAGCCTGGATAGATTCATAGATGTTCTTCACAACTCTCTTCCCTTACATACATGGGCAAGCACTCCACAGCCCCAGAGGGATTAATGGTCCAAGGTCACACAACTGTGCAGCAGCCACCGAATTATCAAAATGAGCAGCCTTGACCATGCATGTAAACTCTCCATCCCTTTTATTCAAACATTTATTTAATACTTAATGGTGCCACGCACGGAAGTAAAATACGTTAAGGACAGAACGGAGGTAGTATTCTTGCTGGAGGCGCAGGAAGGCGTCCGTTAGAGGACTATGCAGCGGGTACATTTCTATCTTCCCAGGCGGTCCAATTATTCCAGCTCAGAGACTTACAGCCAAAGGACGTCCTACAAAAAAGCTGTGGTGGGAGGCGACGCAAAGACAGGGCGGCCGCCGAGGAAATTCAGCGCACATTTTAGGTTGGCCAAACTTCCCAACTTCGACTTTTAATTAAGAGACTATGTGAAAACCAGATTAAACAGCACACAGCAATTACCTGAATTCCTAAAGTTATGCTTCATGCTAATTTTCAAATGTGAGGCCCAATCTACCTTTAAAGAACGGGAAGTGGCAATTTAGCTCATTATTTACAAAACCAAACAGCATGTCACCTAAGAGCACACTTCTCCACGAACCACCTCACGACCGAAGACCACCGAACTTCCGCAATCTGCGGAAAGGTCACCTCTCGCGATAGTTCAAGGAGCCCAGGCCGAGCCAGGAGGGTGGGCGTGGTCTCCGGGTGGGCGGGGCCTGGGCCGGCGAGCCGCTTCCCGTGAAGGCGCGCGCGCAGGCGGTCGGGTCTGGGCGGGCGGAGGGTCACGCGACCTTTCTCGCGCTCCTCTGCGCAGCTCCCAGCTATGGCGCGGAGCTCGCATTTGCCTCTCGTTGTCGTGCCGCTTCTGCTCGGCCCGGCTTTAGTGCGCAGCTGCAGCCCTCTGCCCCTGGTCGTCAATACTTGGCCTTTTAAGAACGCCACCGAAGCAGGTGCGGGGCGGCGGCCGGGGCCGGGCGGGTGGCTGCCCGCGAAGCGCGCAGTGGGAGGGCCGCCCCGCTGGGGTCCGGCCGGGCGAGCGTCCCACTCCCTGACGGGCTGGGAGCAGCCTCGGCTCGTCCTTCCTGCCCGCCGCGACCGGCAGCCGGCCTTTCCTCCGTCCTGTCACTCGGGATCACGCCCTTTATGGTCGCCTTCCCTCTGCGTGACCTCCAAGGCCTTTTTTGGGTTTTGTGTGCCGTGGCGCTGGTGCTGGCTTTTGTCCGGCGCGCAGCTTTCCCTCGGGCTGCTTCCCGGGGACGGCCTCACCGCCCCTCCCTAACCCCTCGCTCCCCTTCCGGACCTTGGGTGCCAGTCTTGCAAACGATAATTACTCAAACAAATGCTCACTTCTTCCGGTTGGGTTTGCGGCTGCATGCACACGTGCAGTCGTTGTCCCCCGGAAGGTGGGGCCCAGGCTTGGCTGTTCGTTAAAATGATGCGTGCAGCTTCTGAGGAATCTAGTTGACCTGCCGGGCCCCACCTCCTGAGATTTTTCTAATTACTGGAACCAGCACATCGGACTTTAAAAGTGCCTATGTGATTGTTCATTTGCAGTGAGAGAGGGCGAAGGTTATCACCTTCTTTTAGGAAATGTGCCCTTGATTTATTGTCATCCAGCCCACCGGGTTGGGTTCCAGCCTTGTGCGCTTTGATCTTGTCCTGTATATGCCATTAGCATACACAGCGTTTTCACATAGTGTTCTTTTTTTTTTTTTTTTTTTTTTAACGTGTTTCAAGACATACTACCACAGGAGTAATTTCAGATCTACTTCTAAGGCTGTTAGTATATTAACTTTCTGAGGGAAAAATTGGCTCCAGAGTTTAGTCGAGGTAAATCTGTATGTTACAGGTAGTGTATATGAACTCAAAAGAACATGAGAAATCAGACTGAAAAACATACTCTCCACAATAGTGAAACAGAAAGTCCGACAGCTTGGGCAGGGGACAGTCCTGTACAAGTTGCCTATAGTGAAAGGATTTCTAAAACTCTGTTTGCAAGACTGTAGGTCCAATAGTGATGCTTAATTAGTGCTTATTAACAATAGCACCTACGCTTCAAAAAATACTCTTTTATCAGTAAAGAAGTTCTTTCTATTACATAGGAGCTTGACCATTGAAGAGAAGGCCCCACACACAGTGTACTGAGTATGGGCCCACAGAACAAGGTATTAAAAGTACAGCCACACTAGTCCAAATGACTGCTTTTAGAAATGGCTGTATGACCTTGTACAAGTTGCCTAACCTCTGTGGCTCTGTTATCTTTTGTTTAAAATGAGAATTGTAATTGTTCACAGTATTACTGCAAAAACTGTTGTGAATATAAGATGAATCAGTCCTGTTAAGCTTATTTATTTGCTATTACAGTGTTACTATTAATAGGTGTTGCCTCCTTAACAGTACTAGTTATAAATACTTTTGATACTCTAGAAGTAATTTATAAGACAATGCACTTTTAAATCAGTTGCCTTTGAGTGGTGTCAGTTGTGTCTTTTAAAATAAAAGAGGGGAATCTGGGTGTGATGGCCTGTAATCCCAATAATTCTGAAGTCTGAGACAAAAGGATCACAAGATCTAGGCCACTTTGTGCAAATGAGTAAGCTTGTCTCAAACATTAAAAAATGGGGCCACAGCTCAGGGCAAAGGCCCTGGGTTCAGTCTCCAGTAACTGAAACTAAATGAAAGAACACTTATTCATGTACTTCTTTATACAGAAGGAATAGATGTTGATAAGTGAAATAAATCTCACATTACCAATAAGTAATCTGAATTATTTTCCTGAATTGAGCATTGGTGTTGATATACTTTTACCCTTGTCTGTTTTAAAACTCCTTTGTAGCACTTGATTACCTTGTTGAAAATTCAATTTAAATGTGAAAACATAATTTCAGTAGAAGTTTTTAAAATGTTTTCTGTTCGGTCCGTGTGCTATCAAAAAAATATATAAATATAAACAAGTATTATTGGGATTTCACAGCATGGTGGACATTAGTATCTGGAGGGTCTACCCTGGACGCAGTTGAGCATGGTTGTGCCGTATGTGAGCAAGAGCAGTGTGACGGCTCCGTAGGCTTTGGAGGAAGTCCTGATGAACTGGGAGAAACCACACTGGATGCGATGATCATGGATGGGTAAGAATGCCCTGCAGAACCTGTTGATCCCTGCGACTTTGATGCATGTTTAATTATATTTAGAGCTGCAGTCCTTGAAGAGTGAGATGAAAAAACGCATGACTTGTCATAGGTCACTAGATTATTGTGCTTGGCCTTTCTAAACACAAAGACTTTATCTCTCAATTTAAAAAAGAAAACAAAATCCTTATAGTGGAAGTAACCAAGAAAATAGATACTCTCAGGGAGAATCCCAAGCTATAAAAATAAGCTTCTGTCCTATAAACATTTATTTCCCATCCTCAAATGCTGTAGTTTGCTAAATCTGAAACCTTAAGACCACTTTCGAAAACCAAGTTCAAAATAAGGAAAGAGAAACAGAATTTAATGTTTTGGTATATGTGGTTAATTGAATTTCTGCTTTTTCTTTAATTTTGTCTGATTGGAGGACCATATGGAATTTATGGTTGTGCTTTCACATATGTGTGAAGGTAGAGTTTATCTCACAACACATTGCTTGGAGAAATACAGTCCTGCTTATCTTTGAACTTATGAAAATAACTTTCATACACTTTACTGCATTTATGTCCGCAGCACTACGATGAATGTAGGAGCAGTAGGAGATCTTAGACGAATTAAAAATGCTATTGGTGTGGCACGGAAAGTACTGGAACATACAACACACACACTTTTAGCAGGAGAGTCAGGTACTTTTTAATCATACTGAAATTTTTTCTAACCTTTTGTCTATAGTTTTCACTGTAAGAACAAATAGGACTCCATACAAAATAGGGATAAAAGCATACTGTAAGTCAAATTTCAGGTCCTGCATTTAACATTTGTTTAACGGAATAGGGTCTTTAACTTTTCTATCTCTCTTTATCTTTAAAATGGAAATTTTAAAGGTAACTTATTATCTGTAGATGAATAATTACTGAAGCTAGATACAGCATCAGTTTTCTTCCTGTAATGTTTTTATGTATGTAAGACTGCAAGAACATTATTAATAGATTAGATGGGACTGAACCTGTTTACTATGGGAGGGGGTCTGATTTCAACACTTTCTATCTTACATATCAAAAGTATAGTGATGTATAATCAGAAATATTAATAAATGTGTATAGTAGACCTTCAATTTGGCTGAAAGAACAGAACTGTAAATTACCCAAAAACAGAATCTTACTTATTCAGTGGAATCTATTCATCCCCTTGATTGATATCTTAATTTTCTTTGCCCTGAGCTTTGCACCCTAGTTAGAGCAGTAAGATTTGATCCTGATGAAAAGTGTGCCTTTTGTTTTTTGGAAAAGTGGAGAGAAAGAGCCAGCTCAGGTGAGGTAGTACAGGAAAGTATCATAACATACACACCAGGAGCTTCAAATAGATCAATTGTAGAAAGGTCATACGGAAATCTGAAATTAGAAGTTGATCTATAAAGCTATTAATGTGTGAAAATTTTCCTTGACAGCCTTGAGTACCCCACTTAAGAGAGAGCTGATGCAGACTGCCTATAGTACATATATTTTGTTCATGGTATATGTAAACTTAGTTAATTTATACTTTTCTTTCTAATATCTAGCGACCAAGTTTGCCAAGAGTATGGGGTTTATGAGTGAAGATTTATCTACCAATGCTTCTCGTGGTCTTCATTCAGATTGGCTTGCTCGGAATTGCCAGCCAAATTATTGGAAAGTATGTATATGTATTCCATTTTAAAAGGTAAATTACTTGAAAATTTTAGATGACATCTCCTATTACCTCCCTCTTGCCAAGGGTGCTGGTCATTGTCCTAGATGTACTGCATGTTAGAAGCAATGATTGAAGTTCTTTGGGGGGCCATGGGTGCTTCTGATGCACCCCTGGGGCACAGAACTACTGTTCTCTGAAAGTAGTTTACAAATTGACTGTGGGAGCGAAGCTGATTCTGTCAAAACTGTTCAACTAGTATTTCCTTGGGACAGTCTTATAAAATAAATCAAAAGTTGTGGAAACATCACTGAAAAATATTTGTTAGATTTTATCTGTGTGAAATATATTCAGTTCCCTAACCTGATTTGGCTTGAGGACTTATATTGTCAAGTGTCTAGTATATTACTAATGAAATAATTGCCTTTAATGGATTTTGTAGCATAAATCAATTTTTGCCACACAGATTCCTTCTATGAAATATCGTATCATCTTAAGTCCTAAAAGTGAAGGACTATCAGGTTATCACTGGAAAGACTGTATTCATAAAACCAGGTTATAGGTGGTACCTAATACACTGACTGTATGATATGAGTATCAGTTGGTCCTCTCTGATCTGGGTATCCACAATCCAGTCCTCTTGAGTGTTGACATGATGGTACAAGTAGAAAATCCATACCAACTTGTGCAATATATTGCTTTTCGAAATGCAGTCATGGGCTGGCCATATAGCTCATCGAATTAAAGTGCCTGCTTAGGCAGATGCAGTGGCCAGGGTTCGATCTCCAGCCTGCTATGCCAGCCCCACCCTCAGGGTGGGCTGAGGCAGTGATTGAGACTGAGCATGGTGGCACGTACCTGTAATCACAGCTCTTGGGAGGCTGACCACAGGTGGATCACTACAAGTTTGATATACGTACTGAGACCCTGTAGACCCTGTAGACCCTGTTGATCCTATTGATCCTATCCTAAAATACAAAAAAAAAAAAAAAATGCAGTCACACTGAGAATACTGTAAAATTACTCTGAAGATACCTGAATAAGATTCTTATGAAACATTAATGAGTTTGATGTTGAACTTGGGTTCTGTCCTCATGATATGTCATTATGAACATGCATATATACCAAAACCCAAAACAGTTCTAGTCTCAAAATATCAGATAACAAATATTCAACCTATAGTACATTGTTATTTTTACCAAACCATATAAACAATCTCAATTTATGAGTTTGGGTTATATTTTTCTGACTTTAAGATGTAAAAATAATTTTAAGTATCACATAGAACATACTCATATAATTGTAGCTTTGAAAAGAATGATTTAAAAGCAGATTTTACTTTATACTTCAGAATTCTTCATCTGGAGAATAAGTTCTGAAATGTAAAGGTCAGCTTGTGTACCTTAACTCCTTCGAGGATTAGTATCTAATAAACTTTGTATCTGCCATTATGTTGAGAAATTTAGGCATATAAAGAGAAAATGTAGAGACCTATTCTATGTAGTATAGATGTCTAAACCATATTATTTAATTCTGTGGCTAGCATGAGAATTTAGTAAAATTACATATTCATCTATCTTCAGATAAGACTTAGCGATCTTTAAGCTTTCAGTTACCAGATGTCTTTTTGATTTTGAACTAGCATGTGATGATCATACATAACCACTTGGCAGTTTCTAAAACTCCTTTCTTAAAACTCAAATCTTATTCACAGAATGTTACACCAGATGCTTCAAAGTACTGTGGACCCTACAAACCACGTGATGTCTTAAAGCAGGACAGTCATACCTGTAAAGAAATAAGAGACGAGTGTGGTCATGATACTATTGGTAATTTACCTGTTATAAAGTTTTTATTTTTAAAATTTCAGTCCCTCCTATACCTCCTCTTTATCCCTATTCACGTACAAAACAATCAATTTTGATTATTCTGATTATTTCAATTGCTGAATAAGTACATAATATATACAATATATTATATATGTTACATATATGTATAATCTTGCCTTAGCATTTGTACATAGTTCAGTAAATTTCTTACATAAAAGCCTCAGAATGCAGTAACTATTCACCTTTGAATTTTCAATCTTCATTTTATAGTTATTTGATATTTATATTGTTTGAAATATTAAAGAGAAGTTGTAGTGCTAACAATTGCTATTAGTCTATATCAGAAATTTTAGTTGGAATTACCTTTAGGAAAGTATTGAAAGTAAGTAACATTTTGACGCGTGAGAATATGGAATGTCTGTCAAATGAGGTTGTGAAACCAGGTCATTAAACTGCAAAATTACACCATTGGTATAATTTTCATTACAAAATGCCTCTTTTATCTGAAATAAACAAGAGAGCATATTTATATTATTATTTTAGTCAGTTTATATTGTAAAAGGTACCATAGATTAGATAATTTATAAATAACAAAAATATATTTCTCACAGTTGAGGAAGGCTAGGCAGGCCAAGATGTATTTGCTAACAGATTCGACATCTAGTGAGGGCTTATATTTTGGCTCATAGGTGGCTATTTCTCCCTGTGTCCTTGTATGGTAGGAGGGGCTAGCTGGCTTTCAGGGGCATTCATATGAGAGAACCAAATCAGATTTTTAAGGATCTGCCTGTTCGTCTCCCTGAGGTCCCTCTCCTAAATATTTCACTTTGTAGATTTAATTTCATCATGGAATTTTAGGGCACAACCATTGAAACTTTTCCACTGCCTGTTTATGTGATTATATTTTTTGTAAAATTCAGGTACTTAATTTATTTTCCTTCCTTCCTTCTTCCTCGTAGGCATGGTTGTAATCCATAAGATGGGACATACTGCTGCAGGTACCTCTACAAATGGTCTAAAGTTCAAAATTCCTGGGTTAGTGTTTCCATATGAACAAATTTCTCCAACAAATAGTGTAAAGGTAGATGTTATAGAAAGTGCAAAATGCAGAGCACATCTCTCGTCTCATAGCTGAGCTAGGTCAGTGTGATAGAAAAGATCTTGCTGTCTGATAAGGGCCATTTGTGTGTAGCTTCAGCTTGCACTGGTGACAGAGGTGATCTATTTAAGCTAAGTAGTTGGGAAGGCCGGTAAGGTAGACACAATGAGCTGAGTTCTTTTTTTTCTTTTTTGTAATTTTTTTTTTTTTATTTTTCAACAAATAATACACTGCATATATTCTTCTTAGTGGTTAATTGCTGTACAAGATGCGG
>NW_004524733.1:5044313-5046176 GCF_000260255.1 Octodon degus
CCTAATGCTGCACCTTCAACAACTAGAAAAGGAAGAGCAAACCAAACCCAGAGCCCAAAGACGGGAGGAAATCATAAAGATTAGAGCACAAATTAATTAAATTGAGATGAAGAAAACAATTCAAAGATTAACAAAGAAAAAAGCTCGTTCTATGAAAGATTAAATAAAATCAATAAGCCCCTACCTAACCTCATCAAAAAGAGGAAAGAAAAAATTCAAATACAAGCAATAAGGAATAAAAAGGTTGTAATTACCACAGACCCAGTGGAAATTCAGAAGATTATCAATAGCTACTTCGAGAATCTTTCCTCTCACAGAATAGAAGACACAGAAGCAATGGACAGTTTCCTAGAAAGGGACAAATTACCAAAACTGAATCGACAAGATATAGCCACTCAATAGCCCAATAACAGCAAATGAAATACGAAGTGTAATTAAAAACCTACTGACAAAGAAAAGTTCAGGACAGGATGGATTCACAGCTGAATTCTACAGAAGATGTAGTCCCTATATTCCTCAAACTCTTCCATGAAACTGAAAAAGAAGCAATCTTCCCAAAATCATTCCTGGAGGCAAGTATTCTACTTATACCAAAACCAGCGAAGGATGCAACTAAGAAAGAGAACTATAGGCCAATCGCCCTCATGAACATAGATGCCAAAATCCTCAATAAAATACTAGCAAATAGAATACGGCAAATCATCAAGACCGTACAACATGAGCAGGTAGGATTCAACCCAGGGATGCAAGGATGGCTCAATATACGAAAATCTATAAATGTAATACACTATATGAATAGAGCTAAAACTAAAAACCACATGATCATCTGAATTGATTCAGAAAATGCTTTTGACAAAGTCTAACACTCATTCACATTGAAAGTCCTACAGAAAATTGGAATAGATGGCCTCTACTTCAATCTGATCAAAGCCACTTAGGAAAACCCAATGACTAACATAAATCTAAATGGGGAAAACCTGAAATTTTTACTCGTAGATCTGGTGCAAGACAAGGATGCCCTCTAACACCACTCCAGTTCAATATAGTTCTGGAATCATTAGCTAGAGCCATTAGACAAGAGAGAGAAATAAAAGGAATAAGAATAGGTAAAGAAGAAGTTAAATTATCATCATTTGCAGACTACATGATACTTTATTTGGAAGACCCAAAAAACTCCACCAAGAGGCTACTAGAATACAGAAATTCAGTAGCATAGAAGGTTATAAAGTCAATACCCAAAAGTCAATAGTATTCCTTTACACAGATAACAAACACACTGAGAGGGAAATTAGAGGAAACAATACCTTTTACAATAGCACCGAGGAAAAGGAAATACATTGCAATTCATCTAACTAAATAAGGCAAATATCTTTTCAAGGAAAATTACAGTACTCTGAAAAAGGAGATCGTAGAAGACTTCTGAAAATGGAAAGATATTCCATGCTCCTGGAAAGGAAGAACCAACATTGTGAAGATGGCCATACTCCCAAAATTGCTATACAGATTTAATGCAATCCCTATAAAATTACCATCAACATACCTCACAGAGCTAGAGAAATCTTTCCTAAAATTTATCTGGAACCAGAAAAGACCTAGAATAGCAAAGGCAATCCTAGGCAATAAAGACAAGGCAGGAGGCATTACAATTCCCGACCTGAAATTATACTACAAGGCTACTGTCATAAAATCAGCATGGTACTGGCAAAAAAATAGACCTGAAGATCAATGGAACAGATTGGAAGATGCTGAAGCCCTTATGAACAGACTCAGCCACCTTATCTTTGACAAAGGGGCCAAACATATTCACTGGAAGAGAGATAGCCTCTTTAACAAATGGTACTGGAAAAAATGGCTCTCTACATG
>NW_004524733.1:5052900-5073406 GCF_000260255.1 Octodon degus
TGTGTAAACTCAGCAAAATATTCTAAAAGAGTCCAGTAGCACACAGAAAGGAAAGGGGAAGGTAGGAGCAGAAGCATAGCTGCATGCACTTCAGGTCAGAGCCTCTGCTGGCTGAGAGTCACCAGTGGGGGGGTGTGTGCACACACGCGTGCACCAGATGAGAAGGAACAGTGGGAGATGGCAAGGGAAGACTGGAGCCAGCTTTCAAAGGGTTTTAGGTCAGCCTAAGGAATTCTGGAGTTTATTTTAAAATAGGAGGGCTTTAAAGATTTATTACATGGAAAACTGACACATTACATGCAAAGTAGGAATAAATTGTAGCTAAGAAAACCACTTTGGAATGTGTAGTTAATAAAGAATTATATTAATAAAGTAGTCACTGTAAGCATGTATGTTATTTTGTTATAAATTCTGTTATTTTTGGAAATTTATTTTTAGTTTACAAAAAACTATGTATTTATGGCATACAACATGATTTCAAATACACTCAGGCAGTAAAGTAGTTAAATCAAGCTTCTTATGCATCACCACACATACTTATGGTTTTGGGAAGAAAATGCTTAAAATATACTCCTTTAGTAGTTTTCAAATGTACAGTATATTGTTATTAACTTCTTGTAGAACTATGTTATACAATAGATCCTTTGAACTTATTCCTCTTCTTTAATTGAAATTCTGTGTCCTTTGACAGACATCTCCCCACTCCCCAGCGTGTACCACCAGAATTTAATGTTTTTATAAGTTTAACTTTTTATACTCCACAGGATCACAAATTCTTGCATAATTAATGTAGCTTTTTAAAGACCTACATAGAAAACCCTTTTCTCTTTGTATTCTGCTGAAGAACTTATTCAAAACAATGATTAGTATCTAGGCACAAACATACCATTTTTAAAGCAGCTTTAACTAAATTAATAACATAATTTAGTTTACACCCAATTTTCTGTGCTAAATCCTTACTCTCTGCTCACCAAGGCGCATAGGAGATTCCCCAATACCTGGAGCTGGGGCCTATGCTGATGACACTGCAGGGGCTGCTGCAGCCACTGGGGATGGAGATATATTGATGCGCTTTCTCCCGAGGTATGGCTCCGTAGCTTTGCAACTCTAGAAGTCTTTAATGGAGGTATTTTCTTTGTCAAGGTATAAAATAATTTTTCATATTATGTCCTTTGAATTTGTGCACACAAAAGCTATTTAGAAACCACATAGAGGCTTTTGTCTATCATTAAATTAATGATCATTCAAATTAAGTATCAATAACACTGGGAAATCGAACATTGTTTATCACCCTACTTCAGAGAAGAAAATATTTATGCTAAGTGATTGATGTAAAGCCACTAAGTAAAGGAAATGTGGTTATTGATAAAATTAAGAAGCATACTTATTGTATGCAATTATACAACTACATGTTTTGTACACACGTGGTATTTTCTCCTTTGTACTTTCTTTTCTCATTTAAATATAAATGCCCTGAGACTTCTGTTATTGCTAAGTGACTGTTATTCAGCCAAGTCCCCCTCTGTTCCTCGAAATGATCATCTGAAATTAATGGTGAGTTAAATAGCATTGTATCAAGGATTCCTTACTTTGCTGTTGAAGCCTAGCAGGAGTTCTTTCTGTTCATTTATATGAATTCTATCCAATGTGATTATTTTAGTGATTTTAAATTTCTTACCTTAAGTAATCCAATTTGGAGTTAGTATTTATGCTCTGGTATTGAAGTCTCACCTCTGTTTAAATCAGCTACCAAGCAGTGGAATATATGAGAAGAGGAGAAGATCCAACCATAGCTTGCCAGAAAGTTATTTCAAGAATTCAGAAGCATTTTCCAAAATTCTTTGGAGCTGTTATATGTGCCAATGTGACTGGAAGTTATGGTAAGTTGTATTTGGATTTTGTATTTGTGTGAACTTACAAATGTTTATAAAATGTACACTTTTAAATGTCATAGCATACAGTACACTGTTTTCAAAAAAAGGGGACCCTGTAGAGTAAGTTCTAGGTAAATGTCAACTGATGACCTGTTAAGTGCCACAAGTATTAAAAATATGCCTAAAACCCTTTGGTTGACTGCTGGTGATCTAGTCTATGACTGATAGTTCTTATCTCTGTCATCTTTCCTAAAAGGAGTTTAGCTTCAGCCCTAACAGTACATGTTGAGATGGGCTGATTTAATCAGTTACTTTTAGTAGTTAGAAGTAAGTAGGGATAAATTAGCATTTCTACTACTTTTTCCATTTATCACATAAATTGTTTAGCCATTAACTCTTGTGGCTTCAAAGATCAAAATTACTACAATTCTGATTAACCTTAAAAGTTAGCAGAATTATTTTTTTCCTATATTTGAAGTTTGTCTTTTCCTTCATTTGATTTCTGTATGAGCCTACCACAGTTTTAAAGCATTTGGAGATCAACCACTGCTGATTCTTATTAGTGAATTTTCAGATAGGGAAGGCATACAGCTTACTAATCAATGCAGCTTATTGAGTTAGACTGCTGCTTATTGTTCTGTGACTTTTTACTTTTCATACTTCTGTATTTGAGAAACTTTGAAGATTTCCTTATTCTTTTTTAACTACTAAGATACAGAAGTCAGTAAAAGTTGTGCGAGAGAGAAGACTATGTATAAAATAAATCAGTTTCATTAATTCCCTAATAAAAAATAAAACACAGAAAACTCGAAGTTGCATTTAACAAGATGGCAGAATGCTACTTATATTCTGGTAGATGAATTTGAAATTGACTAGTTCCGTATATTTAACATCCTGACAGTAGAAAAGCCCTCCTCCCATACATAGGGCACGTATTTGGGCAGAGATGAACTCAGACAGGTAGCATCGTGACAATAACTCTTCTCTCTTTTATGAAAGTAAAAAGTAGAGGAGAATAAAAAGCAGTGGTATGGGCAGTTTTAGGAAGACAGTGGTAGGAGTGTGCTTGAATAATTTCTTCTAAACAATGGATGTGACAACACAGTAAAATAATAGAAGTGATGTCATGGATGTGGAGCAAACTTCATCTACTTTTCTGAGGTTTAAAAGATTAGCTTATCTACTCCCTTTTTTCTTAACTTCCATGAACTACTCCTTTCTAAGGAGAATGACGCTCATATACTTCCCTGTCACTTAGACATAGGTACACCATAGCCAATATCCAGCACACAGCAGTATTTGTACAAATTACAAATATATGCATCTTGTATTTAACCATGTAACCTTTTCTTTTTGGCCCAAGGTGCTGCTTGCAATAAACTTCCAACATTTACTCAGTTTAGCTTCATGGTTTACAATGCTCTGAAAAATCAGCCAACTGAAGAAAAAGTAGACTGCATTTAATCCATTTGTTCTGTCAGTGTCTATATGTAAAGAAGAAAGAAACAAAGGCTGAAAAGATTGTTCAAAATTATTTAGATGTCCTCGTGCACTTTAAAGTTCTGGTATAAAATAAGTACAAAAATAAATTTATGCTGAAGTGGCACTTTCGCTCTTTGTATCAGAAATTGTTTGGCTCTTTTTAAGCTTTGAAGACCCCATGAAAATGAATATGCATGTGTATGTCTTATTGTATATATTTAAATTTTAAGTAGTACTTGAATTTCTCACTGTTGTTGCAAGAAATTGCTACTTTAGGGATTTATTTCCACATTGATATAATACATCTAAATCTATTTGAGTACTTAAAATAGAGTACACGGCGTTTAGACCCATAGGAAGAGTAACACCAAGTCTCAGCATATTTATCCTGGTTGGATTGCCATATGTTATGTAGGATGTCTGCTATCATTGAATATTTTTACCCAGTATTTTTGACACAATATTTCCTAATAGCTTAAATGATAAAAAAAATGCTATTCATAGAGATGCTTTTTATTTTGGGCATATTAGAAAATATGGGCAATCTTCCAACAAGCAGTTATGTTGATTTTCTTTGCATTTTTCCTAACGGAGTGATTACAACGTGTAAGTTCTGAGACCACAAAACTCTCAGTTCTTTTGCTTACTAATGTTCAATATTGATCGTTTCTTTTGAAAAATCATATGGAGCACTTGATTGGTGCTGCATTTTACAAATCTTATTCTGAGAGGATGGCCTTACAATTGTTGTCTAGCTTGCTGTTATTTTTCTAATTTCTGAATTCACTGTGATTAACAAGTACAGAGAAATTACATATAAACTTTGAAGTCATCTTTTCCTTCAGAATCATTACCTTTTATATCAGTAATAGAAGATGCACAACATCTTTCTCAAACTTTAGTATTCTTTTTCTACACCCACCCTAATGTTTGCTATCCTGTATAATGTGAGTAGAAAGCTGTGGTTGAAAATGATGCAAGTCACTTGTTCCCAGGCCTTCCTGTGCATCAGATTGTCCGGGGACCCTCATTAATAATGCCTGAAGGGGCAGGACAAATAGCTCAGCGGATTAAAGCACCTGCAAGCAGGCTCAGGTGCCGGGAGTTCAATTCCCAGGGCCTGCTGTGCCAGCCCCACCCCCAGGATGCACTGAGACAGCTTTGAGACGGGGCATGATGGCACGCACCTGAAATCCCAGCTCTTGGGAGGCTGTAAACAGGCGGATCACTGTGAATCTGATCTAGTAGTGAGACCCTGAACACCCTGTAGACCCTTCCCTAAAATACAAAAAAAAGTAATAATAATATAATGCCTGAGATTGCACTCTATCAGGTTCTCCCCAGATAGGTATCTAGATTTAGCACCCATCGATGGTAGTCTGATAGCTAAATGAAACCGTTCTACAACTTCATATTTAAAAATCAGAAAAAGAAATCTTACTTTTCTGGGTTCTCAGGCACTGTAAAGTTGCCTAAATGTAATAATGGGCCTTAGAACAAAGGGAACGAAAACAGATTTAAACTCAAAATATATTTAATTTAAAATGATATTCCTGTTATATATATTTCTCTCTTCCTGCTAGGCAGTCATGTAATACCAGAAAAAAAGAAAATAGAAAGTATTTATGGCCTGTAATTCCTCTCCCAATTAAGAGTTTAACTGACAGAAAAAAAAAAAAAAAAAAAACTTTCAGATGTTTTTAAAGGATGTTTTCTCTTGAACTCACATTCTTTCTGATAGAAATAATGTCCCTATGTATTTAACAAAAAATGGCCTTGAAGGGGCCAGCCAAATATCTCAGTGGATGAAAGTACCTGCAAGCAGGTGCAGGAGCCAGGGGTTCAGTCTGAGAGCCTGCCATGCTGACCTTGCCCCTGGGGTGCGCTGAGAGGGCAATTGAGTTTGGGCGTGGTGGCCTGTGCCTGTTATCCCAGTTCTTGGGAGGCTATAAACAGGAGAATCACTAGTCTGATCTAGTAGTAAGACCCTGAACACCCTGTAGACCCTTCCCTAAAATACAAAAAAAAGTAATAATTTTTTTAAAAAAATTAGTCTTGAAAATATATTTATGAAATTCTAGATTGGAATATATTTAATATTTATTATTTAACATGATTTGTATATGATAACATCTTTTAAAAAGAAAATTATTTGTCCCTAAAGTTCATGTCTTCGATAACATTTTAGTATTAGTGTTCTCTAGAGTCATGAAAAAACACGTAAGAAACTGCTGGAACACTACATAGTAAAATGAAGGTAAATAAAGACCCCATAAATAAATTAACTTTGAAATGGTTCTCTATTACTTGGAAAAAGCAAGAAAGTAGCTGGGGAAGAGAACATTAGAAAATTAAATGAAGTAGCCCTCATGGCACACAGTAGTTGTTTTCTTCACATGTATTGTGGTTGTATCATTGTTAGAGATGACATGGCTATTGCAGAGGATAAGGTGAAGTAAGAAATACAATTCCGAGCTTTGGTCCCATTCTTCCTACTTTTCCTTTTGTATAAGAAATGTTTTATGACTTACTACCTAGGTAAAATAACATTGTCCTAAACACACGGGTGGACTAGCAGTTTTCCTAAATGATTATGGAAACAGTATTGTCACTTAACTTTATTATTTTTTGTTTATATAAACATTGTCCTCATTTTTAAAACTATCAAATGTCTCCCTTTGAAGCAAAGTTTAAGTAGATTTGCTTGCAAACGCCTAGTAAAAGTTTGGGCTTTCCTGCATGCTTTCCATGGAATGTGGACAGCATGTTTTTTACCCACTTCTCTGTCCCTCCTATGGGACCTAGTGGGGCCATGATACACAGGTTATGTTGGTTGCTAGATGTAGTGACAGTCCTGTGTCTGATGCCTTCCACCAGCTTATGTGATTGTGACAGGCTAACTTCTTTGCTGGAAATTAGGGTCAAATCTCAGGCCATCCACAGTTCTTGATTCTGCCTATAGATACTAGAAAGAGAGGCTCCTGATTTCCTTACTGTCCGCTGTGCATTGTTTTTGCTGGTTTTTTGTCTCCTCCTCCTCCACTCCCCCACTTCTATACACACATATGAGCTGAAACTTCATAGGCTGGCATGTAAATCAAAGACAAGAATGAAAATTGTTTTCTGAGTTTAAATCCTAAGGAAAAAAGGGTGGGGGGCAAGGAGATGGCTCGGTAGAATAAACGCTTCCCTGGCAAGCGCAAGAGCCTGAGTTCAATCCCCGGTTCTGCCAAAAAAAAAAAAATAAAATCCGAAGGAATTATTTAAGCCCAAGAAGGCCTATCTTAATGTTCTGAGTTTCATATAAATAGTTCACACTATGAACTTTAATTATAGTAAAATTTCCTAATGATCTTTTATCCAGAAATCTACCTAAAATACCTAAATACTAACTGTATTTTAAGTAAACAATTCAAATAATTCAAACTTTAGCAGTACCAAATAAATATTTCAAAATAATAGTTATAATGACCTATATTTGATGAAAATATTCTTAATAGACCTTGATTTACCTTGTAAAATAATTTAAAACATACATGTACCATATACACAGAACAATAAAAATACACCTATTTCCTTAGCACTCCTTTTGATTTAAAAATCCAAATAATAAACATGATACGCTGTAATGACATATGTGAACTTTTTATTATTTATGAACTTTTTAAAGTTAACTAATTTTTTTGTTTTTTAACTTTTGTCTAAAGTGTTTGATGTTCTATGATTGAATTTAGAAATTAGAACACAATTGAACTTGTTTAGTATAACTAAATTCATTTAAAAACTATTGGTGGCATAAATATATATTCTAATTATGCACTGATTACAAAGATAAGACCTGTTTAAGTCATTTGTCAATTTTTATTTGTAGAGCTCAAGAAAATGTTTCTAAAAGGACATTTAAAATTTTTGCTTACTTGAATATGGAGCATCATCTCCTACTTAGTATATATCCAACTGCTTTCCTACAAAGTAAAAAATGTGAGATAACAAGGGACAGAAAAAGATGCGTTGTTTGTGATAAATTTGTACCATATATTTTCTCCTGTGACTTAGTGTCATCTTTCAAAAAGCATGAGCATTTGAATAATAAAATAATTGCTACATTCAGAATGAATATAATGGAAGATAAAACTGCTCTGATCAGTCTATTTGTTTCTGAGTTAAAGGGAAAGGAAATTATGTAAACCTAATGCATGGATAGTGCACTAAGGAATTGGTCAACCAATTTGAATTTCTGGCCTTTCAGTGCAGTGCATTAGAAACATTTACTCATTTATTTTCTTTAATTAAAATTTGATTCCTCTAATGTGCATGTTGACATATAATATTTCTAAGAAAATCAGATATTGAGTAAATGTAGAGAAGCGAAATCTCTTCTAATTGCACATAGCCTATCACCATTTCTTTGTAACTTGTATAAAATCCTCAAGCACCATAAATGTCAAAATGCTTTTTTCCATTCCTAAATAAAAGCAATATTATTTGTCTTCTGCTCACTGTGTAAGCTGATTGAAAAGAAAACCGAAGAAAAGAATAAAAGAAGTAGAAAACAATGCAAACTCACACTAATCAGTTCAAATAAGACTAAAGCAGTGTTACAATGGAACCTAATTTTACTAGTAGACGCAATTACTAAAATGTTTAAGTCTTGAAATAAGTCATGGTGATAAGATTTACATTGTACATGTCACCAAACGCTAGAAAGAGCTTAATTCCACCCCCCCCAGAAAGATAGTTTTGAAATGATGTAGCATAAATATTACACACACACACACACACACACACACACACACACACACACACACACACTATGTGAAAGGAATTCCAGTGCCCAGTTACTTGATTTCAAACCCTGGCTCTGTTCATCTTCAAGTATGTGACCTTGAGCCACTGAGCCCTTTGGAATTGCCCTACTACAGATTGCCAAGGGTGCTGGACGATAAGATTAAATGTTTGCCCTACTGGATATTGATCGTGCTTTGGTCTAATTGCTTCATACCTGTCCTTTTTCTACATTTTCGATTGGAAATTTTATCCTATGCCACTGTATATTGTAAGTGTTAAACTTTTCATTTTTATAGGGGCTCCCAGCTAAGAGTTTGCCTTAAATCTCAGAGGTGATATTGGACTTTTCAGCTATGCTGCAGCTGCTGGGATTTTGGCAAGCCTTAGAGATGGACAAATACATTTTTGTAAAGGAATGTGAAGGAATCTTTTGGGGGCCAAGGCAGAATGTTATATTTGTATCTAGATACACCCCCAGACCTTATGCCCCCATATGTGGGATTTGGGGAGGCAGGTGGATCATGGGATTGGGATATGCCACATGGGCTAACCCACTGATGAGTTTATAGCTGAGTGTGATGTTAGAAGGTGAATCCTGGTGGGAAGAGGTCACTAAGCATGGTATGGAAGAGTACACATACACCCTCATAAAACTGTGTCTCAGAGTTCATGGCCTCAGTTATTTTCAGATTCCTTAGAGGCTAATTAATAATGGGAAATTCCTACAGGTTCAGAGAAACTGCAGATGTCACACACACACACACACACACACACACACACACACACAGGAGTAACCAACCCAAGAGCTTTATGTGGTCCCCCTTGCTGCTGCCCTGTCACCTGTCTCCGGCAGTCCTATCAGCATTCCCACATCACAACAGCTCACTGTACCACGTGCTCTTGGTTTTGTTCTTAAAGCCTGAAGATCCTTAGGAAGCCCCTAAAAACTGGGGATTGAACTCAGGCCCTTGTACTTGCCAAGAAAGCACTTATTCTACTGAGCCATCTCCTCGGCCCTTGTCCTGCACCTGCAGACTTTATTAATACACTAAACTATAAAAATAGGTGTTTACAGTCACTTTTCTGACCATATCTGAATTTCACAGCTTTTTTCTTTATAACTCCGAGGGCTTTAGGAAAAATTTCAGGTCCACTGTGTATTCCTCCTCTTGCTTCCGCTTCAGCTCTTTCTGCTTCCTGCTGCCATGCCAAGAGCTCACTCTCTTCTGCCACATTGTCTTCTGTGGAGCCTTCCTTACTTCTAACTATGTATTAAGACCTTTACAACTTGAAGAAAATATGCCTTTCCTACTTTAAATTGTGGGTGTTGGGTATCATTTCTTAGCAATGAAAGAGTAATTAGACATGGACCAAAAAGACTTCCAAAAAACTGAATCAAAACACACGAACTTCTGACCTTTACAAAATTAACTCAAAAAACACCATATGCCTAAATGTAAAATATAAAACTATGAAATTAGTGAAAACTAGTTATGAAAACTCCTTATAAATCTGGAGGACTATATGTTTGTCAATGAGTTTTGTATATGAAACCAAAGGCAGGAGACATGAAAAAAGTGATCAATTCTCTGTGAAAGATATTTTGAGGAGAATAAGAAGCCATGAATGCAAAGAAAATATTTGCAAAGACATATATGATTATGGCAATGATGACAGGGAAGAGAAGGCTCTCAAAAGAGACCAAGTGCAGAAGAACAGGGAGCTTTTATTATGAGCTTGCCGCCAGCGCCCTGACTTTGGGTCAGGAGTCCCAAGTTGTTGGCCCCCTTCGGACTTTACCTCCAGGTTATATACTATTCAAGTTTCAATAGTAAGAACATTACCTGATTTTCAGGCATTTTACAGGAATGCCATACAATTTCTACAAGGTTATATTTCCCAAACACTTAACCATCTATCTGCCTGTCATAGGACAGTGTGGTTTAATGTTTGCCCTGTTCTCCAAATTGCTCTATTTGTTCTTATTTTATGATCCTGTTTTTCACGACATGTGTTTATCGTCAGCTACATGAGAGGGGGTAAGGGAGTGAGTTTATTTGTAGCTTAAGTGAACTTAAGTGACCTTCTCTTAAAATGGAGACTCTTTTACCCCTTCACTGATAAAGTCCTATCCTGCATAATGTGTAATGAATTAATGTCCACCAGAAAGCAATGAGAATTGAAAATAACCAGAATATTTGAACTAACACCTTACTAAAGAAGATATACAGATGGCAAGTTAGCTTTGTACAGTGGCAGTATCATAGCCAATGAGGTTTTATCTGAGGCATGATTATTGCTAATTGAAGACTTTTCCCAGATGACAAGTTAGCAAATGAAAAGATACTGTACCTCATATATTATTAAAGAATTTCAAATAAGAACAGTGAGATCCCAGTGCACACCTATTATAATGGCCAAACTTCAAAACTGCTAATGCTGAATGGTGGGTAAAGTAGGAGCAAAGAGGAGCTCATTCATTTCTCATAAAATGAAGAATGGCACATGTAAAATGAAATTTGGTGTAGTAGTTTCATATAAAACTAAACATATTCTTACCATGTAACCCTACAGTCATAGTCCTTGGTATTTTCCCACACGGATTGAAAACGTAGGTAGACACAGATATCTTCACATGGATGTTTATAGTCATTTTCATTCATTAATACCAAGTTGTCCATTGGTAGAAAAGTGTATGTATAAACTCTGTCTATATAGACAATAAACTGTCACTCAGTGTTAAAAGGCAGTGAGCCATCTAGCTGTGAAAAGACCAGTAAGAATTTTAGATCTATATTTATAAAAGAAGTCAACCTAAAAAATTGCAGTCTGTATAATCCCAACTTTCTGACATTCTGGGAAACAAAAACTATAGAGACAGTAAAAAGATCAGCGGTTGCCAGAAATCAATGGAGGCTGAAATGAATATGTACAACACATCGGACTTGGAGGCAGTGAGACTGTTTTACTCTATGGTATGGCAATAGATGATGTACGTTATTATACATCTATCAAAATCTGTAAGATGAACAATACTCGAGTATCCCTGACTGTAAACTATGGACTTTGGGTGATGGGGAGAGGTCACTATAGAATCCTAGATTGTAATAAATGTACCACTTATTGTAGGACATAGATAGTTGGGGAATTTACATAGTGGGTGCTAGAAATGTATGGGAATTCTTTGTACTTTTTGTAAAATTTTGTGGTGAGTTTGAGTGCTGCCCTAAGATAAAATCTTTTGAAAAGAGAAAAAAAAATACCACATTTCTAACGTTTTTCAAAGTCTGAGCACTGGGTTCGAGCTGCCCTGTTGGGATATGAACAGGCTCTTAGGTTTGTCAGCACCCTTTCAAGCTCACTCTATTCTTTCACACTACGTGCCTGGTCACGGACTTTTGAGTTTGTAAAACTGCCTGGAGGAATTGTAATGGCTTCGTTCCCTCCCTCATTAGTGCATCCCCCTTTGAGATGAAATACTTAAGTTATAGTTGAAAAAGCCCTGACTGGAAGTCAGGACACAGTTCATAATAGTGGCAATTCCAGAATTCCAAATAGAAAAGAGTGATAGCAATTTGACTGAAAAAGTAACTGAGTTCGCATATTAAGTATGTGAATTTTTATATGGTCCTGCATTGGAGAACTGATGGGCACTCAGGAGAAAGCTACTTCCAAAAGCATTTTTTGGCATTAACACTGGCTCAAACTTGACTATCACAAGGTGGTTATAGGACCTTAGGCTTTTTCTCTGAAATACATATTTCACCACTGAACCCAAGATGATAAGGTAGAGACTACCAAGTCTCCACACCAACGCTATTAGCACTCCCTGGGAAAGTACTAAAACAGGATGTCAGGCACCTCCTCACACCTACAGAGTCTGGATTTTCACAAGTCTCTACCTGATTCACAGGTATATTATAATATGCAGCACTGACCTGCATTTTATTAAGTTCTCTGCTTGATGACTTAGTTTTGTAACAGTATAACTTCAGAATGAGACAGACCTAACCTGGAAATGCTCACAGTATCTATGTGCCATTGGAGAAATTCTATGACTTTTCTGAAACTGTTTCGTATTCATCGACTTAAGCAATGTTCATGCATGCTTTATAAGGCTATTGTGATATAAATAATAGGGCCCTCCCACAGTGCCTGAAATGCAATAAGAATTGAGTACATTTTAATTCCACTGTCTTACCACTCTTTCCTGCAGGATCAATAGTCTACACATCCATGTCTCTCATTTCCTGCCGTAGACCTCATTTCCCACTGCTGATGTACCTAACTGAAAAGCACAGGCACAAAGCATTCAATCTTGCAAAAGCAATATAACATTCTAAAACACTTATAGCTATTGTGTGCCAGTGACTAGAATTAAACCAGTCTTGGATGTGAAATATATCTTATAAATAAATAAACCAGCTTCTTCATTACTGTCAATTTGCCTAGAGACAATCAAACTAAGATTTTGCTTTTTATATTATCAAAATGATGCTGTTTTGTGGAGGTAAGATGCAGGGTCCCTAGAGTATTATCTCAAAACAGTGAGATTGACCCAATTATCTATTAAGTGTTGCAGACTTTCAAAGTAACCCTGAAGAACTCTGGTTAAAGAGCTGTTAAGTGAGAAAAATGTCTCCCAAGACATTGTTTTTTGGTTAATATTATTCCATTGTATTTTGAGTTGGTATGTTTTGTCTATTACTGAATGTGTTTTTATTCAAAGATCGCTCACTTATCTTTATACTCTTTATTTTGAATTCACTATACTGTGACTTTTCTGTAAATCTTTTATGAACAAGGTCTCTGGTGGGTCCGCTTTAATTGGTTAAGAATTATCAGCAGAGAACACTGTCAAAACTCTAGACAGGATTTCTTTTCAAAACTCGCGGCACAAAAGTTTTTGCAGGGATGAGGTGTCTGGCTGCAGATAAAAACAAATGATGTTCTCCTGCCACAAACAATATTTGAACTCAACTTGTCAAAACAAAAAGGGCTTTCAAGTATTCCATTAGCAATTATATTCTAGAACAGCTTTGTTTTATAAAACTGAATTATTCTTGTTAGAATTTTGACAAAACTGGTTGAAAGAAAGAAAAGGATTGGCACTCTGTGGTAATAAAATATTCTTGTAGTTATTCTTTCAGGGCACAGAAGGCATGAAACTCAAGAGCCTCTAAAGGTTTTCTTCTGTCATCTTGCAAATCTAAACAACAATTTTATTATCCAGCTTGAAAAGGAAAAGCACACATTCTCTTGTTACATAGATGTGTTTTCTTTCCCACCCCCAGATTAATGTCTAACTCAGAGAACTGGCGATTGATTTTGTGTCTGTCTGCTTCTCCTTTCCCTCTTCCTTCCATTCCTGTCCCACTCTTATGAGGGAAACTTCTCAGTCCTTTCTCCATATTTGTAAATCACCACAGGAATGTACACTACATAGATGCTCCAAAGTGCATGATACACTCCGTGCTCCCAATTAAAAGTGTTGCTCTAAGGAACATTGTATGTTTAATTCTAAAAACATCTTTACTGCTGTATATTATCAGAGCTATTTTACATCACTTATAAAACCATTTCAAAGTAAAATGAATGTTCAAAGTCAAGACTACACTGAAAATTAAATTATGGGCACTGTTCTGCGTGCTTTCTTAAGTGGCATGAAGAAAAAGTAAACTGATTCTAACATTACCATAAGTTGCACATCATTAGTGATGTACCCATCCTGTGAAGGTGTTCATATTAGGCACTGCAAACCTAGTACCGCATCAGCAGCTTGTTGATTGTCTGTAGTTGTTGGTTCACCATTCCACTTCCCTTCATTTTTCTATTGGATATAATACCCATTTGCTGGTCAGGATATATGAACAAATTCAGCTAGCTTTTAAATTTTATTTTGAACTGGCACAATTGATTGTCGCAATTAAACTTGTATTACTTTTAAAGCACACATTGTTTCATCGTATCTTGTGTTTGAAATGTGCTTAAAGATGTTTTCAGATCTTTTGTTTTTGGATTTTAGAACTATCACTATCAGTCCCTTTCTTTAACCCCAGTATATCTAAATGTAGATTTCCTACAAAGTTGCTTTCACCCACGCAACTCCTAATCAGTAGTTAATAGAGAGGGCTTTCCCCACCACTTGTGCCACATAATAGATAAATTTTCACCAATGATGAGACCACTGCTGCCCACTCCTAACACTGATGCCTTCCTCTTTTGAGTATCTTATCTGCTCTAGGAAAATGGCTTAAAGGGTCAGGAATCATTGAAAGAACTTGCAGGGGGACAATTTCTCTATATCTCTTTCACCTAGGAGATTTTTCATAAGCCAGCTCAGAACCCCTGTGCTTGGTATGCAACACAGAAATAACTAGGTAAGTCTCCCATAAATTGAATTGAACTGACCATGGATTTGAAGTTACTACCTTCCCTGCTGAGTTAAAGCCAAATAGAGCTGCCTCCCTCGGCCAGGCTTTGATCAGTAGCGTGTTACTTTCCTTTACCTGACTTAAATGCATCCAGTCCCAAGCACTGGTTTTATTTAATGTTCTTATTCACTTCACTGGAAATGCTTTAACTCTGGCACCTGCTGGCTGTGAAAGTGATTAGGATTTCATGGGACCAGAGCATTTCATTTCTACTAAGCCACACCATGGCCCATAAATTAACACAGGATTATGCTTCAGCATTTACTCTGCAGGCTTGTTTTGAACTGAAAAGAAAAGGCAATTGAAGGATGAAGAAAAAAATAAGGAAAATGATAAGATGAAAAGTGAACAGTTTCACAGGACCTGACAGTGTATATTAGCATAAGCGCTTTCTTAGGAAGAAGTTAAGAAACCACTACACCACTGTACTTTGTTAGCACTGATAAGCATCATCTTTTCCTCTCAAACCCAGATTCATTGTATATGTGGAAAATATCTCACCCTCTGTCAAAATATATATTGGTAATCTTAAGTGTCTGTGAAAGCCAGTTCAGCAGTTGGAGTCACAATCCCAGCTGAGCTCAGCCTTTCAGGCAATCTCGTCAAGGCACCAGCAATATGAGGAAAGCCATCCCAGACCATGCAGGGTGCTCTGTGAGAAGCCAGGCACTAGCAAAGGACCATTCTCAAGAGAAGCGGGAGAATCATTCTGCTGTGCTCTGTCTTAACTCTCATGGTTACAAATAGTTAAAGGTAGTAAGCATATGGTCAGCAAACCACGACCCACAGGTCAAGTCTAGCCCACTGCTGTTTTCATATGAGCAGATCCTACATTGTAAGAGTTGAAAAAGAATATTTGTCGTATAAGAAAACTATCTGAAAGTCATATTTCCATGCGCAGTAGCAAAGTTGTATGAGAACACAACCTTATTCATTAAATAATTTCTGTGTTATTGATGACTGCTTTTATCTTACAATGATGTAGTGTAGTTGCAACAGAGATCTAAAAATATTTAGTATATTACTGTTTACAGAAAAAAATTATTGACTCCCATTTTAAATCACTAAATTTTTTAGTGAATTTGTTACATAATAATCAATATTCAGCAGCAGGAATCAAATTCAAACGTCAGTACTAAATTCACTAATGGAATACATAAAATCAAATTTACTATAACAGTTAATTACTTAGGCACATGCTTTTATACTTGATTCGAAGGAAGCTAAGATTTGACCAAAGTAAATATTGAACTACTAGATCTTTTTCCCCCGTTTATTGCATATAATGGAAACACTTCCTCAAAGAGGAACAGAATGAATGTAACATTCTCTGAATTCCTTCCAATATATTTGAGACACTATTAGGTAATGGAGTAGCAATAGCATACATTTTTGTTTATTATTTGTGTGTGTGTGTGTGTGTGTGTGTACATATGCAAAAAGGGTTTCTCCACACAGCTCTGACTCACAATGATCCTCTTGTTTTCTGCCTCCTTAGTGCTGAGATTACAGGCACATGCCACCACATCTGGACTCCATCACTGGCTCAGTGTGCCCAGGGATTGGGCTGGTGTGGCATCCAGTGCCAGGGATGGAACCCTGGCCTCTGTGCTTACCTAGCAAGTGCTTAATCTGCTGAGCTATCTCGCTAGCCCTTAATAATGGTATATAAAGAGAGGTAAAGATTCTGCCTTCTTCAAATCAGCAGTCCAATGAAAAAGATAGCCAGTGATCAAATAATTTCACAACACATTCTGTAATAGGTTTATAAAAACATTCAGGCAGTGGTTTGCTAACCATACCCAGAAAATCTGCCCTTGATTTTATGACACTCAACATTTACTCGAAGATGTAACACTGAAACCATGATCCTAATCATAAATTGGAGGTAACTGGGCAAATGGAATGAAAACACTAATAAGGGGAAAGCTTCTTTGACTGAAAGGGTATGGTATATTAGAGTAACTGGGACATTTCTGTAATTAAAAGCAAGAAGAAAAGTACAACCTATGGAGTTAGTAGGCTGGGGCCCACTGTCATGCTGATTTTAATTTTTTATCCAATAAGTTTTTAAAACATTTTAAGAAGTGATCTGGGGAAAGAGATGAACCTTTGGTTTAATATAACAGTACTCACATTTTGAAAATGCATTGCACAATGTGGAAAAACTGGTCAGTGTAAAAGAGAATTGTATCATACAGAATAGAAAACAAGGATTATTGATGATAACCTGTGTTGAAGAAATAATTTAAATCTCCTAATCCTGTCAGAAATTCTCTTTCCACAGCAAGAACAGGAAATTTTTTTTGTTTCACTTTTGAACAAGCATTAAGCCAGAACAGGGTATACATCATAAGTAATCTTCTCAGAAATTACAAAGATGGAGAGAAATCTTATCTTCTTACATACCCAAGCAGATCCAACCAATTATATACACAGAATGTTCTCAAGATAAGGAATAACTAGTCTTCAAATAATAACTCAATAGCACCATTTGTCATGCATAGTTCATCCTAACTGTTCCTGATAATTAGGGTGACCGTGTATTCCTAATAATTGGCCTTGCCTAGGCAAGGGAATACAAATCTGTATATTTAATGACAGGAGGCAATGTTGCAATCTGGAGTTACCCACCACTCATGGAAGTTAGGTTCCCACCCTAACTCAGAAATAGGATGGTCCCTGAGAAAAAGTTTCTTAGGTGATAAAGCTATAAAAGTCTTATCTAATTTCAATAGGATAATGTACATTTCAAAGAAGTGAGAAAGTACCAGTTTTCTAAAGTAAGGGCTTGGGGGCTTGGCCTTAGCTCAGTTGTTTAAGTGGCTGCTTCCACAAAGCTCTCAGCCTCAGGTTGCTGTAGTTCGATCCCCACAACTCTCCAGCCATGAGGGCATTCCGAGCGAAAAAAAAAAAAAAAAAAAAAATGTAGTCAAGCAAAGTAAGTAAAAAAAGTGTGTTTGCAGTCTGAGCAAAGTAAGTCTCTGGGCTGAGGAAGGGTTGCTGACCTCCTAAGTGCAATGTCTTAAAAAAACTCTGAAGTATGCTTAAAGTAAAAACTTCAGGCTCCTTAGCCTACAATGCACTGAACGGAAGTAAGGGAGGGATCTATGTTTTGGATCACTCATGTGTTTTAGGTTTACATAAACCCACAGACAAATGATTCATTGGAGGAAAAAGACTTTTTTCCTTGGTTATCCCAGAGCCGCCAAACAATACTTTTATAATTCAAAGGTCAGTTCTCTGCAATTCATGCTTCAAACACCTGGCCTGGGTTAGACATTCTCCTTGCATGATGATGGCAGAATCCAGCATGTGAGTGCAGTGATTTCTGAGGGTTAATGGCAATCCAGTGCCACATCAAGCTGTGGCACTGAGTCGCTGAACAGAATTCACCAAGCCCATGAATCTTGAGATAAGCAGCCTAGATGAGACCTGGAGCAATGTGACTGCTGCTCATTGTCTTTGAAACAATTACGAAGCAAGCGGTTGTTAGCATCCTTCACAGAGAGGGAAAGGTGCCCAGTTTTTCTGGCAGGCTGGCAAGGCAGGCTGATGACTTCTCAGCAGGTGCCTTCTCAGAAACAGGTGAATATGGCTGCTGTAGATTGGCTTCCTACCTTGACTTTCTCATCACTTCTGTCCAGGAATTAGTTTCTTTCACACAGTAGGTACCATTACTTGCATGTTTTAATGTTTGTAGTGGTTCGTTGGGATATGGGAAATAGTGTTTACTTCTTGAGCTTCACCTTCTACTCTTTAATAATCAGGCAATTTCCACCCTGCTAGAGAGAGGTGCTTACCACCACTGTCATCATCATCATGTACATTGATGGAGCAGCCGCTGAGTACATGGACAGTTTGTTCTTTGAGTCTAATAGCCACCCTCGTTTCTTGAGGTTTTCCAGATGTTTACAAATGGCTATTTTCAAATGTAAATTAATGGTTGAAAACAAAAGAAAACAAAACAATGCTCACTTGCTCTGATTTGATGCAAAAGACTTTTAGGGGTCATTCCTGATTCTTTACCTGTTTTCACAGCACTGTTTCCAGACAAATTGTGTCCTATTATAGGACATCTAAGGAACAACTTTGCTTTTAGCATTTACAGCTCTTTAAGCAGTTTTGCAACACATAAAATAAAATGTGCTTATTTGCTTCATAATTTAAATATTTATATTTTGTTCTGTTATGGATGAGAACATTAAATATCACTAAATGATTTCTGTATCACCTGAAAACTGGGAGAAGAAACTTGGACAGAAGTTCTCAGTTCCTTAGTCCGGCCGTGAGCTGCTGGTGCATCCAAATGCATCACAGATCTTCTGTGCCTTCCTTTTCCCTCTTTGATGGTGAGGGCATGACCTTTCTCTTGCAAGTTGGCTGCAGATTTCATTAAGCCTTGGAAGGCAGCTGGATGGTTGAGCTGAAATTGTGAGGCAAGTAGGAATTTCAATTTACCTACCAAATACTGTACCCCAATCGTGGAGTCACATAACATCGGTCTCTTCCCTTTGTCTCATTCTATCCCCATCTGAGTTTTAAAGATACAGAAACTCTTATTGAAAATAGAGAAAAATGCTTCCTTGTTTATGAAATGTACAAGACTGCTTTTTTGTGTCTATGAATGTATTTGTGTCCCCAGGGTATGCTGCAGCATCCTCGCGGGAATGTCTAAGGAATGAAGGAGACAAACCATGCTCCTGTAGAAAATGAGTGAATTATTTTGGATGGTGAGGGGTACTAACAGCGTGGGAGCTTCGAGCTTGGGCTAGGCACAGCTCTGTGTGAGCCAGGTGCACAGAGAACAGGATCATAGGGCTGCTGATGGTGGTATTCTCTTTGTACACCAGATAAGGGAGTTTCATTTCATGAACCATTTACAGACTTTCTGCTGTGACGTCACAAAGTTGCTCCCAAACACAAATTAAGCACACAGTGATGTGAGAAGACAGACTCACTTTTTTGTCCTGGGCTGACTGAGTGCAGGTGCTCTGGATTGCATAGTGCATGGAGGCAAGAGGAAAGAGCCCTCACGACAGGGGGGAGAACAACCCAGTCAGTGACTTCTGATGGTTCGTTGGTGGGGTGGATGCATTTTTGCATTCTTGGCCCAAGCCACACTTGAAATAGTTCCTCCTTCCACTATTTTTTTCCTATAATTTTATTGAGAAATAAATAGCAATGAGATAGCTCCAAATCCGATTAGTAGGACAGTTTCAATAATTAATACATTGCATATTGTTGTCTTAGTGGTATTTATTGTATGAGATGCAGACATGATATTCTGTTCACAAACACTATTAGAACAAATCTTTCTATTTATTGAATTAAGAGAATGTAGCTGTATATCTATCCTAACTATTTTGAATATACAGATACAAAATGGTCATTCATTTGTATCCCCCTTTTTTGTTTAGTTTTGTCATTTAAATATAGGTGTGTGAATTCAGCAAAATATTCCAAAATACTCCAGTAGTTCATAATAGTACTGGGTTTTCCGTAAGACTGGTGATGTCAGTTGTTGACTTGAGCCTTTTATAGCTCAGCATATTGATATGGCATTACTTTTTATATTTCGTTTTTATACTTTTCAGCTGCATGGTTAAGACCAAGATAAAGCAAGACCTATATTACAAGAAATGTATCTTTTGTATCTGATAAGGTCAGTTAAATCCCCTCCAGACTTATCCTGTTACCCTGTACCACAGTTTGTAGATCCTTTGTCAGTGTCAGCCATGTGGATGAGTCACAGCCATTGCTTGACAAATTTGCTCTCTGTGAAAGCCTGAGAGAATGTTTTCTCTCCATTTGACTCTCCTTAGGCACACTCTACAACATCACTCACTTTCCTCTGTGGTCCCATAGTCTCCTTGATCAGAAAATTTGGGACACAACTGAGTTATATGATGTTATATCTATTTCCAC
>NW_004524733.1:5073506-5075427 GCF_000260255.1 Octodon degus
TCTCTCTCTCTCTCTCTCTCTCTCTCATAAATAAAAATAAAAAAAAATTAAAAAAAAATAAAATAAAGTAAGGGCTTGAAGGAAAGGAAGAGGACAGCAGAATCTCACCTCTTACTCCACTTACTTTCCCTGCTAGGGGCCAAACCCAGGGCCACTGATCATGTTCCGTACCAGCCACTTTTTAACTTTTATTTTGAAACAAGTTCTCACAGAGCTGCCCAGGCTGGCCTTCAGTTTGAAATCCTCCTGTTTCTGACTCTCAAGTAGCTGGGATTATAGTTCTGCACTATCATGCCCAGCATCTCCTCTTACTGGCAACAAGGAGACTTGGGCTTCTTGTTTATCATTTGTATTTTTCCCTGAAGCTGTCCGAAGGAAAACAGAATGTGTTTCAAAAAAGATGGAGTGTTAAGGAATGAATAATATGCATTGAATTTAAAAGCACAGAAATCATTAGTGACTTTAATGAGGACTTTTCTAAGATAACTTAGAGCAGTAGCCATATGGGGTGCACTAAAGATAACTGTAGGTGGGAGAATAGAAACTAAATAAAAAGCATGTCAGTCATTGAATGAGGTTTGCCTGTGAAGAAAAAATAGGGAGATACCTGGAGAGAAATGATAGCAAAAGTTGACTGCTTTTACTTAAGAGAAGTAACTGAACATGTTCAAAGTCAATGAGAATTATCCAGAGGTAAAGGAAACATGAAAATTTAGGAGATAGAAGTAATAGCTAATGGTGGGAGACTCCTGGGCAAGTAAGACAGGACAGGACTGTGGCTCAGGGAGAAAGAGTGAAGTCTTGCAAATGAAGAGAGGCCAAGTGCATGCAGGCAGCCCTATAAGTTTAAATGCATGAAAGACTTTAATGAGAGCCTTTTAATGGACTGTAGATTTTGTATGTATGAAAATACTACTTACAAAATGTGTGAGCTGGGCCAGGGATATAGCTCAATAGCATAAGCAAGTGCCTCTCCTGGCAAGTGCAAGGTCGTGAGTTTGATCCCTGGATACTAAAATAAAAGTGTTAGCTGAAGAGAAGAGAGACATGAGAGGAGAGAAAAGACAAGAGGAGAAGAGAGGGGAGAAGAACTTGTACTCTAGGGAAAGAAATAGTGTTTCTGGAGGCCTGGGACACATTGGAATTGTGGAGACTGGAGAGAGGAGTTGTGAAATTTCTGGAATAGTCATTGAAGAGAAACAAACACTGAAGTGTGGTGGATGGCAAGAAACCTGAATACCAAGTACCTTAGTTCCTCTATTCTTACTCTCTGGGCTCCTGCTGCTCTTTGGGGTGGGGGGTAGGGGACGCAGTTGGAGAGGAACCTGAAGGGTTTAGTCTTCCTTGGCACAGAGTTGAGGAGACAACACAGTAGGGGGTGGGGTAATTGAGTAAGTGCATGCTTCCTATTAAATCTTTAAATTCTGAATTTACAACACTGTGTCCTTTACACATAGGCAAAGCAGGGATCACTAAAGCACACATCAAGAAGGTGCCAAACCCAGAATACTTCCATGATGACTCTCTGCTGCTTTTGCTTTTGCTCTTCTGTGTCCTTCTCAGGTTTCTTTTCTTGGGTCTCTATCTTGAATTTTTATTTTCTTCCAAGTATTGTCTAGACCTTATTTTTTTATGTCTTTGGTACAAGATCTGCAGGATCTACAGGATCTCACTACATAGATCGGACTCATAGTGATCCACCTGTGTTCAGCTTCTCAAGAGCTGGGATTACAGGCGTGCGCCACTACATCCAGTCTCAATCACCATCTCAGAGCTCCCTGGGGCTGGAGCCAGCACAGCACACTGGCGACCGAACCCCTGGCTGCTGCGCTCTGCCTAAGCAGGTGCTTTAGTGTGCTGAGCTATCTGGCTGGCCCTTTTACTTTTTCTTTTCTTTCTTTTTTCTTTTTTTTTTTTTTTT
>NW_004524733.1:5075701-5096076 GCF_000260255.1 Octodon degus
TCTATCTCTCCTTTCTCTCTCCCTCTCCCTCTTTCCCTCCCTCTATTTCTCCCTCCCTCTGCTTTCTCCTCTTCCTCTACTCCTTTTCTTTGTTTCTGAGCATCTCTCTGAAACTATGAATGCAAATGTCAACAGGCCTACAGGAAAGTGTCACTGTAATGCCTCATTCAACCCAAACTCATCAAATACAAAGTAACTCATTTTGCCCATAAGGTATGTTCCTTTTAGCATGTCTCCTGTCTCAAGCAAGGACAAGTATATCCAGTCAGTTTCTCAGCAATCTTAGCACTCAGTTCTCCAGCAGAATTTGCATAGATTCATCGATATGCAGGCAAGAAAAAGTCATGATTTCTCATTATCTTCATGAGAAGCTCCTTAGACTATGCATCATTTTGTTAGTAGATGATTCCAGCAGCTATTTGATATTTTTGCCTCTAGTTATGAATGTTCTGTGATCCATTCTCTAAACTACAGCCAAAGTAAATCTTATTACTGTTCACATGAGAGTATTCATATAATTGTTTAATAATTACATAGACTTTAAGGCCCAGAAAATTCCTTAATATAATATAAAAATGTGTCTTAATATGGCTTTTGCTGGCATCACCTATTTGTTGGAGAATTCCTCCATCCTCACTTTGGCCCTACCCATATTTTTTTCTTGCCAAGATAACAACTTTTCAACCTTCACGTTCTACTTTCAGTTGTGTTTTGTTTTTCTTTTCTGGTGGTGGCTCATGGGTGCTAGGCCTTGAGCCGTCAGTGAAGCCTGCTCCAGAGCCATAGACTCACTTTCTGCCTCCTACTTTAAATCTCACATGTTTTACAGATCATTTTTCTGAGTCCCTTAATCCAGGTTAAATGTCGCTCCTGAGCACACAATTTGTCAACTAATCCACCCCTCCTTCCCACAAAAGTATTTCCATAACTGCCCTTCGTAGAGCCTGTGATAGATCATTATTTGTTTTAAGACTTGTGGCCTCAGTTCCAAGAGTCATGTTTTAACTTCAGCAGAAAATCAACTGCTGACTTGTTTGCATATATAAGAAAATAGGAAGAAAGCAATAAAACCCCTAAGGAGCAAAATTCAAGCTGAAGATAAGGAAATTTCATAAAAGTATAGGACTAGCTATTAGCTAAGTTTTGGTAAGTATATTTGAAAGTTTAAAGGGTGGGGAAGGTAGACTAATTTACTTTTTTATGCTATGGGTAGGCTAATACATATTGTTTTCCTGAATCTGCAGTTAGAGGCCGAACTAATTACATTAAACTGTTCATCATAAAAACATGCATTTGCATGTTTACGTGGATATGTGGTTGTTAGAGGTCAACATGTGGTGGGCAGTGACTCAGTCTGTGCTACTTTGTGCCTTGGAAGTTGTTGGCCTGTGTGATGATTGAATCCCCACTTGAAAGTCACTAAGAGTCAGAATTTAGATTATAAAAGATCAAATTTTAGTTTTCATGTAAAAAATATTTCTCTTACATATTTTTCCTCTATGTATGTGCCTTAGCATAAATGTAGAAAATGAAAACAAAGACATGCAAACTTTCTTATTTGCTTAACTTCTTGACTTTTACAAATCAAGCTTAGAATCTAACTCCCGTTTCTCCTTGTTCAGCCTGGTAAAAAGTGATTCATGGTAGGCTGGAGCAAAGGGTAAGGGGTGCTCCCTGGGGTCCAGGAGCCATTTCTCATTTTTATGCCCCCTTTCAAAAGGAACTCCTTCATAAAATGACAACCAACCCAGTAGATTTTCAGGTATTTTTTTTTCTCCCATGCAATAACCTTTTTCAGCTTTTGGAGCAGCATGGCAGCATCTCAGTTAGGTAGATAAATGATCCTAAGCCAGGTATTTCCTGAACAGAAGAGGTGTGTGGGGTGACAGAAAGGAGCAAGGGCACTGCAGAGAGAGGTGGAGGGGAAGAGGGGAGGAGGGTTGGGGGATCGCGTGGGAACTGTGCTCTGCCAAGCAATTCCTACTTTCAAAAATGCACTCCTTGACTTGACATGCAAAGGAGCAAGGTACTTATCAAACTCAGAGTTCTTTTCTTTCCACCAACCAGAAAAGTTTCTATAATCATCATGTTTGTCTTTGCCTAATGCAAAGGCATCTCTTCTTCAGAACACAGAAAGGATGAGGGTATGTGCATAGCACTGTGCTAGCATTTACCTGGGTCTTTGATTCTGATTAGCTTTGTGGCCAGATAAAGTTGTTTTTCTACAAGTATCAGATGGAAATCATTGTCCTTTCTTGCACCTGGAATTCTTTTCTTAAAACTTTTGCTTTGTTAAACCAAAGTACCAGTTTTATACTTTAACTCTTAGGCATTTATTGGATAATATGACTTTCTGTAGTATATCATAACCTTACCTGGATGTTGGGCAAAATGTTTGTCACATTTTTTTTCCCTGAAACTTTCATTCAAGTTAGTATGAAAGCACATTATGCCACTGAACACCAGATGTGACAGATTCTTACAGCTTTGTGAATAGATTTGCCATTTTTGTTTGGGGTGCTGAGTCAGGAAATTGACATTCTCCTGTTGTGCTTTTAAAAGTATTTGCTGTGCCTTCATTTTTTCCCCCTCTGACAGTTGAAGCAGAAAGGTGGATTAGCTTTCTTGATTCCAATTATCTTTCCTGTAGTATATTGCTGATACGCTCTTGTGTCAGATAAGTTATGTGAAGAAGAAAATGTCACCTGCCAAATGGTGACAGTGTTTGAGAGAAAGTGTGAAAGGTATTTCATGCCATTGATAGGTCTCCAAGAACTATGTTAAAGAAAGCCAGAATTCTTTTGAAATACTTGAATTGGATTTTTTTCCAGCCAAACTTACTCAAAAATTACCAAGTAAATAAAGCTTTTGTTTATTTTATTTTATTTTTTTTCAAAGTTTTATTGATAAACAGATAGCAATGAGACAGTTTCAAATCAAATCGGAAGTACAGTTTCAACAAATAATACACTGCATATATTCTTCTTAGTGGTTAATTGCTGTACAAGATGCGGACTTGTGATCCTATTTACAAACACCATTAGAACAAATCATTCTATTCATTAAGAGAATGCAACTATATATCTATCCCAACCTCTTTGAATACACAGATACAAAATGGACATTCTTTGGACTTATGTGCAAACATGAGAAGCTTTTGTTTTTAAAAAAACATTTCAATCAAAATAGAGGAATGCTCTACTTGGATTCATTCTGCATTTGTGAGTCAGAATGGAAGGTGCTCTTCATGGCTCTGGAAGCTTTCTCTCTCTCTCTTTTTTTTTTCAGGTTGTCAAACAGTAGGTCATACCTCAGAAACACTGAGTTCTGACTGCTACAGGAGAGATTTGACTGATAATATCTGGTGGAAATGTGTGACTATCTACTTATAGGTCATATTTATTTTCTGGGTTTCAGCAAAGTCAAAAAATATTTTATTATATGTATATGCATTTATAATGTGCAGCTTATCATGAAGAACTGATTAGAGATTTGGACAATCTGGTAAACTTGAACTCAATTTTTCTTTATTTTCATATTTGTTTCATAATTGACCATTATTTTTAAAATTTTCAACTTTCTTGTGTGCCCTCTTGAATCATTGATATCGTTTCACCACATTAAGAAAACTTAAACAACAGTTAAATGCAACTCATATTTTTGAGGTAAGAATATAATGCTCAACATTTTCTGAATAGGATGAAGGCACTGCTTACAGAGGTAAGATTTAAAAGAAAACTGGATAATTATTTATATGGCATAAGCAGAAAGTGACAGTTGAGTGCTGAATTTAATTTTCCTTATGGATTATATTGCCATATGTTTGTGTGACATTAGAGTATAACTGTAAAATAAAACCATTTTTAAAGGATTATAGTCTTAAAAAGGGCCCTCTTTAAATTTTCACACGAAAGCATCTAAAGATAATGTTTCAGAAATATCTTAATGGATCATGTCTCCTGTTTGGAAAGATTGCAGGTTGCTTGCTAATCTTTTCACTCAAACAATAAAAAGTTTCTGGACCAAATTGAATATATTTTTTCTTCATTTATAGGAAAATTTCTATAAATCAAAATCATGTGAGATGCCAAATTTCATGTAGTTAATTACCAGCATGTCAATGAAATCTCAACATTCTCAGTGAAAGTTCCTATCTTGCCTTCCTTTTAGCATTTATTTGGTCTGTAACAATTAGATGGGGATGAATCAGCTCCTCTGGTTCTCAATTTTCTTCAACTCAGTAATTGAGCATTTCCAGAATTAAAAGAAATACTCCCCTAATCATTCTCAAGATGTCTCCCCATTAGCCACCCTATCTCCTCAGTCTAATGAACAAGCAACAGAGCACTTACTGGGGCTACCTAGAGACTATACAGGAATTTTATCACTTTAGGTTTAGTGAATAGAAAAGGAAGATCGTGCTTCATGAGTAAGAAGAGGAAAACAGAGTAAGAAAACTAGTTGTACTTGCTATAATTTTATCACACACACACACACACACACAGAAAAAAAAACTATAGATAAATGGAGAAAAGAAGGAAATTTTTCAGGGAAATGAAGAAAGATTTGCTAGCAGTCAGTATTTCTGTGTGCTGGAGTCATTTCCCCCAAGTATACCCTTCTCTGTCCTTCACAAACATACCCTGGGCTTTGAATAACCAGGTTTGATCTGCAAGATGAATTTGGAAAACCCTAGGGACACAGAGGGAAATAGACAGTTATCTACAGGGAGATGGATTGCACCTCCAACTTGCAAATGTGTGACTCTTTCCTAGGTCAGCTCTTATTCTAACAGCGGTTGCCAGTTCCTTGATTTTTTCCTTCAGGAGATCTGCTTGTGGAGAAAATATGAGAGGAGCTACATTTTGGAAGCAGATGATTCAAAAAAGTTGTATAGAAATACAGTTTGTATTAGAATAATACTAATATTTATGTACTAATAGGAGGGTTGTAGTGTGAGGGGAGAATCTACATTCCCTCCCCTAGAAATATTTATTAGCACTCTGCCTAGGTTCAGGAAGACAGGCTAATCTAAAATTGGATGTGACTCAAATTTTATAAGATCTAGCCCAATCACTAAATGTAAGTTGCATTTATTTCCTGAAAAAAGCCCTTACAAAACTATTTTTTTATAAAAAGAATCAGTGGCCCTGTATTCTCTGCAGCTCTACCATTGTCTATGTATCATTTAGAACACAATATGCAAACATGCTTGAAACGCATCCAACTCTTCCTACCCGTTGGGCTCACACCCCATTTAGTGAGTCACATTTAACAAGGAGCACGATCTGCTTCAAACTGGCCAATTTCCCTAAAATCTGGCTTTCTAGTTCTCGACTATTACTATCACATTACTTTTTTAGGGTTTACAAAAATTAAAACCAAAATGAAATCCATTTGGCACCCTGCAGATAACAGGTTCTACAGACTCAGTCAACTGCAGGTCAAAAGCATTAAGAAATGCAATTGGATGTGACCTGGACGTTCTTTACAGAGATCTTTGTCACTATCCCCAACACAGTGCAATATGACAACTATGCAGATAGCATCTTTCTTATGCTATTTACTAAGGCCACCTAAGGATGCTTTCAAGTGTGCAGCAGGAAGAGTGCTGACTATGGACAGACACTACACTCTTTGACATGAGGAAGATAGCATTACATTTGTCCACAGCCTGTCCTAGAACTAATCTTTCCACCACCAGAGATGATTAGATTTATATACATGTATAATATGGGTGTCCACAGATGCCACCCAGAAACTTCCAGAGGTGGTGTGATTTGTGGAAAGCAGAATGTATCATGCAGCACTTTGGTATTGGTATCCAGTACCCAGAGTTGAAAGGGTACAGAGGTCTGTCCCAGTTTCAGTGGGCTCAGTGCCCTGTTGGCTAGTTCTATGGCAAAACATGGCACAGTGCAAAGGCATGGTATAAATCAGCTGCTCAAGCCATGGAGGAAGCAGAAACTGAGAAGGAAGTTCAGTCCCCAGCAACCCCTCCCTGAGGCAGGCCTCTTCCCAACAGCAAACACCACCAGTGGATTCATCCACTGACAAGTACAGCGCCCCTGTGATCCAGTCACCTTCCGAATGCTTCACCGCTGGATATGTGACTGTTTGGGGGGGACACTTTGGACATAAACCATAACAGGGGTGAAGGAAAGATGGCCTGTGAGTGGGGGGGAATGCATGCACATCCAGGCATAATCAGGCATGATCCATTCTATACTAGAAAAGACATTCCAGATCTCAAGTAAGGAAGAATGGCTTGAGCAAGGGGAAACTAAAGGAGGATGAAAGGGCCTTCTTTTGCTTTAGTCAGTCCATGAGAAAGTTACCTGTGGCCCAGGAGTTTTAAGAAAACCCACTTGCACATAAATTGGAAGACAACACTATGCATTAAAACAAATACTGTACAATTCATATTATTTTGTTAGGTGAAATTCAGCATCACTTGTAATTTTTCTGTTTTAATACTATTCTGTACTCTCTTTTAAAAAAGAAAAGAAAAGAAACTTGGTGGAGTATCACTGAGAATAGTTGCCAACTATGAACCCAGGGGCCTGAAAATCCCATCACCCAACTACAGTACATCCATAAGAACATAAATCAGTGGACACCTTTTCTTTTTCTTTGTCTCAATTTGCTTTTTGTGTTTTGTTTTTATTCTCTTTTTCTATCTGGCTTTTTTTGTTTATTTGTTTCAGAGTGTTGCCATGCAGTTCAAGCTGATTTCGAATGCACTATGTGCCTGAGGTTGTCCTCAAACTCAAGGTGACACGTATGCCTCAGTCTTCCTAGGCCTGGGATTATAGGTGTGTTCACCACACTCAGATGTCTCAATGTTGCAGGCCCAGGGCACATAGCAATGAAAAAAACAAAGGACTTGTCATGTGGTTTAGTGCTAGAGCAGTTACCCAGCAGTCATGAGGCTCTGGGTTTGATCTCCAGGACTATAAGAGAAATTTCCCAAAGGAATCATGTGACATTGATTGACAGGGGAAAGGTACAGAGTCAATTTGGTGAACAGTTCTACTTTGAGATGGAAATTTTGAAATGAGACCTGAATATTGAGGTGGGGCCAGGCCTGGAAAATATGGAGTCTGATAGCTTCTAATTCTAACTAGTATAGTTGGCCCATAATTATCAAAACCATCCCTAAATCTATAGAGTTTCAAAATGGTATATTACTAAAGCATTTCTGAGAGCTCCGGTAATTTCATGCAAATCCTGCCTTAAATGTAATGCATTGTGTCCCCTAGGCATTTTTTGAAACATTTATAAAATCCACCTAGTCAACTCTTATACTCAGGCATATCTCTTCTTGAGGATAATTACCTTTCTCTTTGCTTTTTCAGCTTTAATTATTGTACATTTTGTGCTCTCGGCATTCTCAGTGTTTCAAGAGTATTAATTTGAAAAAAGATTTTTTTGCCTATATAAGATGTTTAAGACAAAGAGCACACTAAATGGTGGAAACAAGTATTTTATATCTAATTCAAGTTGATTTTGTAGTACTTTGTGTTCACTTTAAAATACAGAGGCAGGGCTGGGAATCCAGCTCAGGGGCACAGTGCCTGTGTGGCAAGCTCAAGGTCCTGAGTTTGATTTCTGGTACCAAAAACATAATTTACACAAGCCTGTAAAATTCAGAGACATATCTTTGTTAGTAACTGAAACACCTTGTAGTCTCAGACCATTTACATATAAGTAATTTCCTTGTACTATTAACGTTGTCTCAAGCTTGCTCTTATACATGGGCAAGGCAGGTATTCAGTAATATCTCCTACAGCTGCAACTTCAGGAACAAGAATCCAAGATTCAACTTACTGTGATTGCTCACAATTCCTACATTCATCAATTATATTTATCATTCTATAATTGTCAGTCCCCAGTTGGCGAGTTAGTTCAGTGAACTAAGCACCTGCTGAGGCAAAAGCAGGAACCAGGGTTCCATCCCTGGCACTACATGCCCCACTGGCCCTGAGCCCAGGCATGCTGAGCCAGCCACTGAGTCCTGGTGTGGTGGCACATGCCTATAATCCCAGTGCTGGGGAGGCTGAAAATAGGAGAAGCACTATGAGTCTGAGCTGCATAGTGAGACCCTGTACCGAATACATTAAAAAAAAAACAAAAAAAAAACTTTAAGTGTCAGTCTCATCTGGGTGAGACTATGTCATGGCTTGTGTGAGGAGTAACAATTTAACACAGGGTATATATTTATAAGATTGCTTGTAATAGTCATCCAAAGAATCATATACAAAAAGACAGTGCAGGAAATCTGTCCTAACACTAACAAGAATAGACTCCAGCTGAGGGCCTGAATCCCGCAGTATTGTTCCACATCAGCCCACCTGAAGACCTAGAGCTCATAACAGTGTTTCCCACGAGTACAACTGGAGACTGAAATCCCATGACAATGTCTAATGCATACCCATTTCATGGATCTGCTCTGAGAAGGCCCAAGGTCAGTGGTGGAAGCTAGAAAGTCTGTGCCAGTGTGATGAAGATCTGTGCTATCAGGCTGAGGGATCTGAACTGGAGCCAGGAAACAATGCTCAAGGTAAGAACCAGAGGTCCTCTGAAGAGTACTATGGCCATCCTCAGCAACAGTGAGGTCCTGAGCTCCTTCAGAGATGAGGAAAACTGAGTTCCCATTAGGAAAGAACAAGACCAGCTCCATGAGACTGAGCTGTGAACTATCTTCCCTGTGGAGCCAGGAAACAATGGTCAAGACGAGGACCAGAGTTCCTCCAAAGTAAACTGCAGCCATGCTCAGTGACAACAAGGTCCAAAGCTCCTCCTACAAGAAAACAACCCCGTTTGCTAGGAAAGCCAACATGCCAAGGCCCCCCAGCAGACTAGCCCAAGAGAACCAGCAGCTTCCTACAGCTCCCAATTAGCTTTAAAACAGCCTCCCTACCAGCCTTTCTCTTCTCAGGCTCTGCCTCTTATGCTGCTGGCAACAAGCCTCAGGTGGGCCTCCTGCACCCAACACCACACTGTAGTTCAGCTGCCCACTGGTTGGCAATCTGCCACAACTGCCACCAGTCCTTTATGCTCTGGTGCAAATGAATCTCATGCCTGTCCTGAAGTATGATCTTGATGAGGAAAGATTGAAGACAACAGATGGACCCTGTATTTGTGTCAGACACTGAAACAAAATGGGCTTTGCGAAGCCTGAGACTTAGGTATCCCAGAAGAGAAAACGTGTGTACAACAGGAAGACAGTGCTGTCAAAATAATCACATATTCTCACTGTTTTCCATGCAGCTATGTCTCTCCAAAAATAAGCTGTTGACAGAAAATAATTAACACCTCTGGTGTATCATTCTGCTTACTCAGAAGACTGAATAGAATTTCTTGAATAAACAGTATTGCTTCTGTTGCAACTGTGAGCAATATGAGTGAAAGATTTTCTTGCTCTCTAGTGGCTTATAATCTAGCAGTGGTGCCAAACCTATGGCACATTACTGCAAGTGGCTGCTTGTATCATTGAAAGCACTAGAAGGTTCTCTATCACTCTATTCTAGGTGATGCAGGAGTCAAGAGAAGACACTGATGTTGGGAGACAGTATCCCATGGGTCTGTAGTGTTTCTTATGAACAGAAATGCTGACTTTCTCTGTTTTGGGATATCTTTTCAGGGATCTTTATATACTGAAATGAAGACAGCAAAGAGCACAGTTCCTGGGGCAAAGATTAGGTCAGTGTGCCATTCATAATGATGTCTCTGCTATTGCTTAGATATGGTTAGAATCTTCCCTCAAAGATTCTCATATGGGAAGCTTTGTCCACAGTGTGGCTCAGGATGGTAGAATCACAGGAGGTGGGCTCAAGCATGAGGTGACAAAGGCACTGGGGCATCGCTCTTAGAAGAGGGTGAATCTATCCTGTGGAGTGAGTTAGTTCTTTTGATGCTTTAAAGAAAGGCCACTCCCTATACTTGTTCTCTTCTGCTCATGGCTACTTTCTTTCCCATTTCTCTGCCATGAGGTTGTGTAGACCAGAAAGCCCAAACTACAGGCCAGAAAGATTCGGCAGCTTGATCTCTCAGTCTCCAGAACCTTAGGTTAAATATACCACCTTTTAAATATTTCACTCATCCTCAGATGTTTCATTATAGCAGCAGAAAATAACACAGTCTCCCTCTGGGGCAATACTCAAGCATGGTTTGTGGAAAGGATCTGGGAACCCTGAGCTCAAGATTCCTCTCCATGTTAGAAACTATTGCTTAGTTAATCATGCATTACTTGGTCTTTGTGTTACACGGAAGGAACTAAAACTAAGAGAACTGATGCACATGATAATATTCTGACTACTGCTATTTTTTGTGTAATAAAGTCCTTTGTCTTTGGGAGTAGTAGTTTTATGTATTCTTCCAGCTCTGAGGCATCTGATAGGCAAACCTGTAAGCTCACAGAGACAAAATCTCATATTTTTCATAATTCTTTATAACAACATGCTACACAATTTTAATGTCAAGCTGAGTAGATAATGAATTATAAAATGAACAAGAGGACACTAATAAAAATGGAGACAAATTCCCATGCAGATATGTCGTGAATAAATAATTTTCTTAAGTAATAGGTAAGAAAAATTAGAATTACAATGAATCAGTACAGAAGGAGTAAAGATTTAACAGGAATGTCGAGAAGGGCATCTCCAAGCAACTAGGGAGATAGCTCAGTGGAGTAAGTGCTTTCCTGGCAAGTGCAAGGCCTGAGTTCAATCCCTGGTTCTGAGAGAGAGAGAGAGAGAGAGAGAGAGAGAGAGAGAGAGAGAGAGAGAGATCTGCAGTAGTAAGAACAGTTTGAGTAAAATATAGACATGTTTGACAGTGAGAGACAGGCTGTATTGGCTAGGGGAGAAGAAAAGAGAAAATAAGTATAGAAAATAATCATGCAACTTGGGAGAGACTTGGAATGCAATGTAATTTTTGCCTTTTTAAATAAAATCTTAGACATTTTTGTTTATGAGAAAGCTGCGCATCTAAGTACTTTGTATTGAAGAATTTTCTTCAATATTAGAACTTTCTTTGATGCTGGAAAACCATAGCACTGAAATAATTTCTGTTCTTCGAAAATGAGGATTGGCATTGGGTTAAAGTTTCTAGACAAAAGTGGCATTGTTTTCTTCTTTTTTGTTCTTAAAGAAAAGAAAGCCAAACACACTGTACTATTCACCATCAACGTGAATGTAAGACAGCTGCTATCTCTGGGACCGTATGAGCTCAGGGCCTCTGCTTTTGGTCCTGTGTAACCCAGGTCTCTAAAACAGGAAGTGTCTCTCAGGGCACAGATGCATAACTTTCCTCTCTGAGCAGGAGTTTCAGTGGATTGAGACTTTTTAAAGAGCACATTCCAATTTCTGTGCAATTAACCTTGCACCAAAAAAGAAATCTAGTTAAATATGCATAGAATTCCCCGAAATATGAAGAATGTAGCTTTCTTCTCTTGAAAGACCTTAGAAAATGTCAATGCTTTTAAAAGCACACTCCAGCGCCGCGCAAGGGCCAGACCTGCTAGAAGCAGCTCCTTCACCATCAGAGGAAAACAGTAACAAGATGTAGGAATATAGCTTCTAAGATACCTTTGCAGTTGATTCTTGATAGGATTGGTGTTAAAAAGTTCTAGCTTTAATAATATTTAGCATAATACAAAAGCCTAAAGGCTACTTCCTAAGTGTTCTTTCACTGTGTTGCTTTCCAGAAGTGTAAATATAACTGTCTTGAAGCTGCCTAATAGTGGTTTCATCATAAATTTGGAATGATGAATGACTTTCAAACAGTCCTAAGCGTCTCACAACGGGCTCTAATAATATGGAGAAGAAATTTTGTGATGAATACAAATCACCCTAAAACCCGTAATACATCACGCTGAGTAATATCACAATAAGAGAGAGAAAGAAGATGAAATTGTAAATAGGCATATGCTTTCATGTGCTTTGACTAGAATTTGTATTTTTCCACCTTCTCCTTCAGTATAGCAATAAGTATTATTTTGAAAATACCTTAAATATTTCCTTGAAAATGTTATTTGTAAAACCCAAAAATTTTCTGTTACAAAGTATTAACATTATAATTTTTACTTAGATCTAGAATAACAATGTTTTACATATGCTCATTTTGGAAAACATTTCACCCGTATTTTTATGAGAACTTTATAAGTATTCTAATTAATATATATGTTTATCTAAAAGATAAAGGAACCAGTGTATTAATGATGCATTAGACAGCTTATAGGTTAAGGAATGAAAAAACCAAGAGTAGAAACTTTGGAAACTATAATTAGCCTTACCAAAGATCCACCAAAATAAGTTTTTGAGCCACTGTTCTAGTTAAGTTATTGCTCTATAAAAGTGATTCCTAAATTTATAGTCTCTTTATTTTATTTTGCTCATGATTTTGTGGGTCAGGGGTCTGGGAAAGGCTAGACATGGCAGGGCTCACTGTGGGTCTCATGCAGTTGCGGTCTTGATGTCAGCTGCAGCTGGAGTCATCCAGGGCCTCTGCTGGCCCGGGCAGTCCAGAGCATCACTCTTGGCTACACTGGAGACCTGTTGTTGACTGAGGGCTCAGCAAGTATGCTCCCTGTAGCTGCTAAAAGAAGCCTTTCTAGTATGGTGACTCCACCTACGTAGACTTCTTAGTGATGTCCAGCTAGCCAGAAAGAGAGGTATCAAGAGAGTGAGGCAGGAGGACATAACCTTTTATGATCTACTTTGGAAAGTCACATAGTATCTCTTTGATTACACTCTGTTAAAGCAGCCCCATGTTCTTTTTGATGTTTTGGATGTCAAACAATTTGTAGCCTCTCATTTTCTGAGCACTATGGTGGCTGAAGTCACTTGTCTGTTCTGATTTCATTTCAACCAAATGTAACATTTTTTAATATCTGAACCAAGTTGAATTTTTTAAATAATACCCAACACAAAGTCATTTTGCTCCTTTGGAGGTAAAATATCAAGCAATTTTAAGATAAAAGATCTGCTTAATTTGATTCATGTTCAAACAAAACAATTTTAATCAAGAAAATACCATTTTACAATCAGTCCTGTCCACATAGAACAATGGAAGAAAAGCAATGATTTCAGAAAGAATAGTCACCTCTTTTAATAAAGAGCCTAAGCTTAGTTCTTTTATGAGGGAAACCTGACTTTGGTGTAAGTCACCAAAAAAAGATCATGGAGTAATGTACTATGGCACATTTAATTTTCTTTACATGACAGTTCAGTGTCTCTTTATAAAACTGAGTATACAAAAAGTAGCTCACCTATTTGAATTGAAAACATTTCCTCTACCAAGCAATAGTGCAGTAAATTATAGTATTAACTATCTTAGCATATTCTGTGGCCAGAATGATATACACACATGGGCTATTCTATGTGTCAATGATTTATTTAACTCATTTGAGCTACTTAAAAATGCTAAATGGGAAAACCCAATGCAATTAATTTTAAGGTTTGTATTTTGGTTTAATGAGAGCAAAATGATAGTGATAGTGATAATTTATATTCGTGTGTGTTCAAATTATTGGAATGTTTTCACAAATTATATTTGTTTGTTTTGAACCACATGACAACCCTGTGAAGTAGATAGGATCAGAATTTAGAATTCGTATGTTGATGATAACTAAGCCAAGTTGGTAAGGATGTAAATTGTTGGCCTACAAAGCTTCTGGAATCAGGCAAAGCAGGACCTAGAATCAAGGCCTGATTTATGCAGTGTTCTTTCCACTAATCCATAGCAGAGGAAGATCCAACAAGACAGTGAAAAAAAGAAACTTTTTAGCCTTGCATATTTGGCTAAAATAGATCTGAACTAGTTCAATAAACTCAGGCTATTTAGAGGATCCCATATATTTTAGGCAAGAAAATATGTGGCCGTAAGGGCAGAAAAATAAAAGCATCAGTCCAGGAAATAAAGAACATGAAAATAACCAGCAATATTTTCATTAATCCTTGCTTACATGATAGATGATGAGCAGATTACTCATATTTTTTCTCTAGAGTTCTCTGGATCTAATTAATTAATAAACATACGAATATTATCTCTATTCTTCTCAAGTTAAGAAGGTATTTGTTACTTTAAGGCTTGGAGAACGAAGTGGAATTATCTACAAGATATGATAGCAAATACGTGAACATACTCAAGTGAAGAGTAACATATAAAAGTAGAAACAGGAGGTATTTTGTTGGTTTTTAATATTGCTAACATATTTTACTTTCAGTTTTACATCAAACCTGACTGCTTTCTTGATGTTTAGCTTTAAATGAAATGATAATGCAGAGGCCATAGGGATCAGAAAAATAAAAGAATGCAAGCTCGTTCTTCCTCAGTCATTGTTGTCAGTTTTGTTCCACATCGGTTTTGTTGCTGTTAGTGCTGTGTATATAATCATTTATCAGCATGAATGGATATACCAGAGAAAAGTGAATTTAAATGGCTCTAAATTTGATTTTTATTAAGTAAAAGTCTCAAACCACTAACCCCAAGTGCTAAGAAGTTCTGTTTATTTGAAAAATGAACTACACTATTCTCAAAGTGTTATTCTAATTGCTTAGTGAGAAATTCAGTCTCAGGCACTGGTTAGATGCCCTTGCATTCCAGGGTCCTCACTAGTCCTTGTGTTTGGGGACACGCAGCCAGAGCCAGCCATCTGGGCCACTCCCCAACACTGACCTGCCCAGATGCCTCAGACATGCTCATGGTCAGACCCATTTTCCCTAGTTGTTGAGCTGTGTAGCCTCAGTGCCCCCTAGAGCTTTTGACAAGGCTGGTGACCCTACCATTGTAGTGCAGTTTCTTTATGCTCAGCATGCAGCCCTTTCCTCCTCCTCGGCACTGTGCTAAAGGTGCCGGGTCTCCTGCCTTCTGCGGTGTTTGATGGCCCCAGAGAGCCCAGGATCCCTGACAACCCAGGTCAGGAGGGAAGCCGGCCACTAACCAGGACTGGCTCCTTCTTCTGTACAGACCTTTCCCGAGGTGAGGAGGCCCAGAGGGCTACATGTTCAACAAAGGCAGGGACAAGCAAAGGTGAGCAGAAGTGGGAGCCAATACACTGATAGATCATGGAGCCAGAATAAATTTCGTTTCTTAACTTTCCTGAAAAGCAGATAAGCCTCCAAAATATAAAATGACTGTTTATAAAATATAAAATGACCACTTCTTTTCCAATACTTCTTTCTTGGTTTTTTCAGCTTTAGAATAGAAATAATCTCTAAAGGGATCAATCCTCTTTCATTCCGTGTTATGAACATTCTAATCAGATTAATGCCCTCCTTAACTATTGAAGTGGGGATACGTGGGGTAGCATGTGGGAACAAGGGAGAGAAATGAGACTCAGCACCAGAGCTCAGCCAGCTAGAGGGCAGACTAGGAAGAATACAGGAGTGTGTGTTGGGGCAGCGGGTAACAGAGGATGATGGGAGGTCTACAACATGGGCGAGTATAAGCTTCGGAGTCTCCCAGTCCATAGCCCCTCTCGGTCTAGCAGCCCCAGTCTACCTTTGTGCTTTTCCATCTTTTCTACAAGAGCTGGTCCTGCAGGGTTTCTTTGTTCTTTTCATCTCTAAGCCTGTGACTCTTACTATTATATTTCCATAATATTATTCAGATTACCACTGGCTTTGTGATTTAATAGTTTGAGAATAGTGACAGAGATTTAGTGTCTGAATATGTTCTATGTACAATGATTATAACAGTGTAGAAAATAATTCTGTGTTTTATGTCTCAGCTTTTTAAATTATTTTCCTTGAGTGTCACTGAAAAAGTATACACCAATGGCATCTCAGCTACCTGAATTCTTCTAGCTCCCTACTTTTAAAGTGGCTCCTAATTGAGTAAATGACACTCACTTATCTAACACTATAAGCCTCAAATTAGAGGCTCTGCTTAATCTTCCTTTACAGGACACATGTAATCACTAGGCTATTTTACCCCTCTTTTATTTTATTTGTGGTACTAGGGATTGAACTCAGGAGCCTGTGCTTGCAAGGCAGGGGCTTATTCTACTGAACTATATCCCCACCCATTACCCCTATTTTATTTGAACTTACCCTCTTACCTCCATATAGACTGCCAACATTTTAGTAGAAATTGCCATCAGCAATTTCTTATCTGGATGTTCACCATAGCTTCCCTCCTTACCACAGTCTTGTTTTCTTGTTTGCTTTCCTCATTGACCACAGATTTATTTTTCTAGAATGCATATTAAATCAGGTCATTTCCCATCCCAAAATTTTTAGTGGCATTTCACTGCCGCTAGACTAGTCTGCCCAACTTTCAATGAATTACAGGGTCTTCAATGATGTCACAATTATTAACCTACCATGTCCCTTGTTACACTGTCTTCAAATGCTAGCTTGGCTCTCTATCCTCGTCCACTGGCCGAGAAAGTCACACGTGTCACATTGCTCACAGGACATGACTAGGCAAAATGAACTGCTGATGTGGACCAATATTTGTGGAAGTGAAAGAATAAATAAGGTAATTTAAAAATAGACTTCTAAAAGTCACATTTTAAGTTTATTAAGATGACAAATGTGAACTAGCTTGAACTATCAAAATTGAAATTTGATGTAAGTTATGATGAGTTTATTAATTATTTCATGTGAGCAAAGATTTATGAGTGCTAACTTTATCAACCAAAGTAGCAGGTTTCAACTTTTCCTTCTAGAACTTTCCTTGAAAAATTACTTCATTTCTGTAGGCTTCAGTTTCCCCACTTGAGAATGGCAATAATAAAATCTCAGCTTCGCAGGGTTATCATGAAGATTAAAAATGTTAACATGATAAAAAATATGAATGGAAATAATAAATGCTGTAGAAAAATTAACTATTATTATCATCCAAATATGATAGTCCTTAATGATTGAAGCTATCCAAGGATAAGCCACCAATTTTGAAATTGCTATCATGTACCACATGTCTGTATGGCAAGGTTTTAATATCTAAATGTATATGAAACGTATTTTCCATTCTTCCATTTGAAAGAATAAATAGAGGGAAACAGTAGTTTTAAAGGCAGGTTTACATTTATGCATGGTTGGGAAAATTAGAATGGTACCATTATTTGTAGCATCCTCATTACTGTTGTCAAGATGATATAGCAATAGATCCAGGGATATAATTATACTTACCTTCCATATTTAAATTGTCAGAAAAGAGAAAGGCAGCAAGTAGTTATCTAAGCATGTGATAATGAATGACAAGAAAAAAATTTACTTTCACAAAGAGCACATTGGCCAAGCAATGGCCATGACTCATCCACATGGCTGACACTGACAAACAATCTGAGGTACAGGATCTCAGGATAAATCCTGAGGGGATTTCACTGACCTTATCAGACCCAAAAGCTACAACTCTTGTTGCATAGGTCCTGCTTTACCTTGGTCTTAACCATCCCACAGAAAAGTATAAAAACGAAATATAAGAAGTAAAGCCATGCTGTTATGTTGAGCTGTAGTGGACTCAGGTCAACAATTTCTGACATTGCCAGTCAAGCGGAAGACCCAATACCATTATGGACTTCTGAACTCTTTTAGATTATTTTGCTGAGTTAACACACCTATGATATTCAAATAACGGAACTTAACAAAAAAAGGGGATACAGATGAATATCCATTTTGTATCTGTGTATTCAAAGTGGTTAGGATAGATATATAGTTACATTCTCCTAACGAATAGAGGGATTTGTTCCAATGGTGTTTGTAAATAGGATATCATGTCTGCATCTTGTACAGCAATTAACCACTGGGAGGAATGTATGCAATGTGTTAATTATTGAAACTGTCCTACCAATTTGATTTGAAACTGTCTCATTGCTATTTGTTTATCAATAAAATTATGGGGAAAAAGTATCTGAAAAAAAAAAAAAGAAAAGAAAAAATTTAGGGAAAAGTTGTTCTCTGCAGATCCAGCTTTCCAGCATATGGCCTGAAGACACCACTTCCTCTTCAAGCTGAGCCTACATCTGAGCAGTTCATCCTGTATTTCATTCTAGGAGCAATAGAATCAGAGATTCTCACAAAAAGTCAGCCATAGGCAATGATATGAAAAATGGAGTAGGGTCCTCTTTTATCAGTGGTAGAAAAAGTAAGAGAGGAAAACAAAGACTTTGTTCTAAATGCATCAAAGGCAAAATAGAGTACTACTTTTGTATTTAGTTGAAATAAAAAAAATTCTATAGAGTTAATGAACTAACACAAATGATATTTTAAGTTCCACTGGATAAAACTTATTATAATTTCCATTAAAACACAAATGATAAAATTGTTACTTCATATACAAAACACAGTATCATTCATGGCTCAAGTTGTACAAGTAGATTTTGAGTTATAGAATAAAAGCAAGATATATGGCCTAAAATTACTGATTCTTTAATCACATTCAGTATTCTAGGAAGCTATAGTATAATATTTTATCTTAATTTTCAAAGTTTTCAAAATTTCTGAGAACACTGAAATAAAACATACGTTAAACAAGATATTAGGAAATTATTTTTATTTCCTTAGAATCATTTCTTCTCCATATCTAGATGGACACCAAGTATATTTGACTTCATCTTCATATTATATCACATACCTCAGGGGCCAGGGAGATGGCTCAGTGGAATAAGCGCTTCCCTGGCAAGCACAAAGGCCTGAGTTCAATCCCCAGTTCTGCGAAAAAAAATACATATCTCATTACTTTTTATTAATAAAAAAATGCAAAGATAAATTCAAATATGCTTTGATGCACACAGATGAACTCCTGTGTGTATCTTTGATTCAGTGGTCTCCCTTTCCTAGGACAACTGCCTTACCAACTCAGAGTTCATACTTCCTTTATTTTATTATTATTATTATTATTATTATTATTAATGTATTTAATACAGATCTACAGGGTCTCACTACATAGCCCAGACTCATAGTGATCTTCCTATTTTCAGCCTCCCGAGTGCTGGGATTACAAGTGCACGGTGGCGGGGCCAGCAGTGCACACCAGGGATCTAACCCTGATCCCTGTGTCTGCCTAAGCAGGCACTTTATCCGCTGAGTTATTTGGCTGGGCCTCACACTTCTTTTTAGATATCATTCACATCCTGTTTCTTATATGAAGATTGTTTGAAAAATTCTGGTTTATATCCATGTCTTTTTTTCCTGGATGACAACATTACATTAACACTAATTGTTTACATCGGATTCTTATTGATTAAATAAAACATTCCATATTGTGAAATTTGTATACACTCCAGACCTTATGTAGGCACTGTGAAAAGATGATTAATTCAAATGTCTAATGAATTTAGATGTGTTTGAGGCTAATTCAGACCTTTTAGAATGAACCAAGTAGATCAAAGAAGTGGCTAAAGACTAAAAGAGAAGCAACAGAAAAGCATACCCTAATGTTGACTTTTAATTTTATCTCTCTAAGGCCTTCAGCTGCCCCTTGCCCACTCTTCCTTCCCATTTCAACACTAATGAATATTCATCAAATGTATTGCTACTCTGATCATGGTTAATAGCTCCATAATACAAAATCAAACATTATGTTTGCTATGGTCTATGCTCTCAAATTCAGGAACATATGAATAATTTTTATTACAAAAAGATATATATCTATTTCAGAATGGCCCGGCATGCCTTTCATCTGAGAGACATTGAGGAGAGAATCAGACAGCACAACATGCAATACTCACAGTGCCAAGAGAAATGAAATAGTAATAGTTACCTTCAATGGCAAGAGGAAAAAAGCAGAATTTTAAATGTATAAATTATCTTCTAGCTAATGCTTCTGCATTAATTAGGAAAAAATTTGAAACACAATTAGATAAAATGGGTGGGATGGTAGAATTATAAATGATTAAAAATATAATAACTTTCAAATAAAAATTACATGATTCTCTGCCCCATATAACTTTATCAGAATATTAAAACGAGAAACAAGAAAACATCATTTCACTAAAAATATATTTGTGGCAAAAAGAAAGGTACTTTACCCTGGAGAGGTTAATGCTTCATTTCAATAGATTGAAAACTTAAATTCAAGACTTTGAGTTGCATTTCCTTAGGTACTATTTAAAAAGTTAAACTGAAATAAATATAACAGAAGTTTTAATATGTAGATTATTTAAGAAATCCAGGGGAACACAAGAACTGTATGTGCTCACTATACTAATTATGGAAAGGTAAACTTCTCTCTGAATAAGATTAACTTTAGGGGCTGGTGAGATGGCTCAGTGGTCTAAAGCACCTACTTGGAACAAGCTTGGCAAAGCACAGGGACCACAGTTTGATCCCCCATCACCACATGCCAGCCAGCCCCGGCCCCTGGTGGGCTGAGCTGGCCACACACACACACACACACACACACACACAAATAAAATAAATGTT
>NW_004524733.1:5096254-5105153 GCF_000260255.1 Octodon degus
AAATAAAATAAAATAAAAATATAAGGGCTGGCCAGATAGCTCAGCAGACTAAAGTGCCTGCGAGGTAGAGCACAGCGGCTGGGGTTTAATCCCTGCCATGCTGGCCCTGCCCCCAGGTTGCACTGAAGCAGTGATTGAAACTGGGCGTGGTGTTGCACTACTGTAATCCTAGCACTTGGGAGGCTGAAAGCAGGAGAACCACTATGAGTCCGATCTACTTAATGAGACCCTGGAGACTCTGTAGACCCTCTACCAAATACATATAAATAAAATAAATTCAATTAAAAATACAAAAAAATTGAATTAAAAACTCTGAAAGCTATTTTTTAAATGAGAGATTTACATTTAGATGTTTGCATAAGAGTAATCGGAAATCTTTAGATAGTATAAGAAAATATGATGTTCTAAAATGTTACCACATCAGCTGATGCCCTGTGGTAGGAGACAAAAGCTAAATCAAGGCCGGCAAGATAACTCAGCGGCCTAAAGTGTCTGCTTAGGCAAGCTTAGGCAGACCAGGGGACAGCAGTTCATCCCTGGAACCACACGCCATGCCAGCCATGCCCTCAGGGCAGGCTGAGCCAGCAAAAAGAGAAATTTAAATAACATAATAACAATAATAGTAAATACATTTTTAAAAAAGTTAAATCAACCTGTGTAAGTTCCTCAAAACAAATACTGAAGACCTCTCAAAATTGACAAAAGAACAAGACAATGGCATTAAATAAAAACCTGAATGTGATCTCCGTGTCAGATACTTGAAAGGTGGAAGAGAATACAGAGCACGCAGATCATGAAGTCTGCAGGAAAGATTACACACACACACACACACACACACACACACACACACACACACAAATGGGGGAGAAAATAGCTTTGCAAAGAAAATCAGAAACCATCACTCTTCTTGTGTAAAGTCCAGAATTTGTATCAATCCAGATAATGTTTTATCAAATATTATGGGCTATATTACAGAAACTTGATAAAGTATTGTAAAATATTGGTGGTGAAGGGGCTAGGGAAGTAGCTCACTGGCACCCGTGCCTGCCTGGCAAATGTGAGGTCCTGAATTCAATTCCTGGTTACCCCACTCCCCCGAAAAAAATTGGTGGTGACCAAGAGAAATGCAAACTTAAAATTTAGTAATTATTATGATGTATGACTAGCTACAGTATTTTGGCAAAAATCTTTCCTCAGGGCAAAAATAATTTAAGAAGAGGTAAAGCACTACAGTGAACAGAAATCCTCACTAGAAGTACCTGAGGATCAAGCCACCGTATAATATGAATCAATATCTCCCTGGAGAGTGAATTCTTTATAAAAATTTATCATTTGATTACTCAAATTTAGGAAACACACTATGACAAAATAGATATTGGTGTTGTAAAGCAGAGTCAATAATCAGCAGGAAATCTGTATACTATTTACAAACATTTTTGTGCAACTCTAGGAAAAATGTATACTGTGAATAAAAGAATATATAAAATTCCTCATGTTTATTACCTTTAATTCCCATCTTTCTTTCTTCCTCTGAGTCTTTTTTCCTACTAACTCACCTCATCTCCTCAATTTCCTACACATAAAAACTCAAGAGATAGCTTGATTAACTGTCAAGTAATAGTCTAGTATTACAAAAATGTATCTCCTCGTGGGAGTGTCCTGCTTCAAGGTTGTGTATGGTGAGATTTTTGGACTTATGTGCAAACATGAGAAGCATAGAATTCTTTATCCTATTTTTTAAAATATAATCTAATTTTTAAATGTTTTTTATCATATTCTGTAGGGACTTAAAGTTCAACATATCAATACTTGATGAAAAATACCTGTTCCTTATTATGCCTAAGATGTTTGAAACGCAGTGAGATAGTGAGGTTAAGATTGATAGCCCAAATCGTTTGATAATAACAATAAGCTTTTCTTCTGGATGGTTAACAACCTAAGTTTGCAGACCAAAATTAGAGAAAAAGGAGGGATACAAGGAAAGCCAACATTTTGGCCCTAGCCTTCTAAGGTCAATTAAGACTCAGGACATATGAGAACTTGTACTGTAATGTCATGTACCTCAGTAGTGTCCCAAATTTTCTGATCAAGAAGATTATGGGGCCAAAGAGGAAAGTGATCGATGACATAGAGTGGGCCTAAGGAGAGTCACATGGGGAGAAGATACTCTCTCAGGCTTTCACAGAGAGCACATTGGCCAAGCATTGGCCGTGACTCATCCACATGGCTGCACTGATAAAGGTTCTACAATCTAAGGTATAGGATCTCAGGACAAATCCTGAGGGCATTTCACTGACCTTCTCAGACCAAAAAGCTACAACTCTTGTTGCTTAGGTTCTGCTTTACCTTGGTCTTAACCATCCAGCAGAAAAGTATGAAGACGAAATTATAAGAAATAAAGCCATGCTGTTAAGTTGAGCTGTGGGGGACTCAGGTCAATAATTTCTGACATTGCCAGTTAAACAGAAGACCCAATGCTATTATGGGCTACCGGACTCTTTTAGAATATTTTGCTGAGTTTACACACCTATAATATTCAATAATGGAACTTAGAAAAAATGGGGTATACAGATGAATGTCCATTTTGTATCTGTGTATTCAAGGTGGTTGGGATAGATATATAGTTACATTCTGTTAATGAATAGAATGATTTGTTAATGGTGTTTGTAAATGGGGTCACAAGTCCACATCTTGTACAGCAATTAACCACTAAGAAGAATATATGCAGTGTATTATTTGTTAAAAAATAAAAAAATAAATAAAAAAATGAACATAAAAAACGTATCTCCTCAAAGATCTTAAATTTTGCAAGTGAGAATGACTATTTTATGTATTGGGGCAAGTTAGGAAAATCTAGAAATCTGGAAAACTATTGCAGAAATAATTCAAGGACCATTACTGTTATTCCAATCTACCAAGATGAACCTACTGGTTCTTTTTGTTCCTCTCTGCTTCGTTCTCTATTATACCTTCATTTCCTGTTACAGCTAAAGCCCTTCAGTAGCTTGCCCCATGTAGTAAGAATTTTGCCTTAGTACATATGCATTTTTCCTGTCACAGTTCACTTTTCCACCAGTGGAGTTTGCAACTTCTTGTGTGCATAACTGGAAGAGCATCCCATCTTTCAATTTCATCTTCTCTTAAATCATGTCTCACAGTACTTTGAAAATAGTTTTTCCAAGTAAACTTTTCATATGTGAATAAAATTTGTGAAATGTGTTTGATTTGTATTTCCAGGAGAACATAGTATGTGGAAATTTTCTAGAGAGAAGAAGCAAAGGAGGTGAAGAGAAAGAAATAGTAATTAGGGAGCTATGTGATAATAGACTAATTGAAGTAGGATTCTTGAAAGTACAAGCTGAAAAGAGATGTGACAAAAGCCAATAATATTAAAACAAAGGGAAAGGAGTGAGCACTGATATATGAAGCAAGTTAGGAAACTGCATGAAGCTGGGCGGGGTGATGCGCAGGAGAAAACTGAAGAGTCGAAAAGAAAGAGCAGTGTAATAGAATGGATTTAAAAACTTCTAAAAAAATCTGCTCTGTGAAGTGGTAAGTATAAAATCTCTAAATAACTTCAAGATGGCCTTAGATAAATTATAGATAGTAGTGTGCAAAGTATCATTAAGAGATGGCTCTGATATTTGAAATAAATTCTTTTGAGGTTAACATCATTGAGTATGGTTACTTTTTTTTTTTTTTATCTTTGGCTATGGTCAGAACGAGACTCATAGACAACAATCACAAAAGGTTAAGAATCTCAAGCCGTTGTGATAGGAAGTAGAATTCGACATGATCTACCACTTACTGATTGGCCAGTTCACATGTTCTTTCTAAGCCTAAAGGTCAGTTTCTACAAATGAAGGAAATGATGCATGGTAAGAAAGATATGTGTGTATGGGCTTGGGACAGGGCACTGTTCATGGTAAACACTGAATAATTTTTAGAAATGTACAGGCCTTTCTGTAGTTTCAAAATAGAGAATAAAAGAAAAAGTAGATAAGGAAGAAGGAAACAAAGGAGAGGAAGAAAGGAAAAGGAAAGGAGAGAAAAGGGCAAAAGGCACTTTTTTCTTAACAACTAAGATTTGATAGTTTGGATCAGAATAGAAATGGACTGTGTTAGCTCCTCTCACATGGTTGGGAAATAGGCAACACCTTCAACTTAAAGGAGAAGTTTATTTTGTCCTACTATTCAGCCCATGGTGAAAAGGTAAAAATGTCATAGTGGAAAAGCCTGTGCAGAAGATAGCTGCTCATCTTCCGGCAGCCAGAAAACAGGGTGATGGAGGCGGAGGAGCATGGGACAAGAACACATCTTTTCAGGTCATGACAGGCTCTAGCCATGCTCCACCTCCTAGTAGTATATTTAACTACTGGACTCATGGGTGAATCCAATGATAAGGGTAGCACCCCATGATACAGTCATATGACATACATGACAATATTGAGGGACAGTTTAGATCTAAGGCATGGCCCAAAAAGATTAACAAAAGGCATATGAAGTCCTTAACATGTAAACACAGGAATCATACAAAGTGTACAACCCAAAGAAGGATAGAGTGTTTGAAGCTTAAATATGTTCTTCATATGGAAGAATTGGTGGCTGCAGAACATTTTAGAGAAAGAATCAATGAGTTTTAGTAAAGATGCCATGAGCCAGAAGAACAGACCATAACTTGGAGACAATGTTCTCATGAGCTCTGGACGTGTTAGCAACTCTAGTTTTCCTTCCTGAAGTTAATCTTCTGGGATGATTTAGACTCTCTGCAAATTGGGGACTTCAAAAAAGTCCTAACATGTGCTCTAGGTTAAAAGCGGAAAGATGAAGTCAAAGGTTGGAGAGAAATCGGTTCTCCTTTAATTGAGAGCATTCACCATTCCAAAGCTTCACACTTGGGTTGCTTTTCTAAGCCTCAACAGAAAGAGGCAAGGAAGGTGGACAAAAAGTGGGAAGGAAAGGAAAATAATTATTCAAATGGGTATGTCAAAAAAGATATTTTGGAAGTCAAATGCACTGAATATCCAAACTGCTCACGTAACCTGAAAAGAGGAAGTGAAAAAACACATTAGTAGAAACGACTGATAAAGAAAGCAATCAAACAATCTTACAAGTCTACATGTCTTTAGTAACCATCTGCAAATAAAATGGAATTTAAAAATGTATATAGGTATAGCATATTTTGTTACTAAAATACTCCTAAAGTAACAGCAGGCATGGTGACATATAAAAGTATAGTGAGGTTAAATTCACCACTGACTAGAAGTTAGAGTGTAGTGGTCTGCTAGAAAAATAGAAAAGCTAGACCTGCAATTAGCTGTAATCATGGTTTGGGAAAGAAGCACTGTGGTCCTACTCATTCAGTGTTACTTTTCTATATTATGGAATTCTTACACACTGATAATTTAAATAATGTATCTGAAGTAATGATAAAAAAGGAAAAATGAAAAAAGCTACTAGAGAAAGACTAGTATTATCAAGTCAGTTAAACATTGGGTTTGACCTTTTACTATTTTTCCAAAAGCATCTAGAGAGTTAATTTAGCAAATTTTAATGGAAACTTTAACTTCTCCATGGTCAATAAGGCTATAAAGTTGTTCCCTGTGGCAGGTCTGACAGACAGCGTAGAAGACCAATAAAGCTTGAGACATTTATTTCCAGCCATTTCCTTTGCTTGCCTGAAATCCCTGTTCATGCCCAGAGTCTCTTGACATACTGTTAGAAAATTGTTACCTGCTTCTTGTGACCCGGAGGAATTCTCCCCTTTCACACTCAGAACAGCAGTCACTGGTTGGTGTTCTTTCAGGCAACTTGATAACAGCTAGGAGTCACGATCTGTAGGAAGACAGAAAACACCTCCTCTTTCCTCTCTTTCTCAATTCTTCTTTAAATTCTACATGGATTGTATCTTCTGAAGAGCTTTATCTCTGAGAATAGAGATAGTTATATCAACCAACCTAGCGTATTTGTGCAGTGATCCAGAAGTTAGATGCTAGTATCTTTTTGACACCAACTCTCTTATTGTTAATACAGACCAACGACTTTTAGTTCTTTTTATATTTTTTCTAAGAAAAAAGAGATTGCCAGGGATGTAGCTCAGTGGTACCCTTCCTGCTTAGCCAAGTGCAAGGCCCTGAGTTCAATTCCCAATATACCTCTAGAAAAAAAATTGTTTAGATATGAGGGGGCTAGTATTTTTAAAACACAAATTGTCTAAAAATATTTTAATGTTTTCATAAGAAAATAATTCATTGGGGCCAGGGAGATAGCTCAGTAGAATAAGCACTTGCCTGGCAAGTACAGGGTCCTGAGTTCAATCCCCAGTACCACAAATTAATTAATTAATTAAAAAATAACAAAGAAACAATATAATTCATAAAAACATGAAACCTTATTTTATGATGGCTGGCCATTATTCATGGCCTAATTATTACTAGGAAATTCTGTCATTTATAGGGAGCTATTGTGTAATTTAGTTTAAGAAGCCTGCTTCTTGGTTCATATGATGCTAAATTGATCTGTCCAATAAGGTTTAAAATGAGAAGTGCTGTGTGTAAGAAGAAATTTAATAAATTACAATAAAATGTTCTTTACTTACTGAAAAATACAAAAACATATATTTTCCCCAGGACTAGTTTATGTACTAATCAATAATCAATTTGAAAACCAAAAAGAATGGAATAAAACCTCAATGAACCACATGAGTTCTAGGCAAATTATTCTAACAATCTAAGAAAACATTTTCAAATGGACCAATTATAATAAAGAGAATGACTTAAATTGGTATTTATTCTAGGGTAGTCACTTGAATATTTTCTTAAAAAAAGAAAATTAAGATAAGAATTTTTATTTCAGTATTTATCTTTCAATAAAAATCAATGAAATACATTAAAAATTAATTACAGAAGTTAATTGACAGTTCACCGATCATATTTTGTATTCTCCATCAACATCAAAACATGAAATTATTTGTTACAGAAATACAAAGTTAGAATGAATTAAAAGAAATCCAAATATTCATAGCCCATCAAGAAGTAGGACGAGTTGGAAAGATAAAATAAAGAAGAGGAATCCTGGGTTTAAAAATGGGTTTAAGATCACTATCTGCACCATGGGAACCCAGGTGAAAAATGTAAAGGGCAACAGGACAACTCCTAGCCCGACTCAGGAGCCCAGGAAATCCACACAAGAAGGACCAGAGAATGACCACTTCCCGCACTACTGCCATGACTGAGGTGAACTGCTCAGGAAGAGACTAGAGGAAATGCCAGCAGCACAGTAGGGTCCCAGCTAGAGTGCACAGCATGGACAGGCAGGAACAGTGGTGCAAAAAGTCCAAGGCAACAATATCAATAGGAGGCAGTGGGTCACAAGTTACCTGAACCAACACTGTGCTTGGGGACAAAGGTACACAGAATAGAAGCAGGTGGGTGGGGCCACCTCATTGTTTATTTCTTTTTTTTTTGTTTCTTTCTCCATTTTTTTTCTTTCTAAATACTGTTTTCTTTCTTTTTAAAAATTTTTCATTTATTGATTTGATACAGAAACTCACCACATAGTTAAGATTCATAGTGATCCTCCTGTCTCAGCCTCCCTAGTGCTTGGATTACAGGCAAGCACTACCATGCCAGGTTCTGGAGCATGACAAGCCAGGGGTCAGCATAGAATGTAGAACTGGGGATTGAATTTGGAACCTCGAGCTTGCCAGCCAGGTGTTTATGCCACTGAGCTTTCTCCCCAGCTTATATTTTCTTTAATTTTTTTTTCTTGTTTTCTCTTTCTTAGATGGCTGGGGTGAACTCCAGTTACAGAAAACTAAACCCATTTCACAAACCAAAGGCAAGTTCAGACAATTCCTTGCTTACCCTCTCATTTTTCTTTCTCTTCTGCCCTCTCCTCTACTTTCCAAAGTTTGTAATGTCATACTCTGTCCTCCAGCTTTCTTTTCAGTTATCTTTGTTTTATCCATTATTTTTCTTAATTCTCCCAACTGTAGGGTAATATCACCTTACTAAAGGGAAACACTTTGAATACAAGCTCTTAATTTATAATTGGTTCTGTTATATAATTATAGATTTTGCTCTTATCATTTAAGTCACAAAAGTCATAGCTACCACTGTCTGTCATTTTCTAAACTGGGCCTGATGCTATTGTTATTGCTAATTATACAACTTTAGCTAGGATGTCATATCTGTTGCAATCAGTTGCTCTTCTTACTTTAACTGGGAAGCTCTGGGGTAATAACCTTACCACAGCACAGGACCAATGAACTCAGACTGAGCCAAATACATGTGAACATCTCACTCTTAATTAACTGGAAATGTAGGACCTTGGAAGAGGCACAGTCAAGAACCTGCTACACAAGGAAGACATCCCTGAGGAACAGACTTTTCCTAGAAAGGACTTGATACTAGTGATATAGCTATGTACTAGGAAAAAAAATTACAAGGATCAAAAGAGAAACAAAATAATTTTTTTTTTACTAAAATGACAGGACATTCAAGCAAGATACAAACTCACAACTCCAGTCCACCCAGAACAAGTCCAGGAGACAGAGATAGAAGAAATTGGAAGACACACACCTGACAGTTCTCAAATGATAGCAACCAAGGTAAAGAAAGAAGTCCATGAGGTTATAGGGAAAATTAGATCAGAAATAACCTCTCAGGTAAAAAATAAATGTCAACATTCACAGAGGAATTGCTCAGCAAATGCAGAATAGACACAGATAAAAAAATTGGATGATGATATGGAGAGGATAGAAACTGTGAACAATCAATACAGAAAAGAAATAGAATGCATGAAATGGATTCAGATATCCAGGAAATTAGCAATTTCATTGAAAGCTGGCAAAATTGCTAGAATGAAACTGAAGACAAACTTTGAGACCTTGAAGACA
>NW_004524733.1:5109593-5110632 GCF_000260255.1 Octodon degus
AGATTAATAGGCATCAATGAGAAAGAAGGAGTCCATACAAATGATATAAAAAGAACATGGACAGAAGTAATAGGAGAAAACTTCCCAAATATGAGGAAACAATCTAACATTCAGGTAACCGAGGAATACAGAACTCCAAATAACTTCAACCCAATTGAAAACACACTGAGACATGTAATAGTCAATATCCCAGAAATGCAGCACAAGAAAAGTATACTGAAATCCAGTAGAGAAAAAAAAAAAGATTACATTTAAAGAAAAACCCATCAGAATAATGGCAGACATCTCTTTGCAGACTATGAAGGCAAGAAGAGCATGGAGCAGCATACTTCAAGTCCTCTATGAAAACAAATTCCAGGCCAGACTACTATGCTCTGCAAAACTCTCTTTCTAGTTTGATGGAGAAGTAAAATACTTAAATGACAAAGAATTAAAGAATTTCATGATGTCAAAGCCAACCTTACACTGAGTACTAAAAGATGTTCTAGAGAGGGACCGAAATGATTAGAACTCCATGAACAAGAACAGAAGAAACCCACTAAATAAGGCAAACAATTAAACACAGGAGAAAAAGGACTAAATAACAGCCCGTAAATAACACGTTGATTGTAAGTCAGTACATCACAATTATAACCATCCACGTAAATGGACTCAATTCACCAATTAAGTGAAATAGACTGGCACAGTGGATTAGGAAACAAAATCCAACAATATGCCGTATACAAGAAACACACTTAACTCATAAAAAAAAAATTCACAGGCTGAAAGTCAAAGGATGGAAAACAATGGTACATGTCCCAGCACCTCAGAAAAGAGAAAGGGTAGCAATCCTATTCTCAGACAGTCTCAACTTCAAGTTAAGGTCTCGAAGTTAAGATTAAGGTCTAATCCTAACCTTTTATCCCTAAAAGATAGGTCAAGCAGACAAAAAATTAGCAAAGAAGTAGCAGAATGAACCAGGGCTTGGAACAAATGGACTTAGTGGAAATTTAGAGAGTGTCCCACCCAACCACATCTGAATACACATTTTTTTCAGCTG
>NW_004524733.1:5111069-5112088 GCF_000260255.1 Octodon degus
TCAGAGGGAAATTCGTAGCTGTGAACTCACACATTATGAAAAACAGAACAGGAATAAACACCCTAATGATGCACCTCCAACATCTAGAAAAGGAAGAGCAAACCCTAAGCTCAAAGATGGGAAGAAATCATAAAGATTGAGCAGAAAATAATCCAATTGAGACAAAGAAAACAGTTCAAAGAATTAATGAATCAAAGTGCTGCTTCTTTGAAAGATCAAATAAAATTGATAAGCCCCTAGCTAACCTCATTGGAAAGAGGAGAGAAAAAATTCAAATACAAGCAATAAGGAATAAAAAGAGTGTAATTACCACAGAACAGAAAATACAGAAGAAATGGACAATTTCCTACAAAGGTACAAATTACCAAAACTGAATCAAGAAGATATAACAACTCTCAATAACCCAATGACAGTCCATGACACACGAAATGTAATAAAACCCTACTGACAAAGAAAAGTCCAGATCTTGATGGATTCACAACTAAATTCTAGAAGAAATTCATGGAAGTTATAATCCTGATACTCCTCAAACTCTTCCATGAAACTGAATAGGAAGAATCCTCCCAAAGTCATTCCTGCAGGCAAGTAGTATACCAATACCAAACTCAGGGAAAGACACACCTAAAAAAGAGAACTGCTGTCCAATCTCTCTAATGAATATAGATGCAGAAATCCTCAATAAAATCCTAGCAAATAGAATACAGCAAATCATCAAGAAAATTATATACCCTAACCAGGTAGGATTCATCCCAGGGATGCAAGGATGGTTCAATATATGCAGATCTATAAAGGTAACCCACTATATCCATAGAGACAAATCAAAAACCACATGATCATCTCAGTTGATTCAGAAAAGACTTTTTTATTGAGTGTACAACACTCATTCATGTTCAAAGTCCTACAGAAAACTGGAATAGATGGTCTCTACTTCAATCTGATAAAAGGCATCTATAACAACCCAATGGTTCACATAAGTCTAAATAGGGAAAAAAGGAAATCATTTACTCTCAGATCTGGTA
>NW_004524733.1:5117034-5118014 GCF_000260255.1 Octodon degus
TAATTTAAAATATCATTATTCACAGATGACATGATACTTTACACAAGAGATTCTAAAAACTCTAACAAAGTACTTCTAGACTTAATAATCAAAATCAATTGCAGAGTTGTATACAAAGTCAACAATCAAAAATCAATATCATTTCTATACAAAAGCAAAAAACTCACTAAGAGAAATTAGGGAAACAAAACCCTTCAAACTAGCATCCAATAAAATGAAATACTTAGGAATCAATCTAACAGAGAAAGTAAAAGATATATAAATTTAAAAGCACAGTACTTTAAATAAGAAGATCAAAGTGTATATCAGAAAATGGAAAGATATCCTTCATGGATAAGAAGAATCAACACTGAAAATTGCCATACTCCCAAAATCATTATACAGATTTAATTCAAACATGGGTGCACATATATTGTTGTGGCATGACATTTTAAAATCATCTGGGAAGATATCCAGAAAGGAAGTAGCTAGGTCAAATGTGATCTCTAATTGTAGTTTTTTGAGAAATCTCCATACTGATTTCCACAGTGTTTCCACCAGTCTGTAACCCACCAAAAGTGAAGAAATCTTCCTTTTTCCCACAGCCCCTCCAGCACTTGTTATTGGATGATTTGTTAATGATAACCATTCTCACTGTGGTGAGAGGTAACCTCAGTATTGTTACAGTTTGCACTTCTCAAATGCCCAATGATGTTGAACATTTTTTCACATATTTATTTGGCAAATTTGTATTTCTTCACTCAAGAAATACATATTCATCTCACATGCCCATTTTTGGATTGGGTCTTTGAATTTTAGGAGTCTGCTTTTTTTTCAGGTCTTTATATGTTCTAAATAGAAGTCCTTTGTCTGAGGGACTGTTGGCTAAAATTTTATTCAACTGTGCTCTGTGTTTTCACTGTTCATTTGATTTGATGTGCAAAAACATTTGAGATTTTAGTTGTTGATTCTTTGAAGTACTTCCTGTATGGTTCTAGTTT
>NW_004524733.1:5120019-5134786 GCF_000260255.1 Octodon degus
GATGGCACACGCCTGTAATCCCAGTGTTGGAGAGGATGAGACAGGAAGATCGCTAGGAGTCTGAGTTGCATAGCGAGACCCTGTACCAAATAAATAAAAAATATTTTTAAAGACCTGAAAAACCAGATTCTTACCACTTAGGATGTTTTATATGATCAGTAGTTATAATAAATAATATTTTAATATCATATAATGAAATCATCAATATTTGTAAGAGTTGCATAATGTCAGTATTTTCTAAATACCCAATACATAGTATCAAAAGATTATGAATGGTGAAAATAGACAAGAATGAAAATACGCTGTGAATTTCAATTTATCATAATAAATGAGTTTCATTGATACAATTTCAGTTTCCACTTTTCAACTTTTGGTATAATATCCAAGAGGTCTAAATTTTCTGAAATGGCAATTAAAATAGTCTTTCCAACCACATAGCTTTTGGAGGCTGAATTTCCTTTAGAAATGTCAATTAAAAACACATTGCACATTAAATTTAAAAGCAGAAATGAAAATCCTGCACTCTTAGGGCAGCCATTAAGGAAACTGGCAGAAACTTAGAGTATCACATACAACTTTTGTTTAGAAAAATAGGATTATTTTCTACAAGATACTCATTTTGTCAACATATATTGCAGTTTATCAGTAGGTGTTTCTTTTAGGCCTCAGATTTAAATTTTAAGGTAAAGATCAATAAATGTAACACATATAAACATTATCATTCTGAATAACTTTTAAGCGCATAAAGGGGTCTTACCACCATAACATTTAAGAAAATGTTGCACTAAAATAAAGAGGGGGTAAAGAAGTCCTGTTAGGTGGATGTAGAGAGGTACCTAGCAATAAAGAAGATTGAGGGAGGTGAAATGGAATTTAATATAAAAGTCCAAAGTAAAGATACTGATCCTTGGGCCAGTCTCTGAGGTTCTGATTCAACTGGCTCAGTTTGGTTGCTGATCATTAGTGGTTTAAAAATTTTTCTGCATTCTTTCCATCTGTCACCAAGTTTAGGAATATTGTCAACCAGGCTAGCACTTTTCTAAGCATGTTGCCCTGGGACCTGGAAGTCCCAGAGGCATTGTCACATGGTCCAGGAAGTCCTAACAGCTCAGGGACCACACGGCAGTGTCAAGTAGAGCTGAAAGACCAAACAACCGGTTTTCACAGTGGAGAACTGACAAAGGCATGAAGATGACAGGGATCTGAGCCAGAGGTGGATGCTGGAAGGGAAAAGGCAAATATTTTGATTGTCCTCAAGAAAACTAATCAGTTTTTGAATGTAAGGGGTGAGAATTTGCTCTGGGATATTGTCCGTGGGTGACTGTCACAGACAGACAGGCCAGAAGCTAGGCAGACAGAGATCTTTAAGGAATTTGGAAAAGTTTAATTCTTGAGTGTTAGAAAGTAAATCATGCTCTGATCTGAGACAGTGGTTGCTTCCTACAAAATTCTTTCCAACAGTTTAGCTGATTTTGTAATATCTGAAACAGGGCGCGATGATCTCTGAATATTCCTGTGTAAGTCTGTATATTCTCTTGGTTTTTCCAAGATGTTATACATTATACATCTCAAGGCTTGATAACTCAAAGAGTGACAGAAACCTTTGACTATGATCTGAATATTGGCAAACATCAAAACATGTAAGCCAGCTCTCTTCCCCTTCAATGAGGTGGCCAAGCAGCAGATGCAGAGATGCAGATCTTTGTGAAGACCCTGATGGGCAAAACTATCACCCTCAAGGTCAAGCCCAGTGACCCCATCGAGAATGTCAAAGACAAAATACAAGACAAAGAGGGCATCCCACCTGAGCAGCAGCATCTGATATTTGCCAGCAAACAACTGGAGGACAGTCGGACTCTCTCTGACTACAACATCCAAAAAGAGTCCACCCTGTATCTGGCACTTTGCCTGAGAGGTGAGATCATTGATCTGTCCCTGCACCAGCTCATCCAGAGTGCAGCTATGACAAAATGATCTGCCGCAAATGCTATGCCCACCTGCACCCCTGTGATGTCAACTGTCACAAGGAGTGTGGCCATACAAACAACTTGTGCCCCAAGAAGAAGGTCAAGTAAAACTCAGCCAGTCCCAGAAGGGCACCATCTGCCCAACGCCTGCAGCCTTGGGGCCTGAATAGTTTCTCTCCCTTGACTAGAGAAAAAAAAATGTAAGCCAGAACTTCAGAGTGACCTGATTACATCATACAGGCTCCAGTGGGGTTAGTGCTACTATAAAATAAGTGAAAAAGTTCTCTTCGCTCTTGCAACATTTGGGGAGCTCACTTGGCAGGAGAACTGAGGCTTTTACCAGTGAATGAATCTACTGGCACCTCGATCTTAGACTTCCCCACCTTTAGAATTGTAAGCAATATATTTTTATTGTTCAAAACTTACTCAGTCTCATGTTATTGTCCTATGAGCAGGAGCAGATTGCAACCCTTGCCAGGTATCTCTTAAGTGGAGTTTGGAACCATGAAATAAGGACTATCTCTCCCCAACCTGTAGTCTAAGGGCATCAACTCTTGCTCAGGAAAGATAAGAGTGTTGAATGTAAGAGCTGAATGTTGTAGAAAACAATGCATTTTCAGGGACCTGATCTGTTTTTCTGAAAGTTGGGTTATTACTTGAAGAGGTTTGATATAATGCATTTGCAAAGGCTAACTGTGACATGCGGCTCTTGCTAAGCCTTGTTTCCTGTGAAGGGCTGCTTGAAAATCAAATTACCACATTACATTTGCATCATATATTATACCTAGAGTACAGTCCTTTTAAATAGATTAGTCAGGGTGTGCTATGCACAGAAGAGCAATAAGGAACCAACCTGATATTGCTATTGAATCTTTGCTCACGTGAAGAGACTACCAAAGTAACTTATCATACATCACTCTTGAAAAATAAGAGTCTTTTCAGACAGTAAAGTATAAAAAAAGAAAACATAATGTCTTTCTTCTTGAGTAAGCACTGCTTCATTCAGCCATAGTATTCTCGTTCTCTAGGTACAGCTGAAAAGCTCTCCAGGATTCTCAGTTCCAACATTTCTCTGGCTACCCTTTTCTAACGTGGGTTTCCATTTTGCTTATCAGATCTGCGCATAGTAGGTATGTGCACGGTCGTGGATCATTGATTGCTTGCAGGTGGGCGCCGTGACCACCAGGCAAGGGCATATACTCTACTTCCTGAGAGGTGAGCATGAAAGTCAGTTCTATAAGAGTTTACTCCCAATGTATATTTAATACACTTACTCTGTGATGTCTCAATAGGTTTATTCTGTGGCAGGTTTATTTTTTAGTGCAATCTGAGGGCAAATAGTTTCAAATGCATGCATTCCTGAAATCATGTTGGAAATATATAAAAAAGCAATGAAGCTACTCTAGTCCATCACATAATTCTCTCAGAAGCACAGTGCTGAAGATAGTATCATAAAACTACTTTGAGCTATTCACATTTTAAGTTGGTAATACAATAAGAATGTTTAGTTCATCCGTCATTGAACTCAAAGATATGAAATAATAGTATTTATGGGAGAACAGTAAAAAATTTTTTGAGATGGAAAAAGGTTACCTTTTCAGATTATTTACTATGGTTTCAAATTATCATAAAGACTTTTTTTACACAATTTAAAAGGTCTATGAATGGCTTGTCCCTAAGGAAAGATTTCTCTGGAAGGGTACACTAATGAGATATACTAATAGATTGGACTTACTAAATATAGGCGACAGAATCTTATGGAAGTTTTCTTTAGATTTCTTTTGTATTTTTAATAACCTAGAAAATAATATAATCAAATGAAAGTATTTAAAAGTCTTTTAAAGTTTCAATCTTTGAAAAAAGAAGATAATGAAAATAATATAAAATGAACTAAGAAGATAAATCATGACTACTAGATGTTAAGAGCCCATTTACTATTAACTATAAAAAGTTTAAAGTGATATCTATTGTGTGATTTTTGTCAAGTTAGATTCATAGATGCTGACTCATAATAAGTTGATTTAACCAGGTTCTGGTAGCAAATTGGTCAAGCAATGGCTGTGATTCATCCACTTGGCTGACACTGACAAAGGATCTGCAAACTGTGGTACAGAGTTCCAGGATAAATTCTGAGGGTACTTGACTGACCTTATAAGATACAAAAGTTGTATTTCTTGTTATATAGGTCTTATTTTATCTTGGTCTTAAACATTCAGCAAAAACGTACAGGGGCCGGAGAGGTGGCTCAGTGGAATAAGTGCTTCCCTGGCAAGCACAAGGGTCTGAGTTCAATCCCTGGTTCTGCAAAAAAAAAAAAAAAAAAAAAAGTATAAAAATGAGGTATATAAAGTAAAGCTATATTAATATGCTGAGCTGTGAAAGGCTCAAGTCAACAACTTCTGTAGACAACCCACTACTATTGTGGACTGCTGGACTGTGTTGGATTGTTTTGCTGAATTTACACACCTATAATATTTAGATGCCAATGGAATACCCATGTCTGACAGGCCTAAACAAAAAAAAAAGGGATACAAGGGAAGGACTATTTTGTATCTGTATATACAGAATAGTTAAGATAGATATGCAGCTACTTTCACTTAATTCAATGAGAAAAAAGATTTGTACTAACAGTGTTTGGACAGGATATTCTGTCTCCATCTTGTACTATGGATAACCACGAAAAAGATAATGAATGTACAAGTATTAATTATTGAAACTGTCCTATTAATCAGTTTTGAAACTGTCTCATTGCTATTTGTTTCTCAATAAAATAAAATAAATGATGAGGCTCTGGTTTAGCAACTAGGAATGGTGAACTGAAGTTCCATTAGTCACATCTACTGTATCCATGTATCCTACATTGGTGTCCAGGAGCGTGCACCTGGCCCATACAGCTGGTTGACTCCGTTACTACCAAACGCAGGGTCTTCTACCACCTAAGACTGGCTTTTGTTTGTGTTATGGAGAACTAGTCACACGTAGAATATGAGTCAGCAGAGAGGGGTCACCAAGCTTGGGCATTATTAGCTTTTGTAGCTTCCTAGCCACATAGCTAAAAGCAACAGAAGAAAGCTTTATTCCACACAGCTGCAGTCTACATATGCATACAAGTATGGCTGTGTTAAGTAATGTATACAGACGAGCCTTGTACTGCCAGTTCATATCTTGGGTAAATAATGGTTCTAGCAGTCCCTAAAAGACTGTCTATAACACACACACACATACTTGCATTTTTGTTTTTACATTTGAGACATAAGGAAAAACTTGAAAAACATTCACATTTCAAAATCCTCAAAATGTACTTTTAAAAAGTTATAAATATATAATTACATTATCTAAATATCTATCATCTATCTTCTCTGGGAAATATATCAAGTCTGCAAGACAAAGTGCAAATAAAACTTTCTAATGGTGGTTAGTATATTGTAGTTGATGAAACTGTTTCTCATAAGGGTAAAGTTTGGATGTTCTGATTCTGCTATGTATGTACATAGGACTAAATGGTTAAATTAATGGCAGATAACTGCCATTTCTCACTCTTGAAATGAGGATCTAGAGATAAACAAGGGGAAGAGCCCGAAGATTCTATATGGTAATGGATTATAGGAGGGGACATCCACATAGATATGTCTTTAGCCTAATATAGACACAAGAACAAATACAGAATTATTTGCAGAGATGTGTATGTAAACACATGCATACATATTTTCTGTTTCTGTCTGCTAAGACAGACTAGATTCAGTGATGCTCCACTGGGGCACTACATAAAAGGGCCTAAGATCTAAGAAGGGTGAAGGATCAGGGAGGGAAGAGGGAAGAGGGAAAGAGAAAGAAGGAGAAAGAGAAAGAGAAAGAGAAAGAAAAAGAGAAAGAGAAAGAGAAAGAGAAAGAGAAAGAGAGAGAGAGAGAGAGAGAGAGAGAGAGAGAGAGTGCTTGGTTGAGAGAACAAGTACAATGCAATATTCAGAAATAGCATGAAGCTGAAATTTCAAAATATATGAAGAAACATGTAGCAAGGACAGCCAATGAAAATTCCCAAAGCAGGAGACTAAATTCAGTCCAGAAATAATGAAAACAACAGCATACTCTGAAAATTACATTAAAATAATTGTTTAGGTCTCTCAATCAGGATATAATGCAAAAGAAATCATTGAAATGTAGAAAACATACGTTACCAGTGATTACAGAAAAGATCAACATAAAAAATGTGAAAAGAAAAGCGCATGCTTTGAAATAAAATCCAAGAAATAACTAACCTCGAGCCTATGCAAACCTAAACAGAAGAGATGAATTAAATTATTAATTCAAAAAGCATTCATTCCATTTTAGAATATAAAGTTAATAATGTTAAGATTATAGAGCAGCACATTAAAAAAGAAGCTGAATGAAAGTAAAGCCACAACTTTTCACACTGAAGGACAGAGAGAAAATCCTCAAAGTTCTCCAAGCGCTGAGGGACAATGTTCTGGACAACAGAAGCAGCTTGGACTTCAGAATGTGGCTGAGGGACCAGAAAGAAGGCCCGAGAAGGTTCACTTGCTTGGTTCTGCTTAGCAAAGCTTCACACACAAATTCATTGCCAAGCAGATGACAGTAGTGGGAGGAGGAAGGCGAGTGTAAGTCTGTGAACTGTATAAAGGCAAGTGATGTTCGCTAATTGTGGGGCAATGGAAGAGTAGACGTTTGGGCCAGCACCAGCAAGTGAAATAGGCCACCACGTGCACAGAAGAGCAGTGAGCAAGCAGGCTGCCCTGCCGTAGAGAACCAGTCCATGTTGGGACGCGAATCCACTGTTTAAGGCCGGTCTTCAGAGGCAATTCTCAGGTCTGGACTTGTCAGATGACATCTTTCAATGTGCACAGGTAATTTTAAATACACAGCAATGTAAAACCGGACGGGCCAAACTGTAGGCTGGGTTTTCATCTGCTCAGTTTGGATAAAGGAACACAATTAGTTGAAAGGAGTTAACTGAACAGCAAAAAGTGTATTATGTATTAAATAACATTTGTTAATATTTTGGGGTAGAAAATGTCACATTTTAAATTACTATTTGTCTCGGCTACTTTTCACTCCTTTCTGGGACAAATACCCAACACTCAAAATGAAGGAAAGAAAGGTTTATTTAGCTCACAGTTAGTGGAAGTTTCAGTCTACACTCTCCTGGCTCCCAGGCAGAGGGGCACAGGGCAGACAGCAGCAGTTCATGGCAGCAGAAATCAGTGAAGAGCACAGGGAAGGGCAGCAGCTGTAGCTCCTAGCCAGCCTCTCTCCCTGCTTTACATTATAAACCAGCTCCCCTGGGGCTGGGGGTGTAGAGCTGGCACAGTGTCCATGCCCTCCTCCTGCACAGGATGAGGATGTTTTCAAATTAAGAACCCTGGCACTCTGCTGAGTCACTGAATTAAATTTCTAAACTTCCCAAGTTGACACAATGCATCAACCAGTGCATTGTTTTACTTCATTTTGCTCACTTTTCATCTCTTAGAACAATATTCTACAGATAAGTATCATTAGTAAGAAATGCAAATATCATAAAGTAATTATAATGAAAGAATGTATTCAACTATTTCTTCTAATAGCTTATAATAGGCCAGTGAACAATCAGTTTCTGATTTTTCCTGATGTTTGTATACATAACATGTTACAAAGTTGTGTTACTTATATAATAGAGTATCATAAAATATTATTTTGATGAGATTTTTATGAGGAGAGAAAGGGAGAGGAGTGACCCATCTCAATTATGAGTTTTACTTTTAAATATTTTGATTAAAATATTTCAGATTTTAAGCTAATAGGAATGTCTCAGGTTTTGTTTCTTTGGGGTTTTTTTTTGGTATTTTTTAGGGAAGAGTCTACAGGATGTTCAGGGTCTCACTACTAGATTGGACTCATAGTGATCTACCTGTTTACAGACTCCCGAGAGCTGGGAGTACAGGTGCGTGCCACCATGCCCAGTCTCAATTGCCCTCTCAGCGTGCCCCGGGGACAGGTCCCAGGTATTGAATCCCTGGCCCCTGTACCTGCTTGCAGATGCTTTAACCCACTGAACTATTTGGCTGGCCCTTTGTCTCAGGTATTCTGTTGCCATAATAAATTACCAGGTTTTGCCCATTTTTCCTTCAAATTTTCTCATTTTTATGTTGTTCCCATGAATGTAAAATAGTTATCCTTGACTTAAATTTACCATATTTTCCTCTGCCTTTCTTTGTCATCCAATCCTGAATATCTCTAATACATGTTTTTCCCAGAATCTTTCCTATGCTGAGAGTTTTATTTATATCTTTATCATTTTCAATATCCAATCTTATTCATCTAATTTATAGCCTTCTTAAATCTTTCATCTCTGAGTTTCAGAAGATCTGGAGTTCTCTTGCTTTCCTCTGTTACCTTTCCATTTATCAAAGCTCTAAATTTCTGACCTTTTCTGTAATCTTTGATGGCTTCATCATCTAGTTTTTAAACTCTCAGTAGCTGCACCCTTCTACTTTTCTCATATTCTCTTAAAAAATTTCATGAAAAGGCATGATATAAGGCACCTAATTTCCATTTTGTTTCTATAAAGTTTACTTGTATCATATCATTTAATATGTACCAATTGAACTAATTATGTGTCAACAAACATGTTGGGGGCTAAATAGAAAATGCTAAGCTGCAGACAAGGTACTTAACATTATGTTTATGAATTATTTCATATTATTCAAATGAATAAAAATTTATACTCTATGAAATAATAAAAGGAAGACTTTAAAATTTAATGAGAAAGAAAGGCTCTTACATTTTGGTTTCTTGATTGCTGCCTGTTGCAATTTCTTGGCATTCTAGTGTTTTCTTTATTAATGTGGGTTCCAATGAGTATCCTCTCTGTCAACCTCCAGGGTTTGCTTTTCCTTCCTAAAGTCTTGATATACCAATCAATTTCATTAAAATAATACAAAAAGTAATTAGGGTTAGCATCAGATCTTCATCTTTAGGAGGGTAGAAATTCATCCCAGAAGTAAGTTGTAGAAATCTAAGCTCTGGACATGGGGAGCTATACTTTAGCTCATGAAAAATGTGTTTTCTTATCTCACAGTTTTCAGCTTATGAGACTGTTCTATACCTGGGTTCATAGCACTGATGTTATTAAATCTTTTAAGTATCTCAAAGTGTGAAAAGTTTCATTTGGTCTCTGAAGTACATGTACCAAAGCCACTCATGCAGACAAACAGAGCTGCAAAACTTTTTTAGGAATGCTGACATTCTATATATCTGAAAAGCTATTTTTGAAGCTGAATATATAAAGAATTACAAATATTTCTGGTCTTTTTCCATGTCTAGTACAGTTTCTTGCAAACTTTTACTTCTTTTATTTTCCTTTTAATACTAATGAGATTTAGTTCTGAAGTAACTAAAAGGAAGGAATGAACTGGCCCGTATGAATGTAAGAGATACAAGAAATCCTAGAAAACTAGGACTCTCAATCTTCAAAATAATTTAATGGTATAAAAGAAATATAATGTTGACACAGTCATTATTCATAGACTAAGAGCATTTCAATTACTAATTACTATCTGCCATGAGATCTATATACTCCTGAGTGTTTAGGGAAAATATTTAGATACTATCTAGTGCTGACATATTCTCAGCTTGGCATAGGGAAATTTCTGATACTTGGTTTTAGTGATAAAAGAGAATGTTTGCTTATCCATAAGAAGAGGCATTGTAAAGCCAAACAAACACAACCTAGCCAGTTGTTTTGAAAATGCCTGGAAAAAAGCAAATGTAGTCAACCTAGTGGCCTTGAATTTGTGGTGAGGTTGAGCCTCTCTTTGTGTCCGGATTCTTGTGGCCACGACCAAGAAAACCAAGGGAGGCAGATTTGGAACTATCATCTGGCCCCACCTCCCACTAGAAAAAAAATGAGTCTGACATTGGTTGATTATAAATTAAGTTGAGTATGTGCTTGAAGTGTGATTTTGAGCAGCCAGAAGCTTTATTACTTTTAACTGTCTTTCTGCCTACTCTGCTCCTTTAATATATTGAAGACATTGATAGCAATTTAACATTTCAGGCCTCTGATGAAGAAACTCCCTTATTTTGTTAGGATTTCTGTATGAATAAGTTTCTCTATCACCACTCTTCTGAAGCAAGGAACAGACAACAGAAGAGGAAAAGCAATCAGGGCCTCGTTTGTGGTCTCCACAAATCCCACTTTATTTTCCAGGAAGAGGAAGCACTGGGGAGGGCAGGAAAGTCAAGGCAGGAGGATGTGATAAAGTTACCCTCCAACAATAAAACCAGGAAGACTCAAACATAATAGATGAGATTAGTTATCCGCAGAAATGACACACCCTAAGGAATAGCCAAAAGATTATGTGGAGAAATTTAGAAACACCCTGAGGAATTCAGCAATAGTAGAAGCTTGATTGCATCCATATATTCCCACCAACAATCTAATTGCAGCAAATGGATGAACCTGTAACACAATCAAGCGGCAACTTAATCAGTAATAGCAAATAGATTAAGTACTCTAATCACGATCAATTGTACTGTAAGTCACCCGAAGAAAGAATAGACTAACAAAGGGGGTTATCTCTAAGGAAATGGGGACCTCCAAGAAGCCAGAATTTGTCTGTGATGCCAGCTCCCTCCAGTGTAAGGAACTCAGATTTCAAAAGCTTTATTTACATGTAGATTTGTCTATTTGGAGAGAGCACACCTGTGGGCAAAAAACACTAACAACTAAAACAGCCCTTATCAGTGTTGAGCCCAAAGAATCTCATTTTTAAAATTATAATAACAGCCAAAGAGCAGCTGACAAAATTATTAAAAGCACAAGACTCATATTCATTCAATAACCACTTATGAAATGCCAACTAGCATAATCAAGTCACTGACCAAGGAGCTGAAGATTTAATTAAATAAGAAAATCTATCCTTTTTGGAGTATTCATTTTAAAAGCCAGAAGACAAATATTAAACAACTGATTACACATTAAATTATTTAATTATGGTGATAAAATTTACCTGAACTGAAAAACACATAGGGGCCCCTAAACTGATCTGAGATTCACAGAAAGCTTTTTTTTAAGAGTATAATTTTACTTGAGTTGTGTATTTCTTAACAAGGGTGAAAAAACAGAACAGCAAAAATCTATACATGTCAAGGGAGGAAAATTATGTTAAGAATGTGAATAAAATGGATGATATTAAGTCGCTCAAAATGATTTATGATAAAACAATTATTTGCTAAGAAGCTTTTTAGAAAGACTGACACTACCGTCCTTTTAAGAATGGCACTGAGAGGCTTACACAGTAATCCACATTCCAAACATGATGTACTATTTAGAAATGAACTACTTGCATGATATTTTTAGAACAGATAACAGCTTTGAAGATTTTGCACTACTGAAGTGGACCACAGTTCAAAATTATCTATGTTCGCCCCTGAAATACAGCGAGGGTGCTGGAAATACATTACGGCTCCAGCTCCACTGTGAAGCACTGGACAATCAGCTGCAGCTGATAGACCAATTTGAGAATGCAAGTTCATAAGGCATAAAGGTAGAATGATTGCGAAGTGGCGCTGAAACCGAGCATTCTCCTGTAATTTCCGATCCGAGGCAGAGAAGGGTTATTGAAAAGTTTTAGAGCAAGCACGCACATGCTCTAAGTGGGTCTCAAGGGCACTCAGGCAGACGCTGCCTTACCCAGAAACCTGTTAGGTGCGTGCTTGCCAGGACGTAAAATATGGAGTGCTAAAACACCGCCCTGCGCAAGACAGAAGGAAGCGCCAGCATATGCGAGCTCCCCAGTCACAGATCACTTGGAGGAGCAGGAGCAGATGAGGCAACAGATAGGTAAGTAGCAAGAGGACCTCCTGGCAAAGAAGGAAACAAAAAGCACAGAGAAATTACTTTGGGACAAGGCTCACTGATTGTAAAGAAAACTAATGAACTGTGGCCAAAACAGTAAAGCTTTATGCATTTAATCTTTAAGCCAGTAGATTTTTAAAATTTCATTGAGAAATTATTTGGAGTGCCACGGTAAAATGTTGTAGAAGTTAATAAGTTTTACGTTTTGGAATTTTATATTTTACATAGGCAAAATTTTGTGAGAAAGCAGTTCAAGAGATGGCAAACCAGCACAAATAAATGGGAAGAGGGAAGGACAGAAGGAAGGACAAGAGAAAGGAAAGCGGGAATGCATTGTGCATAGACGGAAAGGCTCTGTTTTCATCTGAGCTTCTCTTCCTCTAATTTTCTTTCCCTTGTCTGCACTTCAGTGAAATAGTGTGTGTTTTTCTTTTCTTTCCTTCTTCACAGCCCCTGTGAATTGTTCAATTGACATTCAGGACAGGACGCTTCGCACATGGAGATGAGTGCTATTCCTTTTGTGCCCTTCTAAAAATCTATTGGGGAAGTTTAATCAAGAAGACTCCATGGGAGCTAAGATGTGCAAAAGTAAGAACTCCACATTGTGAGGAATTGAATAATGAACTAAGCATTGGCTGGAAAGAGGACAGAAAGAAAAGGAAGTTTAAATGCCTTAGAAAACACAACAGAGTAAGGATAACGTGGCTTCACAGAAGCACAAGAAGCTGAAACTGAAGGCAATCCCAAAGGAGACTGTGGTTAACTGGATTATTATTTAATTATGCAAATGATTAAGGTTAAAACCTACTGGGAACCACAGCATTTTAGGTTTGAAAAATAGTGTAAGTGATCTTTTAATGCAGTCGCCTTGTTTGATAGCTGAGGAGTCTGTGTTCCCTGAGAAATTCAGTATGTTAGGAGAGGTATTTGAGATATAATAGCTGTTATTATTAATCTTATTACTACTTAGTGGTATAGCTAGAATAAAAAATAAGGCTGTTTGGCTTCTAGTCAATTCAGTGTTTCTACTCCACATTCCTGTTCCTTTTTTTTTTTAGATGTTTCCCTATGTAGTTCAGGTTGGCCTCAAAATCACTGTGTATGTTGGCCTTGAACTTGAGGGATCCTTCTGCCTCAGTCTCCCAAGTAGTGAGACTATAGGCTTGCACTGCCCTGGCTGGCTCCTATTCCATTTTAAGTGAATGTCTTAAGTATTACAACACATTTCAAAATATAAGTCTTACATGTGTATTCTAATATAGTAGATTGAAAAGTTGTTTAAAACACATGCAAATACTCTGTTTTTGAAAACTCAAATGAGAGTTTACATAGGGATATTCTGCAGGGTCGACAAACATTGCAGCATTCCTGACCTTCAGTCCCTGAGAGTCCACCCATCTCTAAGGTGAGGCATGTTCTTCTTCACGTACTGACTATGACTCCTCTAGAAAACAAGAAGTAATAAGAGTCTGCCCAATCTCAGATGAGAGCAGTTAATTATTACCTATGAATAAAGCACATGAAGTGAATTATCGTTACAGTAAGTCCCTGACTTGTGAAATAGTTGTAGTCATGGAAACACTGGAAAATTGGACTCATTCATAACCCAAGAAAGTGAGCCTTACATAGTACACCTGTGAAAGTTCACAGCTCAGAGGTCCATAAGCTGGAGACTTACTGTACTGATGTTAGCTCTAATTATTTTGTCAACAGCCCTTTACAAATTCATTTTTCTGCCTATACACCCCTCCTAAACTCCACCTATTTGGTAGCTGGCACCATGACCCATTTTACCACCCTTACCTCCTTTGTAAAACTTTCCCAGTGTTGTTCAGATTGTCATCAATGTTTTTATTTTTTTGTGTTTAGTTGCTATTTTATTTTATTTTGTATTAAAGTTTTACTTTTGTTGGTACATATTTGCAGTACACAATGAAGACAGTCCTTATGGGCAGTTGGTACATGCATGTAACGCATTTTAATTATTTTTCCATTTCTTCTTCCTTGTCTATACCATTCCTTTTACAAAACATCTCCCTGTGTCTTATTATCTTTTATTTTACTCTTTATTTATATCTTGGGTTTCTTATATGAGAGAAATCATGTGATAATAAAACTTCGGTTTTGATAAGCTTCACTTAATTTTATGGTCTCTTGGTACATTTATTTTCCTACAAATAACTCAAATTTCTTCTTCATGGCAGAGTAGTAGTCCATCATGTATAAATGTCACATGTTCTTTCTTTTTTTAGCTATAGAAGGACTTTATTCACGTTAAATGGAACAAATAGAAGAAAACAATAAAAATGTTACAAAATTTCAAAATGAGGTAACATGACATTAACTATGGTTGCTGTATTGCATATTGTTATCTTCAAATTAGTTGTTCACATTACCAGATACAGGAATGCAAGATTGATCAAACAAGTATTAATTGTTCCTCAGAAATTGACGGCAATTATCTTTTTAAAAATGATTTTATTGAGAAACAAATAGCAATGAGATGATTTCAAAACTGATTACTAGGACAGTTTCAATAATTAATACATTGCATATTGTTGTCTTCTTAGTGGTTATTCATAGTTCAAAATGCAGGCATGATATCCTATCCACAAACACTATTAGTACAAATGTTTCTATTCATTGAATTAAGAGAAAGTAGCTATATATCTATTCTAATTATTTTGAATATGTAGATACAAAATGGTCTTTCATTTGTATCCCCTTTTTTTGCTATTGGCATTTAAATATTGTAGCTGCATGAATTCAGCAAAATATTCCACTATAGTCCAGCAGTCCATAATAATAGTGGGTTATCCATAGGACTGGCAATGTCAGAAGTTGTTGACTGAGCTTTTTACAGCTCAGCATATTAACATGGCTTTACTTTTTTTAATAAATAAATAAAATGACATGATTTTTAAGTTATTTTAATTATATGTATTAA
>NW_004524733.1:5139301-5200500 GCF_000260255.1 Octodon degus
TCTAGTTGTTGAAGGTGCAGCATTAGGGTATTTATTTGTTCCCATTCTGTTTTCCTAATGTACACTTGTTCTGGGTGGGCATTGGATTTCCTCCATATGTTTCTGCATTTCATTCTTTAATGCAGATGTTATTAATTCAGGGATTTCTTTTTTTATTTCCATCTGAGTTCCTCTATACCTTTCTGCAGCTTTTTCTTTATTTCAGAAGCCATTGATTCATTGCTTTCACCTGTGTGATTTCCAATTTGTTCTGTGTTAGTTTCCTCTGCACTTTTAATGGGCGGGTTTGGGTTCTGAGGTTGCATTTTGTTCCTTCTCATCATTTTGTGTAGCACTGTCTTCTGACCTTTGTTGTAGATCTTTGTTGTGGTTATAACCTTAGCACGTACTGAAGTTCAGGTGCAGATGTACAAAGTCTGGATTTATCCAGCTGTGCCTGGCTTGAGTCTGGCTGCTGTGCTGAGCTCCTTCCTGCTGCTGCCCTTGATGGTGAACCTGTTGTGCCCCTGATGTTCTGCTCCTGGACTAGCTGGGTGATTCTATCCTCTATGCACTCTGTAGGGATTGCAGCTGCAGGGTTACACCCCAAGCCTGTATGCCAGGCCTGAGCTGAGCCTGGAGGGGACAAGGTGGAGTAGGGGGGAGAGGCAGCTCTCCCACATGCTCACTGGGTCTGGGTGTTCCTGGAACGTGGCAGAAATTCCTACTCAGTGGGCGGGGTGGGGGAGGTGCTTCGGAGTGGTGGGGGGTGTTCCAAGGGGTTGGAAGAGGGCGTCACCCACGCTGAGCCTGGGCTGGGACCAGGAGTCGGTCCTGCTGATGCAGGGTAGTCAGAAGCTCTCCCACACACTCACAGGACCCTGGCTAGGACTGGGTCTGTGTGTTCCCGGAACGTGGCAGAAATTCCTCTTGGGCGGGCTGTGTGGGGGAGGTGCTGCAGAGTGGTGGGGGGGTGTCCCAAGGGGGTGGAAGACTGTCTCACCCACGCTGTGCCTTGGCTGGGACCCGGAGTCGTTCCCACCGGTGTGGGGTAGTCAGAAGCTCTCTAACTAGTCCTTTTATTGTGGCAAGAGCACAATATGGAATCTGGCTTTACTTTTTATACTTCATTTTTATACTTTTCTGCTGGATGGTTAAGACCAAGATAAAGCAAAGCATATATAACAAGAAATGTAACTTTTGTATCTGACAAGGTCAGTCAAATCCCCTCAGGATTTATCCTCAAACCCTGTATCACAGTTTGCAGATCCTTTGTCAGTATTAGCCATGTGGATGAGGCATGGCCATTGCTTGACCAATTCGCTCTCTGTGAAAGCCTGAGAGAATGTTTTCTCTCCATTTAAATGTCATATGTTCTTTACCCCTCTTCACTGATAGACATAGATCACTTGAAAGCTATTTAGGATTAGCTATTAGGAACTTAGGCTTAGCTATTAGGAATTGTCCTTCCATAAATATGTGTGCACATGTATCACTGTAGTACAATATCTTTTAACTCTTGTGAGATGATACTTAAAGGGGAATAGTTGGCTTGAATGGAATTTCCAGATTTAGTTTTTCAAGGAATATTTGTACTAATTTCCACAGTGGTTGTACTAGTGTACATTCCCACCAAGAATGTAGAAGGATTCTTCCCCAACCTCAGCCTTGTCAGCATTTTTTATTATTTGATTTCTTAATAATAAGGTTTTTTTTTTTTGCTTAGGCAGACTCAAGGGCTGGGGTTTGATCCCAGGCATGCTGTGCTGGCCCAACCCCTGGGGCACACTGAGATGGCGAAGGAGACTGGGTGTGGTGGCACAACCCTGTAATCCCAGGGTTTGGGAGGCTGAATATGGGAGGATCACTAACAGTTACATCTGGGTAGTGAGACCCTCTGGACCCTGTACTAAATACATTGAAAAAATAATAATAGTAAGGTTTTTTGAGTAAAACAGAACCTCAGTTGTTTTAGTGACTGAACATTTTTTCATGTATTTATTGGCCATGTGTATATCTTCTTAAAAGTGTCTATGCATTTCAGGCGTTTATGTTTTCTGTTGAATTTTTGTACCCTGTATCTCCTACATAGTCCTTGAGCATTAAGCTATAATTTCTGCTCTGCCTGCTTACTTCCCCAAGGACTTTAAACCCCTTGGAGTACTTTTTAGCTATGTTTTCATTATGCCTAGCAGAGCATAATATCATAGAATTACTTCTTGATTGAATGCTTATAAAAATGCAGATCATTTATAAAAGTGAAGAGAATAAAAATAAAATACTCATAGTAGAATTAATTCTCTGTGAGTGAAATTCATGGCTCCTCTATCACTCATCCATGTACTGATTGATCAATTGATCAACTGATCTATCTCTATTTTAATCTTGCTGGAACTACAAATATAATGAAACCAACTTTCTATGAGAAAATGATCAATACATAAATTTATGATATAAAGTGTTCCATAAAAGTATTCAGAAATTACTATCCAAGAGTTTAGAATCAGCAGAGGTAGTATAATCTTTCATTGCTGAGCCATATTCTTAGTTTTAATTCCTAGAATTATAAAATGGGAAAGAATCCTTGAGAGAAGCTAAATGTTATGGTGTATATCTAGATGTCCTCCCCAAAGCCTCACGTGCTCATTGATGAGCATTTGGAGAGGTAAATGAGTTATGGATGTGTGACACTTGGATTAGTCCAGAATTATGGTTTAGCATAATTCTGAGTGTGGGTAGCATGAACCAGTAGAATTGCAGCGTGGAGGGAATACAAATGGAAAGAAAAAGGAGGTCTCACTCCCTTCTACCTGTTGTACCATGGACTGCTTCTCCTCTGCCATGCTGCCCAGTCTTGGAATCAGCAGACTACGGACTGAAACCTCGGCAAACTGAGGTAATGTAAACCTTTTCGTCCTTTAACCATTTGCTAATCCAATTATTTAAGTACAGAATGACCAAAAATTGCACTTTTGTTAACTTAATAAAATAACAGGAAGTATAAGAATGACAATTTAATCAAATTTATTTGATACAAGATTCCACTGGTTGAAACAGCACTTGCTCAAACCACACTGTAGATATCAGTAGGCAAACGTATGCTGACCAAGTGACACTTTAACTTGTATGCAGGCTACCTACCCTAGGGTGAGTAAAGTACTCATACCTTGAATGCCAGCATTAGACCATGAACCAATCTATGTCTGCAGTAGCCCCATATAAAAGTTCATGATGCTTTGAGGGGACATCTAGACACAAACCATAACATTGTCTTAGTTCAATTTCCAAGCTTATGAGTTTTTTAGTACATGATAATATTCTTGTTTCCGTATTTTTTCCTCAAGAGAACTATATTTGGGTGAACATTAGAAGTGTTGTCAGAGTGAAATTTCAAATGGCAATAACATACACCTAAACATAGAGTCAGTCCCTATTTCTGCTTCACGGTGACACTCCCACCCAGTTCAAGATACAGCTAATAAGCTTCCCTTCCACTTCAAGAATCCAAGTCTGACAAAGAAAAAATGGAATAGTTGAGTTTATGCAGCTGTTCATGAGCTAATTATCTGCAATCATTTCTGATTACTTAATAGGCCATGGTAGGATGTGTTTGCTGCTATGTTGAGTTTACACATTAGGCTTTAATGTGCTGATATGGTTAATTGTCGTGCTCGCTGCTGCCTGCTAATAGACTATTCCTGAAAATGAGACCATATCTCAATAGAATTTGCTTGTTTATTTTAAATAAGTAATAACTACAAACTCAAATCCTAGGTCTGAGTTTTAAGAATGCTCTTTTTAATGCTGTATCATTTCTAATGCATTTAAATTATTCAAGTTTGAGAAAACAAGTTATTAAACTAACGAGTCAATAACCTACATAGATACATAGTTTTAACATTTTTCCTGCTCTGTTCAGTTTCCTGCCATTGATAGCAAAAATTCTCTTCAAGGCTGCCAAACAAGCTGAATGCAGTAACATAATAATGAGAAAAATAACTGCATGTGAAAAGCAGACAAGTATTTATTAATATGTAAACCGAGGTGCCCATACTAGTGATTGGGAGTAACACCAAAATGTTAATAGGGAAGGTAGATGTGGAATTGTTGCTATGAGACCATTAATTTTTTTGTAGTTTTGCATTTTATGATAGCACTTATTCTGAAATGCTTGTATGTAGCATAAAAAATTTAGAAGGCTGTATTTCTATTGGTTCTGTACAACAAACATTTTTTCTGATTACAAACATGAGTGCAGAGCACAACTATAAATGTTCCAGGTGCTCCTCCTCATCCTTCCTTTTCTCTTCACAAGATCTATTTCTGTTGGGTCTTCACTTCCTTCCTTCATCTCTTTTTAACATCATCTCTTTCTTCCCTTACTACTTGGAGAAGTCATAGGAGTCAACAAAAAATGATGCAGCCCAAATCCCCTTGGTATTTACTCTGCAACTTCTAAGAAGTAGGATTTTGTCATTGTCTAGCATTCCCCAGGCAGACCGTGCTCTATTTCTTTTATCATCTGATCCACCCTTTTTTGAACAGGTTTGAGTTAGCAGGACCCTGTGGGTCTGCCTGAGTCCATCACTCTGGGGATGCTGTGTGGTTTGAGCCTACGAGTTGCTCTAGGAATACTGGTTTTACCCATGCATATAAAACCATAAGGTACAAATAAATACAGAGAAAATAGGACAAGAATAATTGAATTGCTTATGATTTATAGTCATTGTTCTACTTGATTTATATGAAGAACGCAATATATGTCTACATTAAAGTGGTGGTTCTCTCAATGTTTCATAAATTAAGTCTTTTTTATATTGATTTTTAACATTTCAGCTTTTGATATCATTAGAGCTATATAAGTTAATACAGCATCTTCTTCCAAATGCCTTCTTTCGAAAGTTGGGACTCTGTTTCACAAACACAACAGGTGCTTTCTCATCCTTCCATACCATAGTCTTACTTTCCTTCCTAGTTCCTTTTATGAAATTCAATTCTTTGTTTATTTATCTTTGGTGGTACCTAGGGCCTTCACACAGACCATTTTTAATTTTTTCTCTTCTGAGACAGTCTTAACAAGATTCCAGCAGCCTAGACTCAAATGTGTGAATCTTCCTGCCTCTTGTCTCTCAGTGCTGGATTCTGGGCATGTGCCACAATGCTCTGCCTCGTCTTTCTTTAAGGTAATTGTCACTAATATAGGACATTTCATGAGAATTGTTGTATCAGGTACTACTAGTAGTATTATTACAAATAAAGATAACAAAACTAAATCCAGCACTCTGCTTTTACAAGGATATTGCACCTTGTTCTTAAAATAGTCCTATAAGAATTATACCATTATTGTCATCATCTAATAGATGAAGTAACTAAGACTTAGCACAGAGTAGCCAAAATTCAGTAAAATATAGAGTTCAAAGACATACAGTCAAGATCAAGGCGAGGGGTAACGTTCATCTTCACCGTCCCCAGAGCAGGTCCATTTTATGTGTAAGAGCTCTTTCTGTGCACCATGCATTTAGCATGTGTCTGTGTGCACTGGATTGCTTATATTCCAGTGGGTTTCTTAAAGAGGGACTTATTTTTATAACCTCACAACACAGAAGTGGTCCGTTGTAGGAATTTCATTTATAACCATGAAATGGGAATCGAGTCTTTCCTTACCCATTTATCTCTCTGTATATTCCTTCACATACCCATGATATAGCTAAACAGGACTATTTGCTATTCTTCATATAGTCTCAGTGCTGCTCTTCTTAGACGTCTTCGCTTATGCTGGGTCTTTTGCCTGAAATGACCTTCTATGAACACAAATCTTCAACAAGGTGAAATTCTAACTGCTGCCATTCCTAAAGCTCTAGTTTATGAATTAGATGTGATCTTTCCCACTTGTATCACTATTTAGCATTTCTTTTTTATAGAGCCATTTTCCCATGTTAGGTAAGCCCCGTCTATGTACTTGTAAGATCTTTAAAAAAAAAAAAAAAACCTTGTCCCTAAATTTTTCATGTAGTAGGTGATCAAGAGATTAGCTGAATTAAAATTAAATTGTTTGAATCAATTTGCTTGTTTTCTACAAAATGAGGAGGTTCACATAATTACTGTTCTTCTCCATGTGCTCTTAAATACAGCATAGCTGATGGAAGCACTGATTTCACGTCTCCTTTCCTGTTGAGTGAATGTGTACCTTTCATTCTGCTCTCTCCATTTGTAAGCAAACTTACAAAATGCCAAAAAAATGAGATTTCTATTTAAATTAATAGAACTCAACAGCTTTTAGATACCAAGCATTTTCATTCTTGCTAACCAGCAACACTTTTCAATGACATTTTGTCAATGACATTTAAATGCATTCATATTTGAACAGTAGTAAACCATATTAAAAAGTTCAATAAACTGATGTTATATTAAACCTTCATCTATTATTAAATTAAACAAATGTTTACCATGTTTCTACAGTGTGTAAGACATAATATTAAGATTTTTGAGAAGAATACTTGTCACGTAAACTCCTTAAGGAAGGGAACATTAAGGGATGCAGTTAGGCTAGAGATGCGGCCCAGTGGTAGGGCACACGCAGAATGCTGGAGCGTCTAGATCAGTTGCCAGCACTGCAGGAAGATGTAAGTACAGACAGAATAACCAGCAAATTGAAGAGGACTGTAGTACAAGCTTGAGACAAAATGTAAAGCACTGCAAAGATATCCAGTGAAAAAGTTGTTTCATAATTTAGAAAATTCGTTAGAACATTTATTTTTCATTTTCTATACCAATTCTGCAAGTAGTGATTAAAAGATTTACTACTTAGCCAAACTTTAGTCAGGCTTCTGAATCTTCTGCTGTCTGTCTGTGCATTTTCTAACAAAATCCTATTTCAGCAAAAAGTGTTATTGCTAAGTCAGTATAGCAAAACCTCCATCAGAGATGTGAAAAGAGACATGAAATCAGTCCTTCCATCCAGCTATGCTGTACTTAGAAATATATATATATTTCATGTTTTCAGCATGAAAGTTATATATATATCATCCTGGCCTATCTTCAGCAAGAATTCTGTTAAGGCGGTTTAGCCAGATTCTTCTTGCTTCTTCTGTTTACTCTTAATGATTTCCATCCATTGATTCCTACATTGCTCTGTAGCTGAAAAATCACCATTTGCCCAGGCTATAATTAGAGTTAAGCCCAATCTCTTTCCTACACAGCAAGCCCCTGTGCTGTTGGTCTCCATACCTAGTGTGACGGCCCTGAACTGGGTTCCTTAATCTTGCTGAAACATATCTTTGAATAATTTTTAGCACCCTTCATATTGCTGTATCTCTTTGGAAAAGTCTGTAAAAAATGTAAAAAAAAATTACATTTTAAAAATGTAATGAAAATTAAAGTAGTAGAAATTTAAAAAAAATTTTCATAAAATTATAAGTTTTGTCATAGGCAAAAAATTACTCAAATCTCATCTTGTCAGTTTTTTTTTCTTTTTCTTTCTCCTATGACTGAGATTGTTCACTATGTGTCAAAGATAAGCAGTTTTGTGTATATCCACTTTTCTGTCTTGTGTGACAAGGAGAATACTTTAAAGTTCATTCTGACTGTGGTCTGCGAGAGATAGATTTCCTGTTTAACTTACATAAGCTGTGTTCCTTAGAATGGAAAATTAGAGATGCAGACTGCAACACTAACATCTATTTCACAGGATGAGCAAGAGGATTAAATCAAATAAGCTGTGGAAAGTGTTCCACCAAGATGCTATTCTAGCTAAGGGTCCTGGAAATAATTGTCTTATATATATTACCTATCTCTCACTTTTCTGTCATGAATATACTTTAGATTTTATGATATTAGTTTTAAACACCAGGAAACAAACCTCAAAAGGTTGAATGTAGGCAAATTACACAGCACTTGCCAGCAGTTAAACACAAAAACTAGCAAACACGTTTCCTGGTGTCAGTGGCCCTGTCCCGGCTCTACCACTCATCTGCGCACACCAGTGTGTGCTCTTTCAATTTTTTTGTGTTATTTCTTTGAAAGTTTAGATTTCCAACCAGTATTCTCCTTTAACTTTTTCTTCAATAGTTATAGTTATGATAGCTGTTTAAGTCTTCGCTTAATTTAAATGTCTAGATCTCCTTGGAATAGGTCTTGTTTCACATTAAAGAGAATTATCTCATTCTGCTTCATCATGTTTGTGTAACTGTGAACTGTATCCCAAATACTGTTTCTATGTGGCAGAGACTCTGGATTTTAGTCTATTCCAGTGAAGAGGGTTGATATTTTTGTCTTAGAAGGCAAATAGTTTGGTTAGATTCAAACTTCAAACTATCTTGGTGGGTAGATAAAATGGTGATTCTGCTGGTTTCTCTTGAGCTTGCTTCACACCCCACAGTGGAGGACTCAGTCACAGACACAGGCAGAATTCAGTTACAAAGCTTAGGGTTTTCCATGATTTTTCCCAGTAGCTGTGATTTCCCAAACAACTGGCTGGTAAGACCAGGAAGACTGTGAGGTTTCTACTGCAGCTTTGGTAGGTGCACTTTGGTTGTTTTCAGCATGAGTTATAGGAAATAGGAAACTATCTCCAGTAGTTTGTTCTTCTAAATTTTACAACTTTTAAGAATCTAACTGCTACAGTTCACTATTTAGTATTATATTTTTATTTAATCCAAAACCTAAAGTTATGTGGGACAACTAGATTCAGTTTGAGGTAACTAGGACACAACGAATATAAAAACTCTACTAAAATTTTGTTAAAATTCAAGTTCAGAAAAATGTTATCTTTTACATACGTTGCTCTAAATAAGAATTTAACACAAGATTTTAAAAACAAGAGCATTTCATGTATGCTGCCTTTTTGGTATTTAAATTTTTTTCACACTGATGCTTTCATTTTTGTTTGGAAATAATCATAGTTACTTAGAGTACATTTGGAGAATAGGGGGGAAGGTAGAAATAAAACTGGAAATACATCTATCAATCTTTTTTAGTACCAGGAATTGAACTCGGAACCTTATGCTTACCAGGCAGGTGCTTATGCCACTGAGGTATCACCCTGGCCACTCTATCTATATTTGTGTATGAGTTTTCTATCATGCTGGCAAAATACCAGAGAAAAGAAGCTGTGAAGGAGAAAAGGTTCTTTTTGTCTCAGGGTTCCAACTATGGTCAGTTGGCTCCACTGTGGTGAGGCAGAATGGGGTGGTGGGCCTGTAAAGTGTGGCCAAGTGCTCATTTCAGGGCAGCCAGGAAGCAGAGGAAGAAAGGGGCTGGAGCCCCGAGGGCCCCTTCAAGGGCACACCTACGACCTCCATAACTTCATCATACAGGCCCCACCTCCAGAAGGGCCAACCACCTCCAGCCCTCTGGCATATGGTTCTTTTGGGGACACTTCAGGTACAAACTATAGCAATATATTCAGGTTTTGAAACTGACTTATTTTTAAGTTAATAGATGTTAAAATCAGTATTAGAAAAATATATATCAACTTTTAAAAAATGTGTATGACCTCTGTTCATAAACATTACTTTTAGTCTGAATTCTTATAATGTCCCACTAAAACAAACCTGCAGTTTTATAAAGATTTGTCTTATCCCTTGCACATGACAGAAATTTAACATTTGTTTAGAATAAAATGTTTTTCATAAGATATATTTTTCTTTTTTTATAAGGTATATTTTTCTATCTTAAGATTTTTTAAGAACATAAAATACTTTCAATTATATATTATGAATCTTGCGAGTAGTCTAGCAAATTATTCATTATAGGGTGAATTATTATTTTATTGTGCTATCATTGTTTTCCTTAAAAAAATCACTGCTTACTCAAAGAAGTTATAAGAGATCAAGAACATGCTAAAATACCTTTATTGTCATTATTACATGCATTAAATATACATTATAAATGGAATATGCTGCACATTGATGAAAAATGTATTAAGGTAAAGAAAAAAAGCCATTGAATGGAAAGATGATACATCTAAAACATGAAGTGCTCAAGTCTTGTTATAATTTAATTTATATGTGCCACAGATATTTTACAACCTTTGCATTTTACAAAGGGGAAGGATGAACAGTTTGAAGACATTAAATACCAGATGTCCTACAGCAAGAGAAAATACTAGCATCCTGGAATAATTTTCATCCCTGACCCATTTTCTGCCCACTGGAAAAAGTTGCACTGTTTTTCCTTCTCCAAAGGACACACAAAAAAGTTCTTTCCGTTATTAGGTCCAGTCTTCAACACTGTTCTCATGATGGAGCGCTTGCCATGGTTGCAGAGTGGGAAGGATAAATCTGCCCACTGGGGGAAAAGAAAAGACAGGATCGTAAACCTCCCATGGAAGCTAAGTGATGCACAAAATAAGCCTAGGCCACTCTGCTTGGTGTCGTGTTGTCTTCAGAGCTGCTGTTACTAATTTCACATTGCAAACCAGACACAAGTCATTAGTTGTTATGCTTTTAAAAAGCTTATTTCTTTTAAGAAGCATCCCTTACGAATTTGTTTGAATCACACAAAAAAGTGTTAAAATTGAGTTTTCCTTTACCTAGAAGTATATTTGCAAAAGTCCCTTTCTTCTATTAAGAATAATTGAAAACTACCAGAACCTTGTTAGACAGTAATCTTCAGTGTCCCTGCTATAAGTTTTAGTTAAAATGGTAAAATCAAAGATTTGTCAAAACTCTAGTGCTAAGCTTCCTTAGTCTCTTAGGGAAAGAAAGAAGCCAATAAGGACTTACCCAGGTCGGGTAAATCAGGCAGATTCTACTCTATTATTCTTATTCTTATTCTTATTAATTTTAGCCTCAAGTCAAGTATGAAAGAAGCTATTACATTATCAGCAATATATAATATTTCTTTCATTCTATCTATAGACTTCTTGTGAAGGACAGAGTAACATCTTATTTCAGATAGAAATCTAAAATCACTTATCAAATCTTTCCAGGGAAATTCCTTAAGAAAGTTATGCTGAAGAAAGATACTTCATCTCTCAGCCCAACCTGAAAAATTTTACTAAAACAGATCAGTATTTTTTTTGTTTATTTCTTTAAACACCAAATGAATTACAACTGGGAAAATGTGTACAGTCAGTACAGTGACACATGCAGAAAGTGAGACTAATGATCTGGATTCTTGTGTGTTGTATAAGATTCACTTTTAGTGATAGACCCATAGACTAGAAAGGCAGAAGGACTCTCCTATAGCTAAATTTGATCAAGTTTATGTAGTAGGATTCACTAAGGTCAGTGTAAACCCAAGGCATGTATATTGTTTTTACCCAATGTGTAAACCAAGGTTTTTGATATAGCACCAGATTGAGGATGTACACATTCTTACCTTAGATTCTTAACCATCAGCGTAGTCCTAGTATGTCTTAGCCTACCTTTGTGTCCTAACAGCAACATTTTTCCAAATATGTTAACCTGTGATTACAGGTATGATACTCTACTAGTCCGTTGGCTGCTATTTTATCATATTATTTTTTGCTGAACCTTTCTGAATTCTAAATTGTTCAGCATTCAAGATTTTGACTGAATATTTATATTGCCATCTAACACGAAAAGGTAAAACTGAAAAGGCATTGATTACTTTAATCACCAAAATCCAGTTACACTATAGTAAGCTTGATTAATCTTTTACATACTTCAAAAAATCCACATTGTGCTTCTCGAGGTAGCGGACAAGTATAAAACTGCCTTCCTTTGTTTTCGCCAGACTTCTTCACAACCCGGAGAACACAGAGGCGGTTGTGTTTCCTGCATCGAGGACTGCCAGCATTTAAGGTGCAAGGACCAACTGTGGTACTCGTTTGAAGTTCGCTGTAATGACAAGTTACAAAACAACTCTAGCACAATCATGTTAAAGGGATCATTCACACCAGTACAGCAGATGTATCCAGTAGATTAAATCTTATTAAACCTTCATTTCTGATGAAACCTTCATTTCAGTCCTTTTTTACCTAATGTTACAGTCATTTCTATTTTTTCTAAAATATTGTCAAGTCTAGCTCTTCCCTGCCCCATAAAGCAACTAGAATCACAATGTTCTTTAATTATTTTCTCATGAGTAGAAACTTTCATAAATGGATCTGACAAGGTCATGGAGATCACTCTCCCCTCTGTCTACTCAAGACAATTTTCTATGCTTTTCTTTGATCAAGGCTACTAAAATAGTCGTCAGCAAGAAACAGCCTGCCTGGAGGAGCAGAGATGTGTACTTTGTAAACTCAGTAGAAAAGCTTTATCACCTGCACAGTGGAGTCAAGAGCATTCAGAGGTCACGCCTACAGAGTGAGCAAAGCCCAGGAGATGATCTTGTACTCTAGTTGTATATGAAGAATTTCTTCTTTGTAATGGAGCTTATTATTTTCCTGTATTTTCAAGTTTCAATAATGTTTCTATAATAGATTTTTAATAACCTAGCTGGCATATTCACATCAAAGGGGGTGCCCTGGTAGAGTAGCTCAGTGGTAGAACCCAAGCATACACTGCGCATGCTCAAGGCCATGCTGGCCTCTCAGAACCATAACTCAGAATAAAAGAACAAAACAAAACTGAGCCACCCAACCAAACCAGAAGACCCTCTCACTAATATTCTTATTGTTAAACTTTTTAGTGATACAATTTACCCTTTCTCAGGTTTGAGGAAATTTCTGAATAAACTATCACTCATACATAATTTTTTAAATGTTTAAAATTCAAGTATAATTTTCCTTGCTTCCTAAACTACATCTTTCAGAATACACTTTTTTCTATGATGCCTCCAAGCATCCAAATCTCCAGAGCATACGATCTTTTGCAGTTGAAGTGGCTGAAAGTTGTTTATATAAAATAATGTTTAAACATAGATTTAAAAAAAAAAAAGATACATTTGCTGGGGTGGACTTAAACGTTCTTAGGGCAGTTCCTGAAGCTATTGATAGCAGTTACTTATAAAATAGAAGCAAACTGTAGACAATACTAATGAAATCATTATCAGTTAAACATTTCACCAGCAACTATTTTCTTGGTAGCTTTTTCAAGAGGGAGGATGGCATCTTATATTTTAGAGTCATGGGTAACAGCGAATCAAAAATAGGAAAGCTGAGGATCAGAGCAATCATTTTCTTTTTCTCAACACTCCTTTCTACCAACTGCCTCTGAGGAGTTAAATATCTGGGTGGCTACAGAAAAGTAAAGCAATTTCAAAAGTGAAGTGGTTGGCTGGGGGGATAGCTGGGTGGCCTAAGAGCCTGCCTGGCAAGCACAAGAACCGGGGTTTGACCCTAGTACTGCATGTCATGCTGGCCTTCGAACTGGGTGTGGTGCCCGCCTGTAATCCCAGGGCTGAGAAGGCTGAGACAGAAGGGTCACTACGAGTCCGAGCTGCATAGTGAGACCCTGTACCAAATAAAAAAGAAAAGAAAATTTAAAAATCAAGACAAAACTGAAGTGGTTTCATAGTGTTCAAAGATAATTTCAAGGAGAAGGGAGTTAAGATATTAGGAGAAGTGAATGAAATGATGCTAATTAGAATCAAACATATAAAATCATTTTCTATATTATTTTTAAAGGTAGCTGTATTTGGCAAGAGTCAGCTTAATATGTTCTAACCCACTTTCTGCAACCTGGAAGAAAAGTGCAGATTGTTTACTACTAAAGCTGCTTTCATTTTCTTTCTTTTTTTGAGGAGAGGGGCAAAGGTAGAGGGCAGGATTAAGGAAAAAGGAGACTCCAGTTGTCTTCACTCTGGTTCATTTCTATTTTCCATTCTGTTTCTACTTTGGTGTAAGGTTAAAGAAAAAAACCTCGTATTATGCTCTTTAATCCTTGGTACGGAGTGCACTGCTCCAAATAGAATCAAGTCAGCCGAAGCTCATTCCGCAGAGCTTTGCCCCACCCCAGGCCCCTAGGGAACAAACGTGTCCTCATTACCAAGATCCCCAGGTGATTCATAGGCACGGCAAGTTGTACCAATGCCACCTGTGGTCACATCAGCCCTAAATATGCACAACTAATCTTAATTTTATGATAGAAAACATTATCCAGGATAATTTAATGTTCCGCTTAATTGAGTACATTTTGGCTCCTCTTTGTTTCAATTGTTATTTGAAAACTTTCTAAAATGCAGCAGAACATGTTCTTGCATGAGTTCTGCACAGAGAGTGAATTACTCTGACGATGAGTACCATCATTTCGAACGTTGCCTTCTAAGTGGCGTGGTGATATCACAGATCCAGAGTGAGATCACCGTAATATCACAGATCCAAGCATCTTCTGGTAACACCCATGCTAAGTCTAAGGGTCTCATGGTCTCTGTGGAAACTACTTCATTCGGTTGCTAGTAACAACAAGCCATAAAAATTAATCAATGAAATGGAAATAAAACTGCACAAACAGATGCTAGGTTGAATTTGGCCCTTTGGGCTATAATTTTGATATTAAGTCAAAATTTGTTTTGTTCTCAGTAAGTGTTTATGAATAAAGAAAGTTAAAAAGGTCATGTAAGAACTATCAGCAAAGAGTGAATCAAGTAAAGATTTATATTTTCAAAGTGAACGCTATTTTTACACTTTTAAATGATCATCTTCTCATGGTTTAACTGGGTTGCAATTAGGATCACTCATTATAATACAAATATTGGCTGGAATGTTTTGTAATTAATCAATGTTATATAATGTGGATTCTGTCCTCCAAGCTAATTTCTAGCATTAAAACAAACAAAGCTTAATGACTCATTCTTGACGTCCCCAGGTGGTTCTGAAGTTTTGAGGGATTAAGAACTCCAAATGGATGACCCCAAAACAAGTTCAATTTGTCACTCCCAGGATTGCTGATCACAAGTTGACCTTCCATACTGCTAGTGGCAGTAGATATATGAAAATACCAGTGATTTTCAGAGCATCATTTCCCTCCTCTATGTGAGTTTTTGCATCAACTTGGAAAAAATTCAACCTAGAACATATGCTTTCCTTGAAAATGTATTACTATTTGGCTTTGTGTTTATAATAATTGGATCAAAGATTTAAAACTCTGTGTAGTGGTTATTCTTAAGTGTTTAATTTTTTTCATTTATCTATTTTACAATCCAGTAGATGGACAATATTTAAGTACATCTACAGACCAATCAAAACATGCTTCATCAGCATAGGGTGCATGGTGTGGTAATGAAATCAAAACTTAAGAGCACAAAAGTCAAACTAATCACCCTATAATTATTAAAGAAAAAAAAAGCTGGCTATAAATTCTGAGTGGACCACCTGCTTCAGCAGTATTATGTTGAGAGCTTCTTCTGGTGTCTTGTCTATAAGATAAACACTGTTGCTGCCAGATAAGGAGAAAAATGGAATAAATGACAGTAATTTGCAATTTATTCCTTGTAAAGTAGCTGGGTGCAGAAGGGCTGCTGGGTGAATTTATTTCATCGCTTGACTTTTATTCTGCTAGTTGATGTTGATGGATTGTGGACTTTCTGTCCTGGTGCTCCCATATTCAGCACATACACAGGGCTGCAGCAGCTCTGAGTGAAGCTGCGCACTGTGATTAATCATATGATTATATTACTAATGGCTTATGAAGAAATCATTTAAATTTAAGGTTACATTAATGTTGTTTTAAAACCCTAATTCATTAGTTAAATTGTCAGAGATATTTTTTAAAAAGCACCAAAGAAATAAAAATATGGCAAGACGTTTCATCTGAGTACAAATGGCACAGTATTTTAAACTGCTCACTTCCACTTCTTTCCACTCAAGTGCCACAAACAGTAAAGCTGTTCAGAAGTGACTTTCTCCTCAGGCTTGCTTCAGTATTGTCTTGATGGTTTCCTCCACAAGACACAAATTAGGGTTAGAGTAAAAAGGCGGTGCATTTACCCAGTAGGTTAAAAAGTTTGGTCCTCCTGAGCATAACCCACATGGAGAATCCGAAGAGAAATTAGAACAGTAGTCAGAAATAATTATGAACAAAATATTTTGAAAATCAGTCACAAATTAACTGATGGTAAATTTAGAGTTACAACAAGAAATCAGGACAAAATCCATGTGTGGAAGAAAAACTGCCTCAGAATTGTTAGGGAAGAATCCTTAAGGATTCTTCAGAGTTCTGTCTAGGAGGAAACAGCAGGCGGCCCCTCACCCCACTGCACAGCAGAGGACCTTCCCACCACAGAGCCACAGCACAGCAGAGCACAATTCAGTCGTCAGGATTACACCTGAGATGACCTTAGAGTCCACCCAAAGTAAGTGGGCCTATCTTTGAAAAGACATTCATGTAAATAAGGTCTTTCATTCACATGGTATATGTTCATTTAAAAATGCTTTCTAACAACAACAACAACAACAACAAAATTAAAGCAGCTTTGGGAAAAAAAAATCATAGAAAAATGTCTTACAATGGTAGGAAGCCCAAACAGATAAAGGAAGTGCGTTGTGGAGCACTAACAGACAGCTTCGGGGGCTGGCAACATTCCTTAGTGAGTGAAAGAGATGATACTGTCTGTTTTCTGCTTCTTAGTTAACAGCAACTGCAGATGGTGTGGACATGTAGCTGGTAATCTGGAGGGTCATATCAAGCCTGGGAGTGTGTATTAAATGGAATTACAAGATTTTCCATTGAGATATAAAATTAAGATGCTTGCCTTTTTAGGGCTTTTGGTTGAAATAAGAACATTATCCCACATGGCTGTATGAAATGCAACCTTACTTGCTAATAGAAATATCACTAAAGGCATTTCAGAGTTTTTAAAAAATATAGAACATACACTAAACTTTTATGAGTGACAGCTCTTCTATAAGGATGGCATCTTTCACTGGAAGAAATATAAATGCTCTTTGACTTACAATGGCTCTACTTAGGCTTTCTCAACTTTGTCATGATTGTGAAAGCAGCAAAGCATACATTAGAAATTACACTTCAAGTTTTGGATTTTGATCTTTTCCTGGGCTGGTGATAAGCAAGCAGTACAGTAATATCTTTTGATACGAGAAGCTGCCAGGGAATCTCAGCTGCTTGATTATCAGGGAGACAAAATCAATATTCTGTAGTGTGCTATGGTGTTAACTTATAATGTTCAATAACTAGATGTATTAAATGCATTTTTTTCAACTTATGACATTTTTAACTTATGATATGTTTAAAATGCTAATGGTGGTTATTGATAACAAGTGTGATTATGGATGATTTAAAATTGCTTTTATACTTGCCAGTATTTTCCAAGATTATGCATTGAACATGTGTATAGTTCGTGTCACAAAAAATAACCTTGTATATATGCAGAAAAATTTGTTTTATATTTTCTTCCCTACACTCTAATATAATAAGCTTGTGAAGAGAAAGGAGAATTAGTATAATAGTTTTAGGGTTTGACTTACATTACCAAGATCAATTCAACTTCCTTAGCCCTGGATGTACTACCTTAAAATCTATGCAATACACATACCTTAAAGATCTTAAAAATATCTTAAAACAAGCTTAGTGCAAATACCTTAAAGACGATGGATAGACATACCATACCTGTTAGAAAATCCAGTGTTGCAACTTTTGCGATCTGGTGTTGGGTAGTGGGTTGTTTTCAATTTTTTATGTGCTGAACTAAATAATTCAGACTGAGAGCAGACTGTAGGAGATATGTTTACTTTGTTAGATACTTGAGTTATATAGTTTGTTCTCTCCTTAGAGGGGTGCCGTGTATCACTAAAACAAACGTTTGTAGGAAGAGAATTTTGAAATTCCCCATCTGGTGTCTGAGTTTGGCTTTCTTTTCTTTTCAAAGTACTGGATTTATTGCTAAAATCAGTCAAGACAAGAGTTGTAGTTCCAAATACAGTTTTCTTGTTGATTTTCACTTCAGTATGTACTTTCCCGAAGCTATTACAAGGGTACTTCACTAAGTTGTCAAAGACAACAGAATTTTCTTCATTCTTGAACACTGAATCTGGAAGGAGAAAGGCGTTATTCTGCAATGTTCCTAAAAATATATTAACCACTTGAAATATTTTTATCTGATCAAAAAATTTAGTTGTCGGGGGCCAGGAAGATGGCTCAGTGGAATAAGCACTTCCCTGGCAAGCGCAAGGGGCTGAGTTCAATCCCTGGTTCCGCAAAAAAAAAAAAAAAAAAAAAAAAAATGTCTCTCTCTAGTTCATCTATATCTATTTCCTAAGGTATGGTAGTGAGCTTGGACAAGTTATAATCAACTTCTAGTCAGGAAGTATTTAAAATACAAAGGTTGGCAATTTATACATACCCAGAAATGAGGTTAACAAAGACTTGTATTTGCTTTGGATTACTTTTAAGCATTAAACAGTTAATCAGCTATCAGCTTTGTTAATATTAGGCAAAGCATTAAAGTAATAATAATTTAATAGATGATATCCCATAAAACAGACAATTCTGTATGCATTCCAAGAATGCTTTTATGAATAAGACACAGTGAAAGGTTTAGGAGAAGTGAAGATTAATTACAAAGACTTAATATTTATTTAATATAATGTTTTAACAAAACATCCTAGAATTTTGGAATTTGTACTATATTTAAACTGCAGTGAAAATATTGATTTTCATACTCAGGCAAAGTAATGACAAATAGACATGTAAAGGCATTTCAGAATGTTGAAATAGATGTGGAAAGTGAAGATTGTGGTTTTTCTGAGGGCTTTTTCCATCGAATGATCATAAAGGAGAAGAAATAGGAGGTGCAGTCCCTTTGGCTATTAGAAAAGCTGTGCAAGGGGCGATGCCTGCCTTGCAGGCCCAGGGAACAAAAGACAATGTGACAGCGAACAAAATGCAGGGGTCTAGAAGTCAAGAACGAACTTTCTCATCTCTAATTGAAGAAAGAAATAACACTTTGAGAGCACAATAGAAGCTGCATCAATGAGATGGTTTCTTAATCACAGGTTTCTTCTGAGGTTTTGCATTCTCTGAACGCATGAAATTGTGAGCTATAAAGAGTTATTTTGAAGGATTTCAATGAAATCAGTACAATTGTCTGGGTAAAGATTTTAATAACAAGGGGTAGGAAGGATAAAGAAGAGAAAAAATTCAGCATTTTTCAATTCCACCTGCAAAGATATTCTTACAGAAAGCCTCCCTTTCAATTTATGAAACACTTGGACTGAATAACAAACTCAAAAGTTGCTGAAATCTGCATAAAACAAAGCTTTATTGAATAATTCATTAGAAACAGTAGAGAACAGATGCGATCATCTCAGTTTTTTGAGATACAAAGACACACACTGTTTTAGCACAAGCATGTTTTCCCTCCCTGTTAAAAAATATTTTCAACAGAATATCAGCATGGTTTACATGCAAAGACAAGCAAGCCCTTTACACCTTACAGAAAGAAAGCACTTAGTAAAATGTAGCAAGACAGAGAGGTATACCTGGTTTGGTATAATTAACAACCTTAGAAATGAATGCAAAATTAGCATCCAGTCTTACCAACAGGCTTTGAGGTGGAGCAAGCATCACATGTCTCAGCAGATGGCTTGTTCACCAGGGTACAGACCAAACAGGTCCACTGCTCTTCTGACTTCCGACTCACTGAGTCAGTCAGATGGTCTCTCCTACTAGATGTCCAACTGATCATAAGATTTCTGGTGGGTAGCTTGCTAGAAAATAATTTTTAAAATTAATCATTATGACTGACTTATTCTCACACATTCTGAGTATTTTATAAACTATTACAAAACCATTAATATCCCAATTCTAGCTGCAATTGCTTAGGTCATAACTGTTAGATAACTTTTATCTTGTGTCCTGCTGACTGCTACTAAGTTAAAAATAAATAAAAGTGTTTAGTTAGAGAGTGCAGTTTTTAAAAACAGACTGAAAGTATTTGATATAACCAGGAAGAAGCACCTTGTAGGTAATAGTTTAAGTAAATATTACTCTTCAAAGCAAAACTAAACTATGATTATTGTAGTTTGGGGTCTTGCAAAGGAACAAACATTTTTTAAAAGATTATTTTAAATAATCTTTAAAGATTATTTTATAATGAACCACCCAATGAATCACATACAAGAGTGAAGGAAATCTGTCCATACACTGAAGACTAAATATTCCAGCTGAGGGCCTGGATCCTACAATAATGCTCTGCATGAGTCCAGCCGAAGACCTACAGTCCATTACATGCTTCCTGCGAATCCACCTGGAGGCCTAGAGCCCATGACAATGTCTCATGCGGGCCTGCCTCACAGATCTGCACTGGAAAGGTCCAAAGGTTAGTGGTAGAAACTAGAAAGTTTGTGCCAGTGGGATGAAGGATCTGTGGAAGCAGGCTGAGGGATCTGAACTGGAGCCAGGAAGCCACACTCAGGTAAGAACCAGAGCTCCCTTGAAAAGTACCACAACTATCCTCAGTGATAGTGAGGTCCTCTGCTCCTCTGATAATGAGAAAAGCTGAGTTCCTATCAAGAAAGCCAACATGACCAGCATCCCCAAGTGACTGAGCTGTGAACCATCTTCCCCTCCAGAGCCAGGAAGTGATGCTCAAGATACCAGAACTCCACAAAATGAAATGCAGTCATCCTCAGTGGCAATGACGTCCTGAGCCTCTCCTCTGATGAAAACAGCCAAATTCATCAGGAAAGTCAGCATGACAAGGTCACCCAGCAGAACAGCTCGAGAGAACCAGCAGCTTCCAACAGGTCCCCAACAGCTTCCACAGCTTCCCTAACAGCCTCTCCAGTTCTGCCTCTTACGCTGCTGGCAACAATCTCCAGGTGGGCCTCCCACACCCAGCACCATGCTAGTTCAGTTCTGCTGAGTGTAACAATTTGACCACCAGTTGGCAATCGACCACAATGATTAGTCAAATAAATTAAGAAAATCTATGCCTAAATCAGAGCACTGAAAATATAGTTAGAAAAATTTTATATTACTTTACGTCCTTGAAAAGAAAATTCTAGAAACTTTGGCATTTCTTTATGGCATTTAGTAAGCATTTATCAATTAGTGGATCTATAATGATGAAAAGAAATTATCTTTACTAGTTCTGTTCACATAAGACTATTTCATATTTTCTAATCATTATGAGATATCTAGTTATTAGGTTAGTAGGCAAACCATAAACCAACCCTGACCTTTGGCCACAGATGTAAACCAATGGAGTTCTTCACTGGCCACTAACTGTCACAAAGATGCCTTTCTAGAGATTGTGTGGGTCTGTCAAACACTTCATGTGGTTAAGCAATCAAGGCCACATTAGCATTCCTCTCATGATTCTAAACATCAATACTGAAGAAAGCTCTTCCAACTAAAGCTCTGAATCTTATATTTCAGAACATCAATTCTTTGACTTCCAAAGGTAGCACTGACTTCTGCAACATTTTGCTCTTTACACATGATTATGCCAGTTTTAAAAAAGCAGCCTTGTCCAGTAAAATAACAAAAAGCACAAGAAAATCTTAAAGTAAAATACAGCTCATTATGATTCTCTTATCTTTGCTTACCTTGACTTTTAAAGAGCTCAGTATTTCTTATTTCTATGAAACTTCTATAGAATTTGTTTACCTGGGCAGGGAGATAGCTCAGTGGTCTAAAGCACCTGTTTAGGCAAGCCTAGGCAGGCACAGGGGACTCGGGTTTGATATCCAGCACCACATGCCATGCCAGTTCCACCCTCAGGGCCAAATGAATCAGCCAAAAAAAAAAAAAAAAAAAAAAATTGTTTATTGACCTAATTTGTGTCTTCTACTAACCCTGAAAGGGAACATGCTGTATTTATCCAGAATTAAACAAACACAACTTAAATGACCTTTGTATTTCAACTTACTCCAACTTTTCACTATTTTTTTTTCTTTTTCTATTCTATAGATGTTACTAATAAGCTTTATTATTATTTTTCATTTTCCATTAGTGAGTTTTACCTAGGATCTTGCACGGTAGTCAACCCTCCTACTATCACCTTTTAAAGCATTAAATTTTTATTTTTGAGTCAAGGTCTTGCTAAGTTGCTCAGTTTGGGCTTGAACTTTTGATCCTCCTGCTTTGATTTCTTGAGGATCTGAAATTTTGCAGGTATGCCACTGTAATGTGGTCCATAGCTGTTAAGTGTTGGTGTATATATAAGGTCTGGAAGCACTTTCCTTACTCTTTCATTTCTTATTTTCTTGGCAGTACGGGGGATTGAACTCAGGACCTTGTACTTGCAAGGCAAGCGCTTATTCTACTGAGCTATCTCCCCAGCCCACTCTTCCATTTCTTAATAGCCCACTAATAAACTCTCCAATCTGCACTTAGAAAGTAACTGTAACACCAAACCTAATATTGTGTAGTAGACTACAAAATGGTTTCCTAATGCTATCAGGTGACAGACAATTCCAGGAAACAATAAATTTTACAGACATAATTAAGGGTCTTGACGTAGTGAGATTATCCATTTGTTCCCTTAATACAAACACAGGCGTCCTGATAAGAGACACAGAGGGAGATGATTTGGTCACACATGTCTAAGGGCGGAAGAGGCAAGGAATGGGTTTTCTCCTAGGACCATAGAGAAAGCAACTCCCGAGCACACCTCACTTGAGGTGCTTAGCCCTACCTCAGCTTCCAAACAATGGTCCACACTCATTTACTTTCTGGCTCTCTTCCCTGTCACCATCACCCTCCAGCTGTGCTCCTGTGGGAGCCCTAAAGCTGCTGCTTTCCCGCGATGCACCGCTGTCACTTTTCCACCTAGCAGCCCGAGCAATCCCCACACAACACAAATCAGCTCACGCAGTTCCTCTGCTCAAGCCTTCCAATGGTTTCCAAGCTTTCTCAAAGTTCACTCTTGTCTCCTAGCAAGTGATTTTTCAAACTGTACAAGTAAATGAGCTATTTCACACCGTTTCAGAATTTTCAGAGCCTCAGAAGTAAAAGGAAATTCCTCCCAGGGTCAGGCTGGCTCGACCGGCCCCCAGGGCCATACTTGACTTACAGTTAGTCAATCTCTCTCTTCCTTAACCACATCCGAGCCTTCATGGTTAATGAACTACCTTCTTGGAAAACTTTCTTCCACCTTATGGATCTTTACAAGTCACCAGTTTCTTCAGAAATGTGTGCAGGGAATTTTATCTCCCTTGTTTATCTAGAATGAACTCTCCTCATCATTTTCTGTTGCCTACTAAGGTTGCTCTTTCTTTTATCACTGTCTGCTACTTATCATTGTCCAATATCTTATACATATGTTTTCTTAAAATCTCTTCCCACTGGAATATAGCAATAAATGAATACTCCACACATATAGGCTTGAGTTTTGCACCCGCATTATCTATTGATATTGCTTTGTTAAAGGTTACCTTAATTTTATAAGCTAAAATTCCTCTAACTTAAGTGAATTTAAGTTGCAATTATTTTCCCTCTTGGTTTCTTCCACCTCTTTCACGGGCTGCTTTTCTTTTTTAGATCGTCAAAGCTAAGCTAGTTAGAAGACTATTGGACCTTCTTCACTTTTTGCCATGCATTTGCTCAGTGACTACAAACACCAACTCTTCCATTATCTCTGATCTGCCAAAGTGGGTAACAGGAGGGGTACAAAGGGTACAAGTAGAGGATTACAGAGTCTTTAAAGTTTCTTAAAGACACAGATAGAAAGCACGGAAAGCAATGGTTTTTTGTTTGTTTGTTTTGATTTTTTGCTAAAATACCAGTATATGCTAACAGTGCTAAAAGAATTTATTATTTTAAAGCTTGAGGTCAGAGGTTAAGCATAAAGCAAAATTTTCTCATTCTACTTGCTCTTCTGTGAAAAATCCAGGCAAGGTTACTGCATGGCTTCCAGTCCCCAGGACTCTGGTGTCTGCAGCTTTTCCAATAATTCTGTGATTTACTGTGGTAATCACTTGGCTGCAGTCCCTTTTAAATTATGTTTTAAATATGGGAACTACACAGACTTCCTTCCAAATGCAAGCTCATCGTGCCAAGACTAACTCATCCTAGGCTTTCATCAAGTTTCCTATGCGCCTATGATTGTTCTGTCCCCTCCAAAATCTCTCCATTAAAACTGGCTTGGAAATGGCACCAAACTCTCATTAACTGGCAATCAACTGTCATGATTTCCAAAGTAGACAGTTTTTAAAAATCTGAATACAGTCCAGTATATAATCTTAAGGGAATCAGAGACCTTCCCCCATCTTTTTGAGGTTCTCTAAATGCACCATTACTTTTCCCTGTGAAGCTGCCTATGTGCCTTTTTCTTTCTGAAAACTCTTTTGTATGCCTCTTTCTTTGATGAGTTCCTTTTCACACTAGACTCAGATATGTCCTCCTCCAAAAGCATTCCCTTCTTCTTTCCAGATAGGATTTCTCTTCTCTGCGCCCCCTGACACCAGTATAGTCATGTTTGTTTATGCAAGTCCACTTTCCTGTTTTAATTCTCTACTTTCTCATTTCTTCTCACTTCAGACTTTAGGGCTCTTTTAGTTTCTTCTAAAGAAACAATATTCACACACATAAATTACATTAGCTAGCATATAATTAAGGACCACAAATAAAGGATGTAGGCATTTAAAATGTGATCTGTAATAAATAAAAATGAAACAATGTGGGGAAGAGTCATAATAAAGTTTAGTAAACATTTAGTGATTGAAATGGCATTTATGTCATTACTGTTGGGCTTTAAATGTAGACTCAAATTAAAATAACTTAAAACAAGAAAATTTGGTCAACATGAAAAGTGTTAAAATATTCAAAAAGGTAATATGTTTAATCATAGAAAACCTAAAACTTGGGAAATAGTATTGGTTTCCAGCTTTTTAAGATATATGTATTTATTTTAAAGTATAGAATTGTTTTAACAAGAAATCTTAACTGAGTAGCCATAAATAAAACAGGATTTCGTTGGAGGAGAGAAGTTTGAAGGTTTAAATACTTTTAGCATATCATGGCTTTCCCTAAATCATAGATATGTATTAAGTTTCTTTGAGGGGAAACTATAGCCTTTAAAATCTAGCTTAAAAACATCTCTAGAGCTAACAATTATTTATATGATGAATGGCTTTATTTGATGATTTGGAAGAGTATGGATTTTTAAAAAATCTCTGAAGCTACCAATTCATAAAAAACAAATACCAGACACTAACTATTTATTCAGTAGACACATACATACTGAAAGTCTTTTATCTCTCAGACTCTGTGCTAACTGCATATGGCTAAATAAATGTATACCAGTGCAGTCCTAAGAAAAATGTTCTTGTTCGTGAAAAACACATTTCTAAACTGGTTCGATAAAAATAAATATTCAGATCGCTTTGAGAGTCTTGTGGATAAAGAGGCTGAGAGGAAAAGATATACAAAGGGAAAAATCATTTTTAAAAAAGTAGCTTGAGATACATTGAGGGAGTGGTGAGTGAGGCTCTCCGCTGTACCTTATCACCATGCCTGATGGCCAGACCCCCTTCTTCTGGGGGCGTATGTACAGCCAAGTACCCCAATTCTCTCCTTATTTCTACTGACTTTGTTTTGTTTTCTTTGCTTATTCTTTCCTCCGACCCCGTAGTAATGCTTTTCCTGAAGCTCAGACCTTGCTTTACATCTTTATTCCTTCTTAGTGCGTTAAGAGTGTTTTGTCGCCTCACTTGCCCACGCTATACTGACCACCCTCCAGCCTTCACTTCCTGCACCTAATGGGGCCCATTAGTCTCCACTCCTGGGTGTCCCACCACTACTTCACATACCCCAAACTTCAAACATTCCCAGACTCGCCCACAAAATGAAACCTTAAGATTATCTTCCATATCAAAATTTGTCACAATTCTTTTAGACTTTTAAGACAACTGAATTAGGGTGCCATTTCTAGTGTTATGATCCCAGGTTTGATAATCATCTCTCATCCATTATTCTACATTGTCTTCATGTGGTTCGGTTTTTCAATTCCCTTGCTAACTACTGTATATGCCATAATCAATGAAAAGTCCTAATCTACTGATTAAGCAAGACATTAACCATTCTCCAAGCTACTGACAATGGATCGATGGATTCCGCCCTACTTGTAAAACCAGGCTTAACAGTTCAATACCATGAAGCACGGAACGTGCGTCACATGGCCAGGACAACTCTCAGTCCTCCGGCGGCCATGCCTGTTAACAATTCACAGCCATGCTGTTTTATCCATTAAATTATGTTTGCTTTCTCATTTACTTAACCCAAATTCCATTTTTAAAAAATGCACTTGGTACATCGTCTCACTATGCAGCTCAGACTTATAGTGAGTTTTCAGTCTCCTCGGTGCTGGAATTATAAGCATGCACATGCCCAGACTCTGTAAACAGCTCAGCATACCTGGGGGCGGGGTCAGCACGCATGTGGTGCCAGGGTTGGAATCCTGGTCCCCGCGCCTGCCTAAGCAGGCACTTAGTCTGCTGAGCTATCTCACAGGCCCCCAAATTCCATTTCTGAAAGTATTTCAAATCACACTTTCTTTAAAAGATGATCCTAAGTGTGGTATATACATATATATCATATATATGTGTATATATATGATATATAAAGTCTAATATTGAATTCTGAAAGTAAATTTCAAATCACACTTTCTTTAAAAGATGATCCAACATGTGTGATATATAGTAATACATATTATGTATTAAAATATATAAACTTTAATAATGTTGAACTCATAGCAATTTATGTGCATCATGTCTGCATTGATAGTTCTCATTTACAATCTGATATACTGCTTCGCAGCTACTTTATATTGTTGATCCTTTTCTTAGCTGCCTTTAACAGGACATTCAGCCTTTTATCAGAGTGACTGTGTATTGGCAGAATTAGATTTTGTGAGGATTATTGGTCTTGAAACAACAGTTAATTCTAGGAGTCCAAAAGTACTGCACTGATCCACAAATTAGGTCACATGATCAGTGGAATTTTAGTCCAAGTTCATCTTATTGAGGGTTCTCAAACTCATTCTATGATTTTTTTTTTTTTCCCAGTGCTCCAGTGAATTATTGAAAGAAACATACTCAGCAACTGGCAGAGCCACCATGCATATGCTTAATAAGTGTATCATTTCATTAAGAAAACATAGATTTTGGAAGAAAATCTTGCTATTTTTTATAACATTTCTAAATGAAGCAAAAACTTTCGAAGATAGTTGCAGTTCTGCAATTATTGACTCTCTTGATATTTATTTTACAAAGACAATTACACCTTACAAGGTGGCTATCATTGAGTAAGAGGTTTTCTAACTGAATTCAGAAGTGATCTATATGTATCAGCTTTGGCTCCTTTTGATTCTTTGATGACTTTTTTTTTTAACCATGTCCTTTCAAAGCTTCAAATACTTTTGAATTATGGTCCCTTATGAATAGACTGACAGTCATTCAGTTATATTCCCTGAAATTAGCCTTTTAATTAGGTGATTTAAATCTGATATCTTACCATATGTCCATGTGTTGAGGATTCTCTTTTTGACAACGAGGACAAAAATATGTCATTCTGTTATTTTCCCCTAAGCGACACACTGTAACTTTGCAGCGGCACTGACCACAATTAGGGCGCTTGTAAATCTTATAGTGTTTAGATATAGCTGATCCTGTTTTACAGCACTTTAAAAAAAAAGGAAAAAAAGGAAGTTATGGACAAAACAGTATTACTTAGGAGCCAGATAGACTCTTGAAAGTTTACTCTGAAAACAATTTGTTAATACTTACCTATGTTTGCACACAGTTCCCTATAATATTTTCTTTCATCTGAGCAAAAGGTTTTGATAAGATCCAGTAATGTCGGTGAATCAAGATTTACGTGAAATAAGAAAGTCATTATACGATAACGCATTAGCACACACAGTTATTCTTTGCATGACTATCTTCTTATCTAAATGGTATATTAAAGTTCTTGTATTTTAAAATATCTTTTGTATTTTAAGTCTGTCATTAAACATAGTTTTGTGGTTATAAGAGAAAGACTAGATTAGCTTTAAATCTGACTATTTTATAATGTGGAAGCTACTCGCTCAGTTTCAAAAGCCAAAAACATTTCTAGGGAACAAAATTTAACAAGACTATTTTCTTTGTTGACTTGAAAAAGGATGTATATATATATCCTTAGAAATTCACTAGAAAGAGAATAAAAATTCCTGTACCATCCTACCAGAGATATGTTCCATTGTGGCTTATGTTCTATTTCAAAAGACTTTTTTTATATTTTCTGCCAGTTTTGTTCTGCTCACATCCACTTAAAGTTCTGACCAAGACAATATTTGGGGTTAACATCAACAGTGAGAAAATTTATAAGTTGAGAAATAGGAATCACCATTTCTCATGAGCTTAAAATTACACAATTTATATTAATTTAAGCAGAGTATTGAAATATTCAATTTAATCTGGGCAGAAAATGGGCTATTTTCTGCAGTAATTTTTCTCTGGAACAATAAATGAGTCTGTGTAGTTTTGAAATAGCCACAGTTATACAAACAGATACACAAACCAAGAGGTTCATTAGTACTTTCAGTCAAGTAATGAAGAATGCTACTAAACCTTTTTTCCTTTTTTAAAATTACTTTTAAAAATATAGAATGGAATCATGTGTACTGATTAATATTCTATTTCTATGCTTAACATATCTGAGTAGTGTCCCTTCCTTTTGAACACAGTAAAATAATTCTGAATACAGAAAAGAGACTGTGACAGACTTATCACACATACTTTATTTAAAATACAAAATGTTTATTGAATTCTACATATGATATACACAACTTTTAGAATCTACCTGTTAGAAATACTTATTTCATTCTCAGAATAGTTTTTATTATAAATGTTATCCAGTTGTACAGATGAAAAAACTAAATTTAAATAGTTTCTAAATAATCTATATCACTGATAAGTAGCAAATTTTAAAGTACTTATTCTAATATTTTTTCTCTTTATGTTTTTTTATATTTTTAGAGTAAAAATCTAAAGCACAACTGTTCCGCATTTTAGTCTAAAGATAATATAACATAACCATAGCCGGACAAATTTGGATTGACCTATCATCTAGAACTTTAAGATGTTAATTATGCCCATAATATGTCATGCTTCTTTATTGTATCTCTATGCTCTTACCACTAGATGGCTATATACAACTTGCACATTTGTGGTCAATCAAAGGGAAACCATTGACATTTAAGTACTTGACAATTTTGGATCTTACCCTGTAAAAGAGAATGCTGAAATCACGTACCATCTTCACAAGGTGATGGGTCTGTTCATCTGTTAATTGAAAAACCTAATGATAGAAAAAATAACAGCAAAATTTCACAATTTATTACTGTAGACAAATGCCACTTATGAGTTCTGTTAAAGACAACTACACACAGATTTAAGGTACATGCATATTTCCAAGAACTCTGTTTCTTACATATATAGTGCAATTAATTAGCTTTATTTTTATAGTAATGTTAAAAATATAATTCCTACTTATACATTTTAATTCTCAATTAAAATATTTATTGAATATTTTGCACTAGACATCATCAGTGCTTCAGCATTATCTGCTAGCCACTTGAAAAAAAATGGAAATAAAATAGAAAAAAAGTAGGGAAAAGTAGCCAAAGGAGTAGATGACCATCAACATCACCATGAAGCTTTAAAAAGACATGAATATATATTCACATGTTAACACAAAATACCTATTAAAACTTTGAAGGACTCAGAAACAGACTTTGTGAGGAATTCTTTCATGACAAAGTGTGGTGTGAATCTCAGAGCTAACTATCATTTGGTCCATGTGCTTTTGACAGTAATTCCAAAAGAAATTCTGTCTGATGCCTTGCGCTTGTTTGCTATGTTTGAATGTATACACATGCACACACTTATACACATACATAAATAAATGATCAGGGGCTATAAAAATTAAAATCTAATCAACATAATTATTCTACAAGTATAACTGTTCAACTATTTAACTTTTAAAGTTTATGCATTTTAAAAACATTACTTAAAATATCTTGTATACATGTTAGGACTTATCTACAAATGGTAAACTATTTCTTTTTCAATAATCTCACCCATAGTTTTAGGAGACTAATGACTGAAGTGTAGCTCTCCCACACACACACTGGGCCTGGGCTGGGTGTCTAATGACTAAACTTTAGGAATGTCAGAATTCTTAATTCTGCTGACATTACAGATAAATGGCTGGTTTGTTGTACAGATAAAAAGGAAATCTTCAGTTAATTACAGATAACACTAACTCTACCCTCTGTTGTTTTTAACAAACATTTTCCATAGAGGTGTAAATGATTTTAAGATGTTTATTCATAGCTGGGTATGGGAATACATGTCCCTAATCCCAGCCCTCTCAGACGCTCAGGCAAGATTGCAAGTTCAAGCCCAGTCTGGGCAATTTAGGAACTTAGTACTAATTTTTTTTAATTTTATGCTAAAATATTGTTTAATTATAGCCACATTAAACTAAATTATTCCCAAAGAGAGAATCTATTTGAAAATTAACAGCTGGTTTCTGTTAAAACTTAATTCTTACTGATTTTGTTTTTATTAATATCATTCCAAAAGTACACAAAACAAAGGTAACTCTGGATGTACATTAAGAGTAATTTAGTTAACAATAATTATATAGCTGAGCTAAAAATATAATTAATAGGCATAGTTAATTGAGTTACAGATAATTCGGCTGATAGTAACAAATCTGGATAAAAACCCTGATGTGGACTCTCCATTGGAAACTAACATACAGGTATTCTGCCTGCATTCAGTGTCCAAACTCTCTGAACTTGAACTTGTGTGAATCACCACTCTTTTCCAGGACTTTAACATCTTTCTCTCTCCAGTTTTTGGGTTTTTTCCCTTGCCTATATATAAATAAATTCACCCCTCTTCAGCTGAAACACAAAACTCAAAACCCACAAATCCACTCTTTGTCCTGGTGTCCCCTCTAGCAGCTCAGTATTTCCATCTTCATACCAGTCTAAGTCATTTCAACAGCGACACTAATTTTTGCTCCCATCTGCTTGCTGATTGCTTCTTCCTTAGTTCTTGCTACCTGAATTCCAATCTTACCATTCTGTTGAGAGAGGATTTTCTGCCACCGTCATGAGCAGGAATAGATGAAGATTAGGAATACACAAGTATGTGTTGAGTATGTATTGAATTTGCCAGACAGAAAAAAAAAAAAAAAAGTAATGAGCTTCGTTCATTCACACATTCTGCAAATGTCTGTTTAAAGTCTATCAAAAGTCCGACCCTGTTCTCTAGATGTTTGTATGAGTCACTGAGCAGGACAGATTTGTGTTTTTTTGGAGACTGTATTCTAGCAGGAGACACATTTTTTAAAACAAATGTAACGACTAACTATGTTGTGTCTGAGTTATACACGGTATAGAAAATACAGAAGTCGAAGCACATTAAGGAAGCCTGGGAATGAGATGGGGGGAAGGTGTTCACTACAGGCCACCTGAGAAGCCACACAAGCAAAGGCTTGAAAGAGACCTGCAGCCTCAGCAGGATGTGCTTCTGAAACTCAAATTTAAGGATCTGCATTAGTCTTTAATACTACTTAAATATAGAGGAATAATTTAAAAATACGTAAGATTTACTTTGACAGCTGGATGGAGACCACTGTCAAACAATGCTTCAGTTTTGATGATGTTCCCAACACCAGGCAACACTTTCTGATCCAAAAGCACATCACAGAGCATCCGGCCGCGCTGCTTTTTAACTTCACTTTCTGCTCTTAGGAAACTAAATTTAGGTGAACACACATCTAATTCTTCCATCCTTCTTATTCTCTGTTGGATTTCCGTTGAGTTTCTGCAGAAAGGAATATAAAACACATTAATCATAAAGTCTGGTTAACAATTTCAGTGTCATTTAAAATGAGCTTTAATATAAACACTTTATGTTAATCATGGCATAAGGGTTCTATGGAAAATGAACACCATAACGAATTTTATTATTTAAGGTCCTTTATAATGAAGTTTCATCAATTATAAACCCTTAGCAACACAGGTGAGGTCCCAAACCAAATTGCAGGTCCAAGCCCTGTGTACTTTTTTGGTTTTCTTCTTCTTCTTCTTCTTTTTTTTTTTTTTTTACCTGAGTTCTACTGATGAGTCAAAGAAACAAATCAAATCACTGGTGAGCTGCAGTTCAAAAACAGGAGAAATTTCATTTTTGTTTTTGTATGGAAGTGGATTAATTCTTATGGAGCCATTCATTCCAAAATGAATCCTGAAACAAAATTAAGCCTATTTTGAGTAAAAGTATATTACATATGGACATATTTCTTTGGCTTCATTTGTTGGATTACAAACAAACAAATATTAGTCAATATAGGTATTTTTAAGGGGAAAAATTGTAGGTGGCATTATCATATAGTTTTCAATTATAGTTTTGAATCTTTATAAAGCTACAAATATGACAACTAGCTTTCAACCCCCAAATAACTTCTAGAGAAATAATGACAGTCACAAATAAACACAAGAAAAATACTACTGTTCTCTTAAGATGAGATATCTTTTATTCACAGAATAGTGTAGGATCTCTCAGTATTTTCTGATTTGGAGGCTTAAGGTGAGCCTAAGTTGCCTATAGTTCATCCTTATAAGTTTTTCAAAGCTATTAGCTTTCAAATTCCTTATTTCTAGCCATAATGACTTAGAAATGTTTACTTACTACAAAACAAGATATACAGTTTAAGGCATTATTGACTGTTTTGGGCTAAGCAACGAAACAATTTCCTGCAAAATCTTATGTATCAGAAAAGGTTCTGAGGAGGTCAGTGAGACAGTCCAGTGGATAGCACTTGTTTAGGCAAGTGCAAGGACTGGGTTTGACCCCTGGCACCACATGCTGCACCAGCCCTGCCCGTAGGCCCACTGAGCCAGCCACCGAGTCCGGGCATGGTGGCACATGCCTGTAATCCCGGCACTGAGAAGGCTGAAAACAGGAGGATCACTTTGAGTCTGAGCTCCATAATGAGACCCTGCACAAAAAACATTAAAAAAAGAAAAAGAAAAAGGGGGGTCTTAAAGGGATAAAGAGAGATAGCAAGTCAATATGCTATTGTCTTCAATTCTTTTCATTTTTTTTTTTTTTTACCTTTTTATGCATTGAGAAGAAGAGATTTAGAAATATTTACAGTTAGTTTTAAAGTCAGAAGGCAGTGATGGAAAATTCATAAGCTTTCAGATTATATAGGATTGCTTAGCATGTCCAGTAAAAAAAAAAAAAAAGAAAGAAAAAAAAAAGAAAAGGGTGGGGGGATCTGGAGAGACCTCGGATGATGAAAATCAAAACTGATTCTCAAGATGAAATAGTGTTCTGCCTTTCAAATCTGTCTCTTACAGCTCTGTTGAGTTAATAAATATGGTTCTTGTGGCAGCAAGTGTTACTGCTGTGGCTTCTATTCCAAAGCACCATGTTATAGTAGTACACAAGGTTAACCAGTCTAACTTTAAAAATGTAGGTTTTAAACTCTGTGTGCCCTACTATCAATCATAAATACATTTTACATGCCCCATAGTTCTTGACAGGAAAAATGTGTGCCTGTAAGTACTCTATAATTTAGCTTACGGAGGCCCAGGCCTAGTGAATGGTGTACAGCCGTCATGCCCAGAAGCCATTGGATCTAAAATCTTTTCAGGTGCACGGCTCATAAATCACTCTCCATAATGAAACCAAACTCACATCAAAAATATCAAAGGTTGACACCCGATTCAGATGCAGGAGTGCCCTCAAAAAGGACCTGTACATAGAGTAAGTATACCTTTGTCTTATAATGCTCAACAACAAAATACACATAAAATAACAATTGTATCTTATATTTGTTTTATTCATAGGTAATATTATAAGTTAGCTTCAATAAACCAACACATATTATGTTTGAGTATCTTTTATCTTAAACTAAGAACATATCAGTATCATGAAAAATGTTAAGGGAAATGAGGGAAAGTGAGCTATTATATTATTATAACATACGGGATTTTTATAGACCAGCACATAGGGTCATATTATCTTCAGGAAAGGGATTTTAAGAGTTTCATTTACTTTTCAATATATCACAATCAAATCTACTTGAGGAAAATTTTATTACATTTTTTTAATGTATTTTGTACAGGGTCTTACTACAAAGCTCGGACGCGTAGTAATACTGTTTTCAGCCTCCCCAGTACTGGGATTACAGGCGTATACCTCCACGTGCAGACTCAGTGGCAGGCTCAGCATGCCCAAGAGAATCAAGGATCGAAAGCCAGTCCCTGAGTTTGCCTAAGCAGGCGCTTGGTCTGCTGAGCTATCTTGCCAATACCACAGATCCTTATTTCTATCTCTTAATCCTCCTCAAACTCCTTGAACCACTAATAAAAATTGTTACCTGAGACAATGTACTCTGCATAATATTAATTCTGCCTGCCAACTAGTGAGTGGTACCTGGCCCAACGTGGGCATTAGGCCAAGCCTGGACAGGTCACTATCTTTTCCTCTGATACTATGTGTTTTATACCAATGATTTAGAAACAGATCCTTATCCTAAAAGTAAATTAATATCCAAGCTGGACTCATTAGTTCTCTTAATGGAGGTATGGATTTGGGATATAGAATAGTTTCTTGTTAGTTCTGGAAAATTTCACATAGAAGCTGTGTGTGGCAATATTCCCATATGAATATGGGGCACCAGAGAACCTGAGGAAATCCTGCATGGAAACCTAGAGCAGATTTCAGAGAGGAGCAGAGTCCAGAAAGAAATATCAAAGTACTGAAGCAACTGAACTCGCTTTTGTCACTTGTAGCCAATGTTCAAACATAGGATTATGCCCCAAGCTAAAACTGAATAAGAAAATTCCTCTAGTTATAAACAGCTTCTAAAACAAATTAATAAGCCTTGATCCCATTTTAAACATCTCTCTGTTCTAGGCTACCATTATTAGAATAATGTGAACATTCCCAAGCCAGCATAAATAGCACGCACAAGTGCACTGTTACATGTTTATGTTAGTGACAAACACACATTGCAAAAAAGTGCTAAGACTTAGGAGACTTATGAAGTGGTCAGAAGTGCCCTAAAAATAATAGTGTATATATAGAAGTTGAATACAACAATTTAAAAACCTATGCCAATATATATATTTTTTTATTTTGTAGCTTTTGTGAGCATTTATTACAAGATCCCATGAGTGTTCTATTTTTTCTTCTCAACATCCTGCTCTGCGGCTTCCTTGGCTCTCTTCACGCAGATGCCAAAGAGCCAGGCACTGGCATGGGCTATGCGCAGACTGGCAAATGCCCTGAAGTTCTTTTCTTCCTGAGGACCCTGGCCTTCTCCTTCTTGTAGATGTTCCTGATGGGCATCACAGGTCCTTTTAGCTGGGTGGCCAATTTGAGTTCTTCAACAGAGCTGTCTCCTTTTTTGGGGGGCCAATGGCTTCCTTTTATTTTATTTCAGGGAAGGGTCTACGGACTGTTCAGGGTCTCACTACTAGATCGGACTCATAGTGATTCTCCTGTTTATAGCCTCCCAAGAGTTGAGATTACAGGTGCACACTGCCACACCCAGTCTCAATTGCCATTTCAGTGTGCCCCAGGGGCAGGGCCAGCACAGCAGGCCCAGGGATCAAACCCCTGGCCCCTGCACTTGCTTGCAGGCACTTTAATCCGCTGAGCTATTTGGCTGGCCCAAGGATGAGTTTGTAGCAGTACTCTTTCAGCCTCTGCACATTGGCCTGCAGGGACTCGGTGGATGCTGAGAATTTTAAAAGGCTGTAAAAAGATTTGATTTTAACTGTGCTAAGAAGGAAAAAGGGAGCTAAATACAGGATACAGAAGGCTGAAAGTAGACACAGCTCCCACTCTAAAAAGGAGAGGAAAAGCTACATTATTTAGAAAATCATGCAATGTCTTAAGTCTATCAGGGAAACCAGCTTGTAAGATAATCAGGTGAGTCAAATTCCAAAGATTGATGAGACCATCTGAGAAAAGTTAAAGAACATATTTTTACATCTGCATGGGACCAAAATGAAGAGAGGGCTACCATGAAAAAATAGGTAAGAGTTAAATCTCACCAAGCTTTCAAATGCTACATGGGGACTACTGCTACAGTTAGATCCCTGCAGCCACAGACATCCTTAGTGAGCTGGGCGGAGAGATGAATGAAGGCAAGAGAGCTGAGAGGATGCCTTTCGTGGCCTGGTGCCCGTCTTTATGAAACCCTGTCTGCCTCTTGAATGCTTCTCTACTAAGAAGCAAGAGCAAAAAAGAATCATAGGAAGTGTTAAGCTGCTGCATCCAAGGAAATGTAGAAACAAAAAGCTGTCTATCTCTGAAGGTAGATCAAGAAACCTCTCTGCCCTCACCATAACTTGTGCACTGAGCAACAACAAACTTCCACAGGTTGCCGCAGGGCAACAGTAGGACCCCTTGTGCCACCCAGCGTAGGCATAGGCAAAAGCATGCTACTGTTGAGAGCAAGAACAAGGGCAGCAAAAGCAATCCATCCCTAGGGACGAGGTACACAATTCTACAGTGATTCAGAAGAGAAATCTGCTTCCTCTGGGAGGGAGTCAGGGAGTCTAGGACCCAACCAAGAACATCAGAAAGGCAGGTCAGAGTTTGGCTGTCATGGAGAAGGAAGTGGCGGAAACCCTGAGCTCCACATGAACAGAGCCAACCCAAGACTAAATAAAGGTCATGAGGCCTCTGTCTGGAGCCTCAGGCTGAGGAAGTAGTAACATGGTCCACCACCAGGAGGGGCAAGAGTGCAGATGCCCTCTGTGACACCTGTACCATGGTCAGCTGAGAGTGAAGTCGGAACATGAAGAAGCCATGGACAATCACCTGAGGACATGCACTAAACACGAACAGAAGCAGCAGCCCGAGTTCTGAAGTCAACAGCACAATAGCAGATGCAACCATAACTCACGGAACTACTAGACTCACTCAGCTCCCCCCACCAAGGATCTGACAGATACACAGGTATTATTATTTCTGAGCTTAAATATTACTTAGCATGGGCTTGTCCAGAAGTGATGTCAGTGATGTAGTTCTTCCTTTTCTGCATATATCTTCAGGCTCAAAAAAAAAGCAAATAAGACACAAAAATAGATTTTAAGAGTCTAACATGAAGATCGAAAACAATAAATAAATCCAAAGATGTCTCTCCAAAGTTGGAACAGTGAGTGAGATAGGTGACTAAAAGTAATGTTAAAGTAATTAAAAAATTAAATTGTTAATTATAGTCAATTCTATATTACAAGTAATTAATATATTAATAATTAATATAAAGTAGTATAAAGGTGTAAAAACAGATGAGAAATTTCAGCAGAAAAATATATCAGAGATAAAGAATTATTTCCATGACTATTTCAGCAGACTACATACAGCAGAGAAAAACCTAACAGAATATAAATATAAATAAAAATTATCCAACCCCCCCCAAAATTTTTTATTTTAGACAGGAAATATAAGAAGAAATATATGTACACTCATGTTTCCCATTTCCAGGGTTCTTTTCCCTTCTTCAGATTCAAATTTTCACCTAATATGTAATATTTATGCTGGACAGATTTAAATTCTTTAACTTTTGTAGGTTGTAGTTTTCTACTGCTGGATTCTTTCATTTGGTTTGTTGGTTTGAAAGGTTTTTTTTGTACCTTCAGTTCTGACAGATATTTTTTGTGAGTTTAGAATTTTCAGGAGGTTGGGCTGGCGAGATAGTTCAGCTGATTAAGTATCCACTTAGGCAAGTGCAAGGACCAGGGTTTGATCCCCAGTACCACAAGCTGCCAGCCCTATCTCCAGGCACACTGAGCTGGCCACCAAGACCAGGCATGGTGGAGCATGCCTGTAATCCCAGCGCTAGAGACCGAAAACAGGAGGATCAGTATGAGTCTGAGCTTCCTAGTGAGACCCTATATCAAACACATTTCCAAAAAAAAAAAAAAAAAATTTTTTTTTAGGAGGTTTAGCATCCTTTTGGCAATTCAAAAGTTTGTTCTACTGTGTTCCGCCCTGTGCAGTTTCTGATGAGACATCCAATGTATGTTTTCACTCTGTTCCTTCGTACATAATACTTCTTTTCTTTCTTTTGTTGGAACCAGGGATAGAACTTAGGACCTTGCACTTTCCACTCTTTATTTGTTCTGGGATTCTGGCTACATATTAGGCCATTTGGTCTTGTTTCATAGCTCCATTAATTCTGTAAAATTCTTGATCATAACTTTTTCAAAAACATGTGTTCTATTCTTAGTTTCTTTTCTTTTTAAGCTTCTAAATACATTAGATGAGAATATCAAATACATAGAATTTTTTTTTCCAGAAAATCAGATAGGAAGAATTCCAACTCATTTGAAGGTGAGCATTATCCATATATAAAAATGACATTAAGATGCTAAAAAGAAAACAAACTTATGGGCCAATATCTCTTAAAAAGACAAATGCAAAAATCTTTAAAAATCAATCTCCTAATATATAAAAAGGACAATACATCATGACAAAATGGGATGTATCCTGGAAATGCAAAGCTCATTCATAATTCAAAAATCAGTCATTATAACTGCCCATATGAATAAATTAAGAAAAACAACACCATGACATTAGAGACAGAAACATTTGAAAAATATACTATGCACTTATAATACAAATTCTCAGGAAAGCAGGAATAAAAAAGAATTGCAATCTAATAAAAGATGCTCATGAAAACATAAAGCTAACATCAGAGAAAGTAGTTTCTTTAGCAAGGAAGGGAAACCACCTTAATTAACAAATGGCACCATTATCTACATATTAATACTAAACATGTATTCCCCCCAAAACAAACAAAAACTAGTACAAAAACTCAGTTTAGTAGAGTGCAAGATATATGGTCAACATACACAAATATTGTTGTTCCATATGCTGCTCCAGATACTAGTAAAGAACAATTGCAAATTCAAATTTAAAAAGAGTACCCATCACAAGAGTACCAAACTTAACTTGATTAGAAATATAGAATATCTAAAACTGAAAACTGTAAGATATTAAGAAATGAAAGCACAATGAATTAACACAGATAAAAATTTTAAAGAAGATGAAAATAATACTCATTTATATATAAAATATTACCTAATTAATCTTACAAATTCAATGTAAAGTCAATCAAACCTTTAGAAATCCCCATAGCACATTTTATAGAAACCAACAAGTCTGAAATTTAGAAAGACAAAATAAACTACAATAGCAAAAGCTATTTCAAAAAATTATGAATGACAAAAGAAAGAATTGTAAATTATATTCTATCAACATTACAAGTTTTTGATTTTCAAAAGACATGATTAAAAAATGAAGAAGAAGCCATATATTGGAAGCAATTGCTTGCAAAACCTGTGGGTGGTAAATGCTGATATCTGGAATATGTAAAGAATACATACGACTCAATCACACAAAGATATTTCCAATAAAAGGCAGAAAAACTGCAGATCATAAAATATAAAATGCACCAGTTTACAAATAATAAAAAATACAAAATGTATGTGGGCACTATAGCCAGAAAACCACAATTTTGCAATTGTTCATTACTAGTATCTGGAGCAGCATATGGAACAACAATATTTGTGTATGTTTACTGACCCTAAAGGTCAAGTGAGCAAGTTAGATAAACAGAGGACATTTAGTACCATAAAATGTATAATGAACTTACTTTTAAACTTTTTCATAAAGAATATTCTTTCAGAGCATAAACCATAAAATTAAAGATTGACATACCTACCAAATGTTGAGGATGCAGAATGAGAATCAGATAATTTTAATAAAAATTTACTATGGTACAACCTAACCTTAGAATCTATCATATTTCAATTCCTCCCAGCATATTATACGATACATTGCAGCAAATATAACAAAAGCTTTAAAAACCTTTTATACGCAGCTTTAGTAGAGCTAATAATAATATTTTAGCCAACTAAAAATGGTTTTATCATATTAAGGTGCATTACACTTGAAAACTGATTATACAAAGCTTTCCTAAAATGGCAAAACTCAATATTTCAGCTACCATTTCTAGTCTCAAAGTACATATGCTAATTATAATCAGTCATAAACATCACAAACTAGAAACAGCAACGTGTTTTGTGCAGAAATACTCCTTTAACTCACAGATCTAGAAAAAAAAAACGTACCTAAAATTCATCTGGAAGCAGAAGAGACCTAGAATAGCAAAAGCAATTCTGGGCAACAAAGGAAAGGCAGGGGGCATCACAATTCTTGACTTGAAATTATACTACAAAGCTACTGTGATAAAATCAGCATGGAACTGGCAAAAGAACAGACCTGAGGATCAATGGAACAGAGTAGAAGATGCAGAGAAAACTACAAATATATTTAGATATATTTGACAAAGAGCCAAACATATTCACTGGAGGAAAGATAACCTCTTTAATAAATAGTGCCAGAGAAACTGGCTTTCCACATGTCAAAGGCTAAAATTAGATTCATATCTATCACCATGCACTAAGCTGAGTCAAAATGGATCAAAAATCTAAATATTAAAACAGAAACAGTAAATTTATTGGAAGAGAAAGTATGTAGAAATCTTGAAAACACAGATGTAGCCAGAAAGTTCAAGAACAAAAAACAAACTGCACAGGAAATACTTCAAAGAATAATCAACAATTGGGATATCATCTTACTGAAAAGTTGTTACACAAAAAATAAAAATATAGCTCTAAACTATTAGTCTAACATGTAAATTTTGAATGACAATGACAGGTTAGGGTACATATGTTTGGGTACATATCCACTGAATGGATGCTAGTATTGTCTATGTATACACTGTATGGGCAATATATGTACCCAAAGTTAACAAGAGTTATTTCTGAGTTTACTCCAGTATGTGTTACATTTATAACAAAGATTAAAAACAACTTTTACCTTGTTTTAGCTGAAGAGATACTGCTAAGTTTAGGTATTAATCACATGCAAAGTCACAACTGTGCTCACAAAACAAAATGTATATCAAATAATTTTTAGAATTCTATGACACTATTATGGGAACTTAGATACAGCAAATCCTAACATAAATACTCACTCCAATCTGCGTTTTTCTGCAGTGTGGGTTTTTACATACTGTGTCTCTTAGAAAGGACTGCACTTGTATTTCCAGAAACAAATGAATTCCAGAAGATTCTTGGGCTGCCTTGTGCAAGGCACATATATTATAACTGAAACACATTGGCAATTTTGATCATGAAAAACTGGTTATGAAGGGAAAATTGGAAGAAATCCGTAAGCATCTAGTTTCCTACTAGATGCTGTCTAAATGCAGACCAGTGTTGCAGACAGAAAACAGAAGCCAGCAATGAGGACAACACTTCTATCTCAGACTCACAGACATGTAGCCTCACACAAAGATCACAATTCTTTGACAGAGTCATCCATCCCCTTAAGCATAGGTTGGGAGTGCAATTTTTTAACTTACGTTACACTGTGAAAGGGGATACAGTTGATTTTAGGTTGATGAGTTCAGATTCCAACAGCTGATCTGCCACTGACCTTGAATTGTTACATACAATAGTTGCTACTGCTGCAGGAAATTGAAAAGAAGCAAGCCAGTGCAGTTTTCCTACCCATACAATGAGATAGGTACTCTCCAGGGATGATAGTAGTTCACATAGTTTGAAGAACTGATTGCCCTTGTTTAGAACTTCATGGAACACCTACTTACAGTCCGGTACTGAGAAATGATTCTCCCCTTATCAGGCTGGCAGAGAATGCTGAGGAAAATCTCCCTCACCCTACAGAAATAATCTGCACCTAACACCTGAAAATCAATAACATATCAATGTTTTCAACTATTGTGCATGTATCCTGTTGTGTACTACTCTGTCCAGAGTTAAGAGTTTTCAAGCACGTCCATCTATTATAGCATAATGTAACCTGCAATATATCATTACTGCATGAACCAGTAGGCATATGCTGATGTTATCAATCCCAGCATAAGAAAAACATGAAGTGACAATGTTGTCCAAGGACAGCAGCTATTGACAATGAAGCGAGAACACCTCAAAGGAAAAGCAATTACATAAACCTGAAGTACTCTAAACAGGTGGTAGATGAAATTCAAGAAATAACTATCAGAGTCACATCATCTCTTTGTGAACATTATTCACCTTCAGTCAGAAGTACAAGGTCCAATACCAGATCTTTTCTTTTAAAAAGATGATAACTAATAGCTTAAAGAAGCACAAAAAAGAGTAAAGGAAGCAGAGCTCATCTTTATAGTTTGCAGTGGTTTCGGTTAAGCTCAGAAAAGACATTCTGAGACTCAATAGGCATGCCAACTCTTCATTTTCCTTCAAAAATTAAACAGGTGATCATGCATTGCAATTACATAAATTCTGACAGTTTTTGTCATGAAGTCAACCACAGTAATAGATTTCTTGTCTTTCTTTGCCAACATATTAGCTATCAATTTCTACAAGCATTATTATTATTTTTTTTTTTTCAGTACTGGGGATTGAACTCAGGACACTGAGCTTGCCAGGCAAGTGCTTATTCTACTGAGCTATCTCCTCAGCCCTCTACAAGTATTATGAAAAAAAAAAAAACCAAACAGATAACTTTTTATACATTTTAAAAATTTCTTTTTTTAATTTTCTGGTCATTTTAATGAGAAAAAAAGATAAAACTGCAATGAAAATGTTTCAAAACAGGTTAGCAGGACAGTTACAGTAATTAATACATTGTATATTGTTGTCTTTGACCATTTGAAAGTTTTTCAATTCTGAAAGCAAACTCCCAAATTCTGTTCAAGGCGTTAGGGAAAAAAGGAAGGCGAAAAAACATAAAAATCTAGTGATGCATTTAAACCAAACAAGGGCCTGCCATAAATATAAAATAACTGATGTCACCAAATGCAGTGAACATTTGATGACAACAGGAGGAAAAATTACAGTGGAAGGAGTTTGGGGAATAATAAAACAGAGATAGGTTGCTCTAATACATCTTCAGAAACCCTGGTAGCCTATCAATTTTTGTAAGTGAAATACACTACCCTCCAAGTAATGATGACATCACAATTTATTCTTTTTCTGGTTATTGCCTTCCATGGTGGAACCTCGACCTCTTATATAGAGCTCTCATAAATATACAGTACTTTCTTCGTGATTGAATGTGACAACTGGCAAACTGCAAGAAAAGCCTTCTCTACATCTTTAAATATAGAGTGAGAAGATGTATTGTGCAGGTTTATCTTACCGTAAAGCTCTCGGGCCAAAGAACATAAACAGCTCTTTCCCCAAAGTTTCCACACCACTGTAAACATATCCATTAAACAGTCTAAGGAAATTCTGGCTGGGATCTTTACTATCTTGCAGTGCAGCAGCCTAATAGAAAATAAATACACATATAAATATTCACATACATGCAAACCATAAACAAAACTATAATTTAATTCTTAAATGCATTTGTATTACACCATGTCTGCGTACATTTCAATGAGAAGAATACACTCCAACAAGGCAAGTTTAAACAATCAGCTGTTTACATATATTTTGTCCAGTTACTATATACTAACATAAAGAAAAAGTACAAAAACATTCAAAATGAGTTTCTCCCAGCTCTGCTCATTTGAAAAGAAAGCACAGGATCACAAGGCAAATACTGAAACTAACAACTGGAATACAGCCTTCCATTTCCAGACGGGTAGCACATGGTTTACTGAACAGGACAGATAATGATGCAGACAAAATAACTTCAACTGTGTTAGTGAACTTTTAAGTCAGGAAGGCATAACAAGAGATCAAAGTCCAAGTACAAGTAGGATGGGGTAAGTAGGACCCAGAAACCACACTGTACCATAAGGGCATGCACTATACCCAAAGATGAGACAGCTTCAGTTTCCTTCTTCTTGGGTGATCGTAGGGGATCAGCTGCACAGCCTGCATGGGGGCCTGTGTTAAAAATCAAAGTCCATTTCCCTTTCCCCCATCAGCCTTGCAAAACTAAGCAACAGATGATTAAAATTATGCACTGAATAATATAAGAAAATCAAGAAAATAGCCAGCAAGGCATCAAACATAGGTTCTGTGGAGAAGAGTAGCATTTAGCATAGACACTAGTAATGTTCTTTTTCTTAAATTGAGCATTAGGTATACTGGTGTTCCTTGTATTATAATTTTTTGTTACTTACATATTTTATAAACACTACATAATTTACATTCAAAATTCAATAAAAATTTAGAACTTATAAAGCCATAACTTTTAGGTAAAATAATATAGGTACATTTACTAATATCCATATATTTACACTTAACTCAAGGTGGCATCTTGCCTCTAACTTGTTTGTTCTTTTTCTCAAGGGCCCTAAGGATCCTGAACATAAATCAGCTGGGATGGGGACCATAGCAGGTAGGTGATTAGAAAATAGTTCTAGATATAGAGCCTAGAAGGAAGTCACAACTTTTCCTCAGCATAAGGTACAATGATTAGTTTTTTGGTTAACAAGTATTTGTCATTCTAAATGCATAAGATGATGTGTCCACATCATATTTGAGTAAAATTAGCCTTTTTCTTAAAAAAAAAAAAAAAAGATAACATGGTAGTATTCTTCTGGTAAATCTACTTAGGTTGTAATGATGAAAGCTAATGCTAAAATTTTCTAATTGATTAAAGTTCAGTGAACTTTAAAAGACTTTATGCCCCTATTTTGCATAATAAGCACTGGATAATTAGCCACCAGCTTACAATAACTGGTAATGTTATGGTCTATGTCTAGCTGTCCCCTCAAGTCTTTGTGCAGTCGTTGGGGTGGGCTTCCAGAATTTGTCACTGATTGATGATTCAATAATGGCATTAAGAGTGTGAGCCTTATACTCAAACAAGGGCAGGTAGCTTGTCTACAATATAAGGGAAACATCTCTTTCTCCTTCATCTCTCATGTTGTTTTTGGTATCTTCCATTGCCATGAAGCGTTGTCCCCCTGCCACATCCCACCTTGCTCTAGAGCTAGCTGATAACTGAAACCTCTACAAAGTGTGAGCTAAATAATACCCTCCTTTAGCTCTGGGTGTTGGGTATTTTGTTTCAGCAACAAGAAAAGTTAGCAAGATGCTGGATGTTGTGGTGCACACCTGTAATCCCAGCTACTCAGGCATCTAAGGCAGAATTACACATTCCAGGCTACTCTTTTACTCCCAGGACCCCAGGCCTTGGAGCTGATCTATTACAGCTACCCAAGATGAAGGAAATTGAAGCTTTCTCATTCTTTGGGTCTAATACATGCTCTCACGGTAAAACTTGGTTTCAGTGTCCTGCTTAACCTACCCTTCAGGAGTCTATCATACTTTTACTTACTGGGTAAGATCCCTTCTTTAAATTTTAAATAAAATTTAAAAATGTCCCAGGGAATAGCTTAATGGTAAGATGTTTCCTAGTATAGTTGAGGCCTTAGATTCCTATCTCCCACAGGCACCCCCACCCCCAAGGGTCAGACTTCCAGTTTGCTTTAGTGACCAAAAGAACCTACAGGACATTGTAACATCTGGGAGGAAAGCTACGCATATCACCACATCCTCAGAAGTTCTGCCTCTGATTTCTCTTGCCTCATTTGGATGAACTTGAGAGTTTAGCAATGATTATTGAGCACTGGCAAGGCAAGTTGAGTACTCAGTGCAGGATAAGACAGCCTTTCACATGTGCCATGCTTGCATAAATACATCTGTCGGAGTCCTGAATTGAGAAGCAACAAGAGTCTTGACACTTTTTGCTGCACAAGAGATTTAAGCCACTTACATCTACTTCAAGCCAATACAGTTTACAATAGCAAGAGTCCAGGTAGGTTTCCATGACAACTGATTAACATGAAAACTGTTCTCATAAACTAGCCAGGATAGTTTTTAGATGATGATATACAGATCAGATATAGATCTATTATGAGTAAGATAGAGATCACTTTTTGTACTTGTAGGGTCTCTGGCTTAAGGTCTTATTATCATCTAAAATCTTTATACTTTAATGAATCAGGGCTTAGATTATTTATTTATTTTTGTATTTTAGGGAACGGTCTACAGGTTGCTCAGGGTCTCACTACTAGATTGGACTCCTAGTTATCCGCCTGTTTACACCCTCCCAAGAGCTGGGATTACAGGCATGCGCTACCACTTGCAGTCTCAATTGCTGTTTCAGTGCAGGGCAGGCTCGGGGATCAAATCCCTGGCCCCTGTGCCTGTTTGCAGGCACTTTAATCTGCTGAGCTGTTTGGCCAGCCCAAGGGCTTAGTTTTTCCATCACTCTAGTATTAACCACCTCTTCCCCTCCCCCACCTTTTCAATGTTCCTTACCAACAGCTTTCGACCACATTCTCTGAAATCTTCTGGCTTCTGTTAGGCCTCCCACCATCATGGGTGATGAACTTTACACAAATATTCAACACACACACAGTACTACACATTCACATAGCACACCTTCATATATAGCAACTTTTCACAGTTTTTTGTTTTGATAAAAAAAAAGCTACTGCTGCTATCCCAATGTCCTAATTTCTGATAGCCCCTTTCAGTTTTACAAGTTAAACCCATAACTAGATATCCATTCAATATCTGACTGGCTAAATAAACATCCTGCCAGCTGTCATATAAGTTTCTCATGGTAGGACCTTTTCAAATCTGACTGCTCTACTTCTCTTCTCCTGAATTGGAAACCTCAGGATCAGGCTACTTTCACTGTCTGCTTGCTGCCCCACCCTCCTTTCCTTTACTCAATTCTGTCTACCATTTTTTTTTTTTTTTTAGTGGCTCCTGGCAAAGAAATAGATACATATCCCTGAAATAAACAGTGCTGTCACAATTAATAAAATAGTAAAGAAGTTCCAACTGTTCCATGTGAAGTCTGTTCATGCTGATAAATTAACTGCTTTGAGAAGAATTTACATAATTTAAAAATTTCAGAAGCCTACAGCGATAATGATTCATCTTTTCACTTGGCTTTGTCTACAGCACAAATATTCTATCTGGAAAGACAAAATGGGTTATTCATGGTCATTTAATTAAATCAATTCATTTTGGAAAGTTCACTGAACTTCCACAATGCATCAGGCTTTGTTTTTAGAAGCTGGGGATATGTCAGTCAAACAATTAAAAACATCCTGTCCTTATGTAGTTTACATTCTACTAAGGGAAAAGCATAGGCAATGAACCTAAGAACACCTTATCTTAGAAGATTTAGGAAAGAGGTTGAGATAAGAAAGGGATTAAAATTGGGGGAGTGTGTAACAGGTTACAGTTTTAAAGGGTAACATAATCTCATCATTTGAACAAGTTTTAGATGACAGAGAAACCCTTAAGTCATACAAAATGAATGGCAGTCCAAACAGGTCAGCATGGCCACAGCATACACAATGGAGTATTAGAGGCAAATTAAATTTGATATACAGTAGGAATAAGATTATGTGGTCCACAAAGTCCTATCAGAGAACTGGCTGTTTTTCAAATAGCACTAGAGTAGAAGAAAAATGTGATCTACTTTGTTATTTTAAATTGTTCTTTAGCAGCAATAGGATTTTGGCTGAGCAGATTGAGGAGGAGAACCAGAAAAGTACTTTAAAGTCTACTGCAAAAATCTTGCCAAGAAATGAAGGAGATTTGGACAGTGGAGATGCAGGACACATTGAAAATTGGTCAGATGTCTAAACACGATTGAAGACAGGAAGATCACCCACTCAGATGACAAAGACTTGTGCAAAACACATTAGAAAAGGAAAAAACCATGGTATTAGACATATGAAGGTTGAGAGGTGTACTGGAAACATGCTGAATAAGCAGATGGATATAGAAGTCTGGATTTAAGAGAGATGTCTGCTCCAGAGACAGGAAATTGCTCAGTGATATGTAGAGAAATGGTGTCTATAACTATGACACAGAGCAGATAAGCAAGGGAGCGGCCTAGATAAAGGACAGCCCAAGAACTGAGGTCTGGGCTACTGCAGTGCCATGTAGGTGGGGCTGAGAGGAAGCGCTGCTGAAGCAGCCTATGACGTCACAGCGAAGAGCAGGAGAAGCTAGCAAGGACACGGGGAAGGCAGTTAGCAATGCGAGTCCAAAATCAAAAAAGCATGTGGTCCTAGAAGCAAATGAAAAACACATTTTGAGGAAGAGGCATGGGGAGTGCTACTTACAAATCAGGTAAGATGAAGACTGAGACCTAACCACAGGATTTAGCAATTTAGTAGTAATTAGTGACAAACCAGCATTTTAGAAAAGTGATAGGAGGCAAAGAACTGGTTGTAGTGCCCTGTATGAAAACAGTGAAATGTAATTTATGAAGCACACATTGTATAGCCAATGCTGAGCGGTAGGTTCTGAAAAGATGCATTTTGCTTTCCGTCATTTGTTGTCAATGCACCAAAGGCTGTCCTGGAGAAGACTCTGTATCTACACATTCATCAATAACCTGATATTTTATTATTGATATTTATTATTGTAGAAATACATAAATATGGAAATATTTGGCTATTTAGTTAAGAAAAAAGTATCAGGAGACAGTTCTTCAAAACTATGGTCAATGGACCACTATTATCAAGACAAAGGTGAATATATTGCCCTCACAAATAAATCCTGGTATGCACAGATGAAGGAGTTGAAAGACCTGAAAGCCAGTATACTCAAAATGCTTAAGACCATTACAGATCTTCACACTACTGCCAGGGGAAAGGGCACTATTGTTCTGGCTGGCAGAGCCCAAGAGAACCTCAAATCAAATCCTGAAAGCTGTAGCATTCCTACTTGCTCTACTGGAGTCTTACCCTAGTCTTCATAATTAAAAACACAATATGCCATCAAAAATTGGAAATACTAGGGCTAGATAGCTCAGAGGATTAAAGCTTCTGCTTAGGCAGACACAGGGACCAAGGTTTGATCCCCAGCATGCCATGCTGGCCCAACCCCAGTGCGCACTGGGAAAGCGAATGAGACTGGGAATGGTGGTACGAGCCTGTAATCTCAGCACTTAGGAGGCTGAAACCAGGAGGATCATTATGCTCCTGATCCATGTAAGACCTGTAGACCCTGTACTAAAAATACATTTAAAAATATTGTAAATACTTAAAAAATTGAAAATTCTACAAATATTGAAAAGATGTTTATGGCCCAATAAATGGGACTCTGGTAACAGATGTTGGCAGAAAGCCAAGGCAGGAATGCTCACATGTGGGGAAGTATTCATTTGTGGAAAAATACTGACCTTGCACTATCAGCTGACTTCAGGAAAGCAGAAACTCCTCCCTTTCACCTGCTGTGTGACCTTGGCCTAGTTAGGTTTAAGAATTAAGTGTTTGTTGGTTTTTTTTTTTAATATCTGGTGAGGGGCTTAGGAATTAAAATAAAATGTTGCTATAATCTCTTCAGTGCTCCCATATACAATTTGTAATTCTGTCTGGCTTTACAGTTTCCCTACCGGAGCAGCTGAATAATCTTGCGGGTTTTTATTTGTCACATTTAGCATAGTGTTTTCTAAACCACAGTCACGGTTACAGTACTTATGATCCTAAATTATTATTTGTCTGTGACTAGTATTTCTCCCTTATCCGTATGTATTTAGCTAGTATCCTCAAGATCTTTACTCAATGCCTGTGGTTTAGTAAACATTTGAGGGATTAAACTGACAGATCCATTCTCCCTTTCTTAATAAAATTGACTGCAGCTTCAAAGAACAGTGTTGGCTGGGGAGATAGCTCAGTAGAATAAGCGCTTTCATGGTAAGCGCAAAGACCTGAGTTCAACCCCCGGTTCCAAAAAAAAGAACAGTGTCATTATCTCCCCACCTACCATGTCCAATTTGCTGTACCTGTCCCATGATTTCTTGCCCCCCCCCAATTAATCTCCCTTTAAAAATCTATTAATATACCAATCCCTTATTTTCCTAAAATCAAGTGAGACTTCAATATCAGAAGACAGATTTTCATGCCTATCAAAAGCCAGTAAGGTATTATATTTATCAGAATTTCCCATTAAAGTAAAGGAATGTTATGGGCAACTTTGAGAAGGGATTGATGTATGTTCAGCAACCAGTCCTAGAGCACTATGTTCTCATTCTCTCTTTGTTTCTCCAGTCTTTCTTTATTTGACATATTTACTTAGCATTTAATTGCTGCTTATACTTCATATTTGCTTTGATAAAATAGTAAAGATCATTTTATTGAGTTGTCCAGCACACAGGCCTCAGGCACCTTACGCAAGTCTGCTGATTCTAAGGACACTATGATTTCTAAAATAACCAGCTCTGCAAAAGTACTGGGGAAAAAAACATTTTTTTTCAACTTATGATTGACCATCACAAGCCCTACATGTATTTTGCACTGTTTCTTTAAAATTCTCTTTTATGAGGAAATTCTATATACCAGTGAGGGTCTATTCCACTTATTTTGTAAGCTGTTGTGTACAAACTGGGTAAGGCTTTCGCAATAAATCTAAGATTTACAAGATATTCATTTGCCCTCCTGTAGAACACAGGTTATCACCTCTTCTACAAGCTTCTGCTGCCTAGACAAACTCAAAAATTAATTTCTACAAGCCTATTATCTTTGTTATAACTATACACAATTGCCCAATATATACTTGACTTTCTCATGTTGACCCATGTGATCCCACTACTGTATTATTTGAACATTTCAATCTTTCTCTTTCAGAAACAGAAGAAAATCTCCTTTGCCACAATTTTAAGTATGATTGAGTAGGGTTCACCTTCCCATTTTCAAGTGGCTTAATAATATGAAATCTTCAAAACAACATATATTTTCAGAGACAGCACATGATTTATTGTACTGATTACCATTTATCCTGCCTATCGATGGGTGAACAAGGAAGATGAACTTTTCAGAACACAATAAGACTTTTTCATAGATAAATGTTTCAACTTTACTGCAGTTATATATTTTCTCCAGACAAGATCTCACATTTTATTTTCCTTTCCGCTCTTTTCCTTATGTGCCTTTTTATTCTAATGTAACACTTTTCTTAATTAGAGGCCATTTATCTATTAATCCAACTCATCAAAGAACCTAATTTTAAAATGGTCTCTAAATTGCAAAATATATAAAGGTCGATAGGTCCACATAGCCTATAACTTACAAAGAGCAGAACCTCTGAGCACTGTACAGAATCTAGATACTCCGCACCTTATCTGAGAGCATCCAAAGTTACAAGCTTTTCACAGAGGAATAGTTCCTGAGGTCAGTGGGTCTGGGGAGAAAGCCCCCATTCAAGACAAAAGCGACGATGATCAGGCTGCTTATTTTGCTCACTTCTACGCTAAGAGTTTTATTTTCTTTTCTCTCCAGCATACTGAACAATGTTGAATATAAAACCACAACAGTGATGGAAAAATCACCTTTTGTCATTTGCTTGTCTGTAAGAATAATGTGATATCTGTTCTCTGTTATCCCTGTTTTCTGATTCCACATAATGCTGGATGCTGATAATAAAGATCCTGAATGACGACGGAGAAATTTTCAATAAACATTTAAGAAGGCAACAAGTATATAATGCATGTTCTGTGAAATATTTAGAACCCCTTTGGATACTTACTGGAATGAACTTCATTTATCTGGAAAATGAATTCCTTTGATTAGCTAATTTGTTTAAATAATGGCAATGAGCTATGATCTTATTTCCCATTTTGAAGAATGGGAAGGTAGGAGGAAAACTTACTATAGGGCTTCATTATTTTTATGAAGAAGCCATTTTCAAATAACATGACCAACAAAATATACATGTACTCACAATGAACAATTTCCAATGGAACTTACTTTTAAGTTCATAATTATTCTGTACTATATAAACTTTGCTCTTCTCCATTTACCTTGCACTAAATGCCTAATCTGTCCATGACACTCATAAATACATGTATGAAATCTTTAGTCATCGTAGTTAAGGGACTTTGTTTCAAATGAACTGAACACTTATAGACTGTTTCATATCCTGTTCTGTGACAGAAGATTGAAAACATATGCAGATGACAGACTGATTTCATCTAAAATATTTTATGCATTCAACACTTAAAATCGTAGAATTGACTCTTCAAAGCTCATTAGCCAGACATGTGCATTTATATTCCAGTGTTGTTTCTTACATAAGAGTCCATAGCTCCAGCAGAGTTTCATACAATGCTCTTAGACAGTTGCATGATTTTATGCTGACAAGAGAGTGGATCAAAACTCAGAGAAAGAACACAGTGCATCCATGACCAGCATATGCTGCGATTCTTCTATAGCTAGCCTTTCTTCCTCAAGACGAGGATCAGTTGTCACAGGGAAAGACGCACTGAAATGTGTTTTCTGTGAACTTTAAATTGGAGCACAGAGGAACAATATATGGCAAAGGGAGTAACTGGTTTGCTATAGGAATATTTACAAAGATAATGTTTTTTTCTTTTCTTCTTTGGCTTGGGTTTTGAAACAATGATTATCTGAAATTTAAATCTTATATTCCAATCAATATGTTTTAGCTCTCCTTTGTAATATTTTCATGTCTTCTGCACTGTAACACTATAGTATGCAGTAATAACACTTTTTAAATGCTTTATAAAGAAAATTAATCACTGCAAATGGTAGAAACACTTAAGTACTTTTAATTCTCTGACATATATGCTTAGGAGACAGGATCATCTATTACAATAATGATCATCAAGAAGTATGCAACAACCTATCATGCTTTAACAAAATTTACTGTGGATATAACATTTCTTTCAAATGTAAGATTGTTCATATTTATAAAGGTTATCATCATTATTATTATTGCTACTCAGATTAAAGGCTCAGGAAGTGAATTATTTTGCCAACAGGTACAAGGAAATTAATTCCATATTGGGTTGTAAATCCAGTGCTAGCTTTCTCATCCTGATCACAAAGTCTATCTCAATTTTTAATCCCTCCATTCATGTATCAAACATAACAACAGGATAACTATTGGTGAAAAACATCCATTGAGTGTCATTGCTAAGTGACATTTATCACTGCCAGTCATTAATGAAGTTAGGATAAAAGCTGCACTGTTTTTGTACTACCTGAAAATGAGAATGGAAGCCACTAGAAGACAATTATCGGAGTGAGAGAACTGACTAAATTGCCCAAAACTAAAAATGGCTGAAGACACTGCAGAGACAAGGTCATACTTTTGTAGTTAATAAACAATCACTACCGCCTACAGAGCATCACAGTGTTCCTACCAGTGTCCTAGACAATTTCCTGCCGAATCTTTTATTCCTGAGAGGAGTGACGGCATAGTGAAAAGTGTAAACCTTGGACTCTGAAAAAACGGAGATCAAGCCCTGGCTCAAATCCTTACTGCTCTGACTTTATATTCTTTCTTCATTTTATTATTATTATTTTTTTTTTTTTTTGTCGGAACCAGGGATTGAACTCAGACTATTGCGCTTGCCAGGGAAGCGCTTATTCTACTGAGCCATCTCCCTGGCCCCCTATATTCTTTATCATATAATTAGTCTAATCCTATATTACAGAGTTATTCTTTCTCATGACTAAATGAAATATAAAAGCACTTCAGCTTTGCCGCAAGAAATAATCACAACAAACTTAAAAGAAAACTGTTTTGTCTAAATACCAATGTAGTGCGTATTTAAAACATCAGGTTGGATGCCTGCAGCTGGAAAACTTATGATATTCTTCTTCATATCTCCAGGATACGGCATAAAGCCTAATATAAAATACATTAATGCTGAATGATGGCAATTATGATGTCCATAAGGACATGCCTATCAGATCTATTGCTAAGCCCCCACAGTCTTCACTTGTCACACAGTGACTTCCTTCCCCTGCTTAATCTCCATCCACACCAGGGCCTAAACCCAAGCTGAGGAGTCACTTAACCTGGATCACCACAGCAGGATCCTGATGGAGGGCACGATGCCTTCGTTGGCTTTCCTCCAGCCTCTGTTTACTTCCCAAGGTAGAGGGAGCTTTTCAAAGTGTAAATAAATCTTATCACACTCTTATGACTCAAAGAATAAATACAAAGTCCCTAATCTGGTCTACAGAGTTCTCAGTTGCCTGGGTCTTGCCTACTAATCAATATTGCAGCAGGTAATCTGTCCTGTTTCATTCTCCTTTGCATTCATGGTAGTTTTCTTTTAGTCTCTCATGTTCTTGGTGTTCTGTTTCTTTGATTTTGTTTGGTCTTAGGTGCTCTTTGCCCAAGCTTTGGCCTAGATACTGTGGGTTTCCAACTTGCCCTTTCTGCATCAGCTTTGTTACTTCTCCAGAGAAGCCTTCTCTGACCTTTCTGTAAGTTCTTATACAACCATGTACCTCTCCTGCACAGAAAACACCAACTCATATTTCCTTATACTATTCTTTAATGAATGTCGGTGCATCTTCACAGTCAAGACAGAGGCTCCACATGGGACCTGCTATTTCTTCAGGTGCTTTGAGATTATTCAAAAGAGTGATTTTCATTAACATCTATATAGAAACACTAAAATTCACCCGTATGGTCTGCCGAAATGATCTTAAGAAACATTTTCTTTTTAAGTTACTGAGTAACTACTGACATATCAAGTCAAATAAACGGCAGTTGGAGGAAGATACAAAGCTAATCCTGTTTCAGAGTTTGAAAATATATTTCCTAATTTAGAACCTCATTTATTTCCATTTGAAAGCATGTGTTAATTTCATAGCAAGTGATTTTTTTCTTTCTTAGACCAAAGCCTATAGGAAATTCTGCAGGAGAAATTGCCACAATATTGCATGTGCCCACAAAATAAAATCATTCACACATTTAAAAAGCTTTAAAGGAATGATGGCTCAATCAGAATTATTTTTAGTATGAGTTCTAAGGTCTTACCAAGTGGCTATCACACCATCTGCAATGAATACTCGAGTGGAAAGAAGCTGTGCTACAGTTTACTTTGAGTAGAAATAATTTCTCTTAAGGAAACCAGCCTGGGTTATAGTGACCCTTCATTAAATGGTAATATTAAGCTGAGCGAGTAGTGCTAAACGTTCTGTGTGCAATTTTATAAGTACATATTACCTGAAACATATCAATGACAGAATATTAGGCAATTAAGAATTCAATGTGAAAAGGTTACAGTCTGAAAAAGGTGAAGAAAGACATCAGCGCACATACCTAATATTAACAGTGCAGAATGCAGCTGCGGGCTTAAGGAGGCCGGATCACCCAGAGCTGCTAAGAATGCAAGCAAAGTGACTTGAAATAAAAACCCATTACTCGACTCCATTCCATCAGCTTAGCGTTCTAGTTGGATCCAAACTCTCCCTCCAAGTACAGCCAAACACTGGGAAAGTCCCAGGTAACTTGAACCAGGGCAAACACATGCCAGTAGGGGTCCTGGAGAGCTGACAGGGTCGCACTCCCTTCCCCACCCTCCAAGGCCAGCTAGAGCGGTAGCTCACCTGGAAAGCGCCCTCGGCCGCCGGGGCTGCGGGCGGCGGCACCGGGCCCGGCCGGCTCTGCAAAGCCCTGCCTCGCACGGCAGCCACCGCCTGGCCCGGACGCACTCTGGCCCGAATTTTCTCTCCATTGAGAGCACAGCCTGGTCCTTCCACCATCTCTCTAGCCGGCACTGTGGCCCACGGGTTGAAAGGCAGGAGGAGAAAACTCTGTACTCTCAACCGCGCGCGGGATGACTCCAAGAAGAGGAAGTTCAAATCTCCCGCCGGCGCCGCGCCCAGGCCACGCCCAGGCCACGCCCATGACCGGTTAGGCCACTCCCATAGCCAGCCAGGCGACGCCCACGCCCAGGTCACGCCCATGACCAGCCAGGCCACGCCCATAGCCAGTCAGGCCACGCCCATCCCGCGTAGCACGCTCGGGGCCACTCGGCTGCCACGCCCCCGCGGCGCAGGCGCAGGCATCCGCTCAGGGCCCGCAGTGCTAGGTGTGCTGAGCAAGGCTGAGCTCTGAGAGCAGAGGAAATTGAGACTTGGGAACCTCCAAGCTTATTTTTTCTGCCTATGTTTCAGCTAGTCAGTCCAAGCACGTTTGTTGATTTGACACTCGCAACCTGTCCCCAAATCTAAAACTATTCTAGCCTGGCAGGGTTTTTCGTTTGTTTGGTTTTTGTTATTGCTTTGGCGACACTGGGGATTGAACTCGGGACCTAGTGCTTGCCAGGCAGGCGCTTATGCCCCTGAGTGTGCACTAATCTCACTTGCGGAGAACTGCAGGAAGGAGGATTCATAGAACAGCTACGATTATTTTTCTAAGTTTAGCATATTTTAGAACAACCCACTTTATATGTCAAATATATATTAGTGCCTATTGAAAATGTCTTCACTTTTAGATGACTGAGTTCTTTACAACAAATTTAGGCGTCAGATTGTCTTTTTTGTTGTGGCACACCCTGAGGGGAATGATCTTTGAAAGTACATTGTAAAAGGCAGGTCTCTACATACTTGGGCAATGTGGGAAGATTTTCTTTTCTTTTCTTTTCTTTTCTTTTCTTTTCTTTTCTTTTCTTTTCTTGAGACAGGACTTTGCTTAACTCACTTTGTAACAGCAGGCTGCCCTGGAACTCTTGCCAGTCCTCCTGCCTCAGCCTCTTGAGTGATGGAATTTTAGGCTTGGGCCACCACGCTCACTAGCTTTTCAATTTTAACCATAAACCTAAGCATACTTGTACACACACACACACACACACACACACACACACACACACACGACACTAGAGATTCCCTATAGTTCTATACATTAGAATTTGTTTCTTTTTAAATTGAAATATGGTAAATTAAAAGTGATAAATTATAAGTGATATAAGCATACCACTGTACTGCACTTAAACCAGAAAGATACACATATAGGGATGTAAATATATTAATGCCTGGGGCTGGGGAGATGGCTCAGTGGAATAAGAGCTTCCCTGGCAAGCGCAAGGCACTGAGTTCAATCCCCCGTTCCGCCAAAATAAATAAATAAATAAATAAATAAATAAATAAATAAATTATATATATGGATGTCTTAAATATGTGAATTTTAATGTTAACTCAATCTACTTAAATGAATAACTTAATATATAAATATTTTAACTCATATAATTTCAATAAATATTTATTTTATTTACATGTATTTATATAACTTACATAGCATCCGTTAGTGACTTGAATCTTCATAGGGGGAGTGATTGGTGGCCAAAGTTGGCAGGATCAGATTCAGTATTATTTGTATTGTACTCTTTAGTTTTTACTTACTCTTCTACATCATTAAGAGGTGAGGAAACAATCTTATCCTCTCCCATTTAAATTCAGTTACAATCTCAGCCCTGGATGTCCTATACAGTGTTCCAAACAATTTCACCTTTGTGGTATTTATTTCTATCTAACAAATTATCTTTTCAAAGATCTGACTGAAACTTGAAGGTCCCTTTTTGAGGCTGTTCCCAGAGAATGGAGTGTTTTTGACCTAGAGGAGATAGAAATAAGACTGGGACAAATATTTCCAGCGCACCCAGTCCTGTGCAGGCAAAGCTTTGTTGGAGAGGGTGGAAGGGGGAGGCGGGACTTCAGTAAAATTGAATCTTTGATTGACGGGAGAGCAAGCAAGCAATTGGCTGAGTGACCAAACTGCTACTCATAGAACAAAAGCTGCTACTCACAGGAAAGCAGATGTGTTGGGGTTGGCTAAAATCCAACAATTTTCGTTTTCCAGTGGTATGCTTCAAAAGATGCATTTTCATGTGACAGGCTTATAGCAGTCTGTAGTGATGATCAATATATCATAAAAGCATTCGAGGGGCCGGGGAGATGGCTCAGTGGAATAAGCGCTTCCCTGGCAAGCACAAGGGCCTGAGTTCAATCTCCGGTTCCACAAAAATAAAATAAAATAAAATAAAATAAAATAAAATAAAATAAAAGCATTTGAATTTCCGTGCACGTGGTTTGTACCTGCACAGACACCTCTCGGCCTTGTGCTTGGACTGACAAATGGTCAGATGTGCTCAGAAGCTGTTACCCCAAAATCTGATTTCATCATACTGCATGAGCACCCTGGCTTTACGATAGGGCTAAAATAATTTTAATGCTTGAGCTGCTGATAAAGCATAAGCCTGGGGTGGAAAACACACACACACAAACTCCAACAATGATTAAGCCAAATTCATCCTTTATCATAGTTATGGGCAAAACATTTCTTTAATGATGAGCATGTCTGCATGCATCACTCAGGCATTAAAAGACTAAAGAGTCAGTTTTCTCAGGAAATGCAGCCTTCTGGTCCATTGGAAACAACCAGAATAACCGTTACCGTAACAGGAATGTCAGAGGTGCTCTCTATAGCAAAGGTTGTAGGGCAGCAAATAATGTACTGCCTAACTTGTAACCTTCAAATTGGAGATTTTTGGTTTGAGCAAAAGCATGTGAAAATAGAGGGTTTGGTTTTTCATTTTTTCTTAATAGTAATTTCCCATTTCATTGGAACATTCTGTTTTAGTGGTTTTATCAAGGACTCCTGATTGGTCTATTAAAACATATGCTACCAAGGAAACCCAAAAGTTTATTGTGTCATCTCCATCTTCTTTCCCCCAGGCTAGTCCCTATCTATGTCACGATGGCTCACTTGCATGGCTGGTGACAGGAGGACTTAAATTTCTTATCACAAAGTTCTTTTCACAGAATGGCCTGGCGGGTCTCAGGATGTGGGAGCTAACTTATTCCAGAGTGTGGGATTCAAAGAAAAGGCAAAAAAGACAACAGCAGTGCCTCTGTCACCTAGTGTCTGAGGCCCATTTGTACTGCTTAGTCAACCTGAGGCTGGGTTTATAATGAGCAAAAGTGTATCACTTACCATTATGCAGACTAGAAAGCCCAAGAGCACAGTACCAGCAGGCTGTGTCTGTTGAGAGTGCAGTCTCCGCTTCCAGGATGGAGATTCGAACACTGCATGTCATCCAGAAGAGAATGCTGAGGTCCCAAACATCAGAAGGTAGAAAGGTAAACCCTTCCATGGGGAACCCCATCCCTTATGTGCCCAAAAGGCCAATATTCCAAGAATAATTTTTAGTATTTTTGCATTGAGATTCACTTTCTACATGAATTATGGAGGATGTAAAAGCATTCAAACCACATCATTAAGTCTCATATAGTCACTCATTCCATTTATTAGAAGCCAGTTTTTTTTTTTGTACAGATGATAAATAAAGACACAAGTTTATTCATGATGAAGCGTCAAAGATTTGTGAACATATCTTCAAACCATTAAAAGCTTCATCACACTGGGGCTGGTGAGACGGCTCAGTGGTCTAAAGCACCTACTTAGAACAAGCACTGGGGCTGGTGAGATGGCTCAGTGGTCTAAAGCACCTACTTAGAACAAGCTTAGCAAAGCACAGGGACCGCGGTTCAATCCCCCAGTACCACATGCCAGCCAGCCCCGCCCCCTGGTGGGCTGAGCTGGCCACACACACACACACACACACACATAAATAAAATTTTTAAAAAAACTTCATCACAATTTCTCGGTTGTTCTTTAGATATTTAACCTAGTGCACATTTTGAATCAAATGTGATATTTAATTAGAATTAGGCTTTCCTGAGAGCCATGACTTGGTGGGTGACTGACACTGAAAACATTAAGAGATTTCACTGATGGGACTCACAGGGCCACACTGATTTGTTTTCATGTGAGTAGCTGTGGTGAATTGTCAACTTGTACTCAACTTGTAACACCCAGCTGAAATGAACCAGCATGGTGCTGGGTGTGGGAGCCCCACATGAGGATTGTTGCCACCAGCAGAAGAGGCAGAACTGGAGAACCTGTTTAGAGAAACTGTTGGGAAACTGTTAGGGAGCTGCTGGTTGTCTTGGGCTATTCTGCTGGAGGACCTGTCCTGTTGGCTTTCCTTATGAATTTGGTTGTTCTTTTTTGGAGGAGGAGCTTCAGACCTCTGTGCTAAGGAGAATGGTTATGGTTCACTTTTGGGGAGCTCTGGTCTTCACCTTGAGCATCACTTTCTGGCTCTGGATGGCAAGATGGTGCACAGCTCCATCTCTTGGAAAAGCTTATTGCACTGACTTTCCTGATGGGAACTCAGCTTTCCTCATTGTCTAAGGAACTCTGGACCTCACTGTCACTGGGATGGCTGTGGTACCTTTTGTGGTAATTTTTCTGATTCTTACTTTGAGTATTACTTTCAGGCTCCAGTACAGATCCCTCAGCCTGCTAGCAAAGCTCCTTCATCCTACCTATGCAGACTTTCTAGCTTCCACAGCTGACTTTTGGTCTTTCCCAGAGCAGATACGTGAAACAGGCCTGCATGGATCATTGTCATGGGCTTTAGGACTCCAGTTGGACTTGTGGGAGGCATTTTTATCAGCTGTAAGTCTTCACCTGGACTCATGCAGGACACTGTCATGGGATCCAGGCCCTCGCTGGAGTGTTAGCTCCATAGTGTGTGGACAGATTTCCTGCACTCTCTTTTTGTATATGATTCTTTGGGTGACCATTATAAATATCTAATGAGATATGTGTCCTATATTAAATAGTTCTTTCTTCCAAAACCCCAAAATATGACAAAATTGATAGTGGGAGTGGGGCTGTTGCTGTGATGGTACCTGATCATTTGGTTCAAGAGCTTTGGAAATTGGCGGATGAAAAGAGTTTTAAAATGTTCAGAGATGTCATCTGAAAGAAAATCACTAAAATTCCTTAGGTTGTTCTGTATGGGAGATTCTGGTCAGAGGTCTAAAGACCAAAAGACTGATAAAAGTCCTGCCAACAAAAACTGGGTTCAGGAGGTTTCTTCTGGGAAGGGCTACACTGGTGCTGGACACCAGATGATGTGTGTTATGGCTTGGCAGAAGGTTTGTCTGATTTTTCTTATGTCAAGAGACTTTACCTGAGACTAAAATTAAGGGTGACAGATGAATTAATCTGGAAGAAAAAAAAATTCAGGGCAGTCAAACATTGAGGCAGTGACATAGTGACATGGCTATTGTTGGGAACTTTTGTCCAGATTTATGTTAAAAATCAAGAATAAAGAGCCCAACAAGATGATTTAAAATGCTGTGAGTTAGGCCAAAAAGGAAGATCCAGTAAAGCTGTAGACTACAAAAATAGAGCTAAGGAGATCTCCATTGCTAAAAAGAAACAAAGAATATAAAAGATGACCTGTAAAACTACACTCACAAAGAAAGTTTCTACCTTTTGCATCCTCAAATCTGCAAAGATGAAAGACTTTGCTCTGAAGAAAACACACAGAGTGTCATGTTCCAAAATGGTGATAGTCATAACAGGTTCCAAAATGACAGTAGCATAAAAATTTGTTCCTCCAAATTAGGTTCAGAATGCTTAACAATTCATACACTCAACCCCTACGGCCAAGAGGAGGAGGAGGAGGACGAGGAGGA
>NW_004524733.1:5200741-5203678 GCF_000260255.1 Octodon degus
AGAAGAAGAAGAAGAAGAAGAAGAAGAAGAAGAAGAAGAAGAAGAAGAAGAAGAAGAAGAAGAAGAAGAAGAAGAAGAAGAAGAGAAAGCAAGATACTGCTACTGCTCCATCTTACAGCAGACCTTGACATCATCCACGTGGTGCTGGTTTTAGACACACACATAACACAAGCGCTCTGAGGTTAAAAAGGCTTCCACCTCAACTTGAAAAGGCCTGGGAGGCAGACAGTGTCCCTGCAAAGACAATGTATAAAGCTGTAAAAGAAAAAAGTCTAAGGCACAGTAGAGGTCTCAAAAGGTTAAAAAAGCCAAAAATGTAGATTGTCTAAAGAAAGTTATAAGGAGAAAAGAAAACAGGCCAAACAAACAAACAAAAAAAATCCATGAGTGCTACAACCCCCAGATCTGCCATAGAGGTGGAACCCCGTGGAGCTCACAATTTGCCACAGATTCCCTCAGATGTTGAACATGGAACTAGAGGACTTAAAGTTTTCCCTGCTAGATTTTGAACTTGCTGTGGTCCCCTTTCTTTGTATTCCCATTTGTAACTTTTGAAATAAAAATGTTTATCTTGTGCCATTAAATGTTAAAAGTATTTAACTTTTCATTTGTGCAGGATCTCACAGCTAAGAGTTTGCCTTAGAACTCTTAGGAAGAAACTTAGGACTTGCACTTGTCAGCAAGGCCCAAACTGTTAGGACTTTAACAACTCTTAGAAATAGACTAAAATGCCTTTTACATAAAGGGATGTATATGAGTCTTCGGGGCTCAGGGACAAAATGTTATGGTTTGTGTCTAAATGTCTCCCCCAAGCCTCATGTAGTCATGGAGTGGGCTTCTAGAGTTTAATTCATCCATGGTCCTATGCTGGGATTATGGGTGTGAGTATTCCACCCACTGTGGGGTAGGTAATGTATATAGAACATAAGGAGAAAAAAGAGGCTTTCTCTCTGCCACTCTTCCCTTTTGTTCTTATTGCTTTTGCTGTTTTTCTGCTGCCGCTAATTGCTGCCCTCTGTCATGGGCCAACCTGCCTTAGAGCCAGCTGATTACGGACTGAGACTTCACAGATTGTGAGCTGAATAAACCTTTGCTTATTTAATTTTTACTTTTTAAAATTTAATTAATTAATTAATTAATTAATTTATTTATTTATTTTGGTACTGGAGATCGAACTCAGGACCTTGTGTTTGCCAGACAGGCACTTAGGCCACTGAGCTATCTCCCCAGTCTTGACCTTATTTAATTTTGGACATCAAGTATTTTGTCTGAACAAGGGAAAAGTAACCAAGACAGTCTCTTTTGAGCCTTATGATACATCTTTCTTCCACTCCTTGAATTGAATCAAGAGCAAGAGATGTGCATTATGCATGTGCAATGTTCATTGAAAAAACACTGTCTCTTTATCATTGAAGAAAAGTCTACTATGATGCACACTTGCACATTTGTGACAGCAGGAACCTTAGAGTCTACCCTCTTGCACTTTTTCTTTCACTCTACCACCAGGTTGTCATGATTTCTTCTTAAGCACAATTTACCAACTGATGACATTTTACAAGTCTTGTTTTTTTTTTTTTTTGATACTCATTTTCACCAGGCATGATGCCGCATACCTGTAATTCCAGCATTTTGGAGGCTGAGGCAAGTGAACTGCCACTCGATCAAGGCCATCCTGGGTCACCCAGTGAGCTCAAGGCCAGCTTGAATTACATAGACTCTATCTCAAAACCTAAAACAAACCAAACAAAAAAGTCATTTTATTTCTGTGTAAAACATTACAAATATCTTCTCATGATGGCTTAAATAGGATTTGTTCCCATCCACACTCGTGTTGAGGCTCAGTGCCTGGCACAATCACAGTGAGGTGGGGAGGGTTTTATGAGGGGGCATTGGCTCTCTGTAATGGATTCATGTCAGGTTGCAGAAGTGCTAGCTCTCATACGACTCGATTAGGTTCTTCCAGAGCTGGTTGTTATAAGTGATCCTGGCATATCTCCTGAATCACTCTTCCGCAACAGTAATCCCTGCTTCTTTGTATGCTCCCACCATTTGGCAGGCACCGGGCTCTCACATGCCAATCTCTTTTCCTTCACAAGGTGCCCAGCCTTGGTTTTTTTTTTTTTACAGCAACGTAAAATAGGTGAAGATACTTTCTTACAAAGTTCCTTATCATTGGGTAGTTCCCAAATAATGCAACGTGTGAAAGCACTTTGAAAGCTATAAGACATTACAAATTCAAGGAGTCAGGAAAAATCTGACTTACTATGCCCACATTATAACCTGAACTTTTTGTGCCTTTCTTTTTGGTGGTATTCTAGCTTTTTTCAAAGCTCCACTTCATCGAATTCTTACTGGAATTTCTTCATATTTTAAGGTCAAGTCATATGCATATCCAGAACTTTCCATATTTAGATGCAATAAGAATTCATCTCTTATGTTACATACTTGATACTTCAGAGGTCTTATAAAACCAGTTTTATAAATAAGAGTTATTTATATATATACACTGGTCTTCTGCTGATTTAGATTCTTATTCCTTGACAGTTGGAGACTGAGTGTACTGCTCATCTTTGTTTCCCATAACACCCTGGATATTCTTTTCCATATAATAAAATTCAAGAAATATTAACTTACACTTCAAAATAATTAGAATTTCTTGTCCCCAAATACCTACACACACACACACACACACACACACACACACACACGTATTAGTGCCATTTATTGGAAAAGAAGTTCAATGTTTTCAGAATCCTCTTGTAAAATAAGTTCTCAGAAATGAGTAATAAATTACCCTGTGGCATAATTTGTGAGGTCTTCAAACTAGGTACTATGAGTCTTTCCCAGGGAAATTTGACCAATCACTTTTGCATTTATCATTTGTGTAAATTATTTTGTATGTGTTTGTTTTCACAATAACCTTGCATGCAGAATATA
>NW_004524733.1:5204018-5231476 GCF_000260255.1 Octodon degus
CTTCTCTGTGAAGCAAAGAGCTATGTTCTGGGTTACAAAATGATAAAGAAGAGCTTTTGCATCTCTTGTCCATTAGAGATACAAGCAGTCAGAGGAAAAGAGAAGATAGATAGATGATAGATAGATAGATAGATAGATAGATAGATAGATAGATAGATAGATAGATACTAAGGGAATTTAATGAAGGAATTTGTGGTGTAGAATACACTCTGAAAATAACTTTTAATTGAGTGGCTGCTTTAAGCAGTCAGGACCATAGTCAAGTAAAAAAGGTCAATTAAGGAAATTCTTAGCAGCCAAATATGATAAATTCGGTGCTATGTTTGTGAAACTATGATTAATTCAGTTGTGTCATGCAGAGAAATAAAGGCAAATAACAGTGGAAAGATCCCCTGGAAAGACTAGAAAATCTAGAATAAAGAAAAGTAGAATTCATTGTGCTAGAACAATAGTCAGTGAAGATTTGGGGCAGTTATAGAGATGTCAAATTCACAGATTCACAGAGTTTACTTAATCTAAAATCTAGATTCAGTAAATTTATGTTGGTAAGCCAGTAATCTTGACTTCTGAAATTCAGCCAGATTCAATAAATATTTCCTAAATTTACCAAAGTAAAGAACTCCAGAGTACGGAGAAAGATCCAAGCTGTTGTGTTGATCCCTATTTGCTACTTCTTCAGTAAAGAAAGTTGCTGAGGGCAGGTGGGTAAGGTTTCTTGCACAAGAATGAGTTAAGAATTCTTTGAACAGTCCTTAGTCCATTTTTTTTTTGTTTTCCTTAATAATTATCTCAGATACTTCCATGTGCCAGGTAGTGTTCAAAATGTTTTGCAATTATCGACTCTTTTCAAGCCCACAGTACTCTTCTGAGGCTGGAACTATTATGCTTGCTCTCATTTAAGAAGGAAGGAGTGGGACAGGCTAAATAACTTACTCAAGGTTACAGACTTGTGATTCCACTAGACAAGCTGTAGTTTTAGCCAAATATTTTCAGCAACATCAATTATGTTCTACTGGCTCCTAACCAAATATTTTCAACAACTTAAGAAATGACGGTTTAAAGGAAAACAAAATTTTAGTTAGCCTTATATGGGAATTAAAGACAATCTAAAATTCTTCCATCAGCATATTATGTTTTGACATGTTTGGATTGTGAAACTTTGTTGATACTGCTGTCCTTAAAAGTTCTGTGGGCAGAATTTTAGCTGAAATGATAAAACTATATGATGGGAGGAATTTCTTTAACTTCAGTGCTTCACATATATTACCAGAATGTGTTTAATACGTATAGAGATAACACCCATTCTCTCTCAAGCCCTCTTAATTTGAGCCTTAAATAACAGAAACCATCATTAATGAGTACTACAGGCAGGTATTTTCAGTGGTATTTACTAAAGAGTCTCCAGTTTCTAAACATTAAGAGAAATGTATAACACTAGGCTACTGGAAGAATAATAAAATGCATAGCAATTAAAAATATTTTTGATGCTTGAAACATATACCAAGGGTCGAAGATTTGCAAACCCATTGATTTTGCTACAGTATGAAGCCTGGAAGTCCCCAGGTGACAGTTTCATACCAGCAAAGTCAAAACTGAACTGCAGAATTAACATGGCCTTACTCATGCAGGAAATCACACCAACATATCTAGCTTTTTGTGTGTTACAGATCTATTATTACTATGCTTGTTTTGATTCTAGTTTTTTTAAAAAAATATTCTTGTGAGAGCATTTTTTTCTAATTTAAATTTAAACATTAAGTAAATTAAAGTATCTTCTGAGCATCAAGTTCCACTTTTAACAAATAATAACTAAATAATTATTAAAATAGAAAATAGCATAAAAAAACAGTACAAGTTCGCATATGTCCTCAGACTTAATGGACATTGGAAGGGAATGGCCAAAATGTTGGCTTTCCTGGTGGCAATCCTTTTTCTCTAATGTGGGTCTGCAATCTTAGGTTGTTGACTACCCATAAGAGAAGCTTATTGTTATTGCCATACAATCTAAGCCATTAAGATTAAACTGACTAACTGTCTGGATATCAAAAATCTTAGGTATAATATGGAACAGGTATTACTCATCATGTATTCATATGTAGAACTATAAGTCCCTAGAGAATATCATAAAAAACATTTAAAAATTAGAATATATTTTAAAAATAGGTGTAAAGAAATATATAAATGTTATGTTTACACACAAGTCCAGAAATCTAACATATACAACCTTGAAGCAAGACAGTCACACAATATTCCTTTTCCTGTCTACTGCCTTCATTCACCACCCTCTTCTTTTTGAACAGTCATCTACCTGAGAGACAACACAGCAGCAACTGTCATTTCATGACAAGCAGCCCATATTCAGAAGACCAGAATGACAGGAAAACATGCATGAACCTACTAATACAAATTGCAATCTTCAGTCTTGTTGCTACGTTCACAGGTGTCAGCATATATAGTTAGGGTGAGAATCTTTCCAATTAACTGCTAGATTCAAGAATCATCTGAAGATTCTCAAGATTATTGTATTATCATCTTCTATATATAACTGTATGGCTTGTCATTGTCATGTTTCCTAGCTCTTCTCCATTCCATCTATTAATTAGTTAGTCCCTGAGTTCTTTATCTCCATTTACTTGTATTATACCTTTCTATTTGTATTTCTGCTTTTGAGTTCTTATACTAGGAAATTATACAATATGCTCACATGTGTGTCTGACTTATTTCACTTATGAGTATAATTTACAGTGGCATTCACTTCAATATAAAGGCTTTGAGTTTATCACTGTTTATAGCTGAGTAACACTATATTGTATAAAAATACCACATCTTTTTCATCCATTTGTCATATGATGCGCATCTTGGTTGTTTGCAAGATTAGGCTACCACAAATTCTGCTGCTATAAACATAGGCACACATATATCACTATGGTAAATGTTTTCAGATCCCCCAGGAAAACTTCCAGTAGAGGAATAGCTGGTTTAAATGGGATTTCCTGTCCAACTTTTCTAAGGAGTCTCCACACTGATTTTCATAATGGTTGCACCAGTGTACATTCCAACCAGCAGAGGGGAAAAGTTATTTTTCCCCACAGCCTTTCCAACATTTGTTGTTGCTTGATTTCTTTATATTCTTTCTGGGGTGAGATAATATCTCAATGTGGTTTTAATTTGCATTTCATGGATGGCTAGTGATGTGGAGCATTTTTTCATATAGTTATTTGCTTCTTTAATTTCATCCTCTAAGAAGTGTATGTTCATCTCATGTGCCCATTTCTGGACTGGGTCTTTAAATTTTGAGGCCCTAGCGTTTTTTTATTTCTTTATGTATTCTAGAGAGCAGACCTTTGTCTGAGTACTTATTTGTCATGATTTTTTCCAAATTTGTGGGTTGACTTTTCACTTTGTTGGTAATTTCTTTTGACGCGCAAAAACTTCTCAGTAATAGGAGGTCCCAGTTGTTAATTACTTCAAGTGTTTCCCATGCAATTTGATTTCTGTTCATGAACTCTTTTCCTACCCCTATGTCCTTAAGAGTTCCTCCTACGTTCTCTTACAGGAGATTTAGTGTCTCCGTTTTAATGTTTAAATCTTTAATCCATTTTTACTTTAACTTACTGCACGGTGATAGACCTGGATGAATTTTTATTTTTCAGCATGTACAGAGCCAGTTTTTCCAGCAACATTTGTTAAAGAAGCTATGTTTCTTCCAGTGAGAATGTTTGGAAACTTTATCAAAGATAAGTTGGCTGAACATGTTCATAGTGGCTTCAGGGACTTCTAACCTATTCCATTGACCCTCAGGTCTATTTTGTTGCCAATACCATGCTGATTTTATCACAGTAAACTTGTAGTATAATTTCAAGTCAGGAATTGTAATGCCTCATGCTTTGTCTTTATTTTTTTAATTTCTTTTATTTTTATATTTTCCCTTAATTTTATGGTGAAACAAATAGCAAAGTGGCACTTTCAAACCAAATTGGTAGGACAGTTTGAATAATTAACACATGGAATGCATTTTTCCTAGTGGTTAATTGCTGTACAAGATGCGGATATGATATGCTATTTACAAACACTGTTACACAAATGCATTTTTCCCCATAATTTTATTGAGAAACAAATAAAAATGAGACCATTTCAACCAAATTGGTAGGACAGTTTCAATAATTAACACATTATGTACATTCTACATAGTGGTTAATTGATGTAAAAGTTGAAGACATATCATTTTTACAAACACCATTGGAACAAATTCCTTTATTCATTAAGAGAATGTAACTATATATCTATCCTAACCACTTTGAATACCCAGATACAAAATGGACATTCATCTGTATCCCCTTTTTTTGTTAAGTTCCGTTATTTGAATATTATAGGTGTGTAAACTCAGCAAAATATTCTAAAAGAGTCCAGTAGTCCATAATAATATTGGGTCTTCCGCTTCACTGGCAATGTCAGAAATTGTTGACCTGAGTCCCCTACAGCTCAACATAACAACATGGCTTTACTTCTTATACATCATTTTTATATGTTTTTGCTGGATGTTTAAGACCAAGGTAAAGCAGGATTTAAGCAACAAGAGTAGTAGCTTTTGGGTCTGATAAGGTCAGTGAAATCCACTCAAGATTTATCCTGAGATCCTGTATCTCAGATTGTAGAATGTTTGTCAGCGTCAGCCATGTGGATGAGTCGCGGCCATTGCTTGGACAATGTGCTGTCTGTGAAAGCCTGAGAGAATGTTTTCTCTCCATGTTACTCTCCTTAGACACACTCGACATCTTCAATCATTTTCCTCTTTGGCCCCATAACGTACTTGATCAGAAAATTTGGGACACTACCGAGTTACGTGATGTTACAGTACAAGTTCTCATATGTCCTGTGTCTTAATTGACCTTGGATGACTAGGGCCAAAATGTTGGTTTTCCTTGTGGTCCTCATTTTTCTCTAATTTTGGTCTGCAAACTTAGGTTGTTAAGCTTCCAGAAGAAAAGATTATTGTTATTCCCATACAACCTAGGTTGTTAAGCCTAACTTCACTATTTGTCTGAATATCAAACATCTTAAGCATAACATGGAACAGGTATTTTTCATCGAGTATTGATATGTTGAACTTTAAGTCCCTACAGAATATGATGACAAAACATTGAAAAATTAGAATATATTTCATAAAATATGCATAAACAATTATATACTTCTCATGTTTACACATAATTCCAAAAATCTAACCATATATAACCTTGAAGCAGGACAGTCCCACAACATTCCTTTTCTTGTCTCTCACCTTCATTCATCACCCCCCTCTTCTTGAACAAACATCTACCTGAGAGAGAGCACATCAGCAACTGGCATGTCATGACAAACAGCATGTATTTAGAAGACCAGAATGTCAGAAACTCCAAGCCTGAACCCACTACTACATATTGCATTTTCAGTGCAGTTCCTTAGTTCACAGGTATCAGTATATATAGTTAGTCAGGGTAAGAATCTTTTCAATTAACTGCTAGATTGAAAAATCTTCTGAAGATTCTCAGGGTAATTGCTTGCTCATCTTCTACATATAACTGTATGGCTTGTCACTGTCATGTTTTCTAGCTCTTGTCCTTTCCCTCAATTAATTAGTCTTCGAGATCCTGCTTTAATTTTACTTGTATTTTACCTTTATATTTGTATTTCTTCTTTTGAGTTCTTATACTAGGGAAAGTATAAGATATTTACACATATGTTTCTGGTTTATTTCACTAATGAGTATGTCTTCACGTGGCATCCACTTCAATATAAAGGCTTCGAGTTTATCATTCTTTATAGCTAAGTAATACTCCATTGTGTAAAAATACCACACATTTTTGAACCATTCCTCAGGTGATGTGCATCTTGGTTGTTTCCAAGGTTTGGCTATCACAAATTGTGCTCCTATAAACATAGGCACACATATATCACTATCATATGATGTTTTCAGATCTTCTGGGAAAATTCCCAGTAGAGGAATAGCTGGTCTAAATGGAATTTCCAGTCCAACTTTTGTAGGGAGTTTCCCCAGTGATTTCCATGACAGTTGCACAAGTCTACATTCCCACCAGCAGAGGAGAAATGTTTCTTTTTACCCACAGTCTCTCCAACATTTTTTGTTGGTTGATATCGTTATGATAACCATTCGTTCTGGGGTGAGATGATATTTCAGTGTTGTTTTAATTTGCATTTTATAGATGCCTAGTGATGTGGAGCACTTTTTCAAATATTTATTCCCTTCTTTAATTTCATCCTCTGCAAAGTGTATGTTCAACTTACATGCCCATTTCTGGACTGGGTCTTTAAATTTTGAAGCCCTAGTATTTTTTGTTCTTTATCAATTCTAAAGAGCAGATCTTTGTTTGAGTATTTATTTGTCATGATTTTTTTCCAAATTTCTGGTTCGTCTTTTTAATTTCTTTTCACATGCACAAACTTCTCTGTAAAAAGAGGTCCCTGTTGTTAATTCTTTCAAGTGTTTTTCCGTACGATATGAATTTTGTTCATGAACTCTTTGCCTTCCCATATGTCTTCAAGAGTTCTCCCTGCTTTCTGCTCCAAGAGACTTAGTGTCTCTGTTTTAATGCTTAGATCTTTAATGTATGTTGACTTTAGTTTGGTGCATGGTGATATACCTGTTTCAAGTTTTAGTTTTTGGCATGTAAACAGCCAGATTTTCCAGCATCATTTGTTAAAGAGGCTATCTTTCTTCCAGTGAGTATTTGGCCCCTTTTCAAAGATAACTGGCTGAGTGAGTATGTAGGGGCTTCAGCATCTTCTAACCTATTCCGTATTTCCTCAGGTATATTTCATTGCAAGTACCATGCTGATTTCATCACACTAGACTTGTAGTATAATTTCACGTCAGGAATTGAAATACCTCCTGCCTTGTCTTTATTGCCCAGCATTGCCTTTGCTATTCTAGGTCTCTTCCAGTTCCAAATAAATTTTAGGAATGATTTATCTAGCTCTGTGAGGTATTTTGGTGGTAGCTTGATAAGGATTGTATTAAATCTGTACAGCAATTTTGGGAGTATGGCCATCTTCACAATTTTGTTTCTTCCTATCAAGCTGTATGGAATATTTTTACATTTTCTGAAATCCTCCACTATCTCTTCATTCAGAGTATTGTAATTTTCCTTGAAAAGAACTTTGACTTCCAAATATAGATGAATTCCAAGTTATTTCATTTTACTAGGTGCTATTTTAAAAGGCATCATTTCTATAATTTCCCCCTCAGTGTGTTTGTTATCTCTGTACAGGAATACTGTTGATTTTGGGTATAGACTTTGTAATCTGCTATGCTACTGAATTTCTGTATTAATTCTAGTAGATTCTTGATGGCCTTTTTAGGGTCCGCCAAGTAAAGTACCATGTCATCTGGAAAGAATGATAATTTAACTTCTTCTTTACCTATAGTATTTTATTGTTTCTCCCATCTAATGGATCTAGCTAATAATTGCAGAACCATAATGAATAGGAGTGGTGATAGAGGGAATGCATGTCTTGTACCAGATCTAAGAGTAAAATATTTCAGTTGTTCCTCATTTAGAATTTTGTCAGCCACTGGGTTTTCATAAATGGCTTTTGCCAGACGGAAGTAGAGGCCATCTATTCCAATTTTCTGTAGGACATTGAAAAGGAATGAGCGTTGTACTTTGTGAAAAATCTTTTCTACATCAATTGAGATGATCATGTAGTTTTTAGTTTTCGCACTATTGATATAGTGTATTACATTTATAGATTTTCGAATATTGATCCATCCTTGCATAACTGGGATGAATCCTACCTGGTCCTGATGTATGACCTTCTTCATGATTGGGTGTATTCTATTTGCTAGGATTTTATTGAGGATTTTTGCATCGATGTCCATGAGGGAGATTGCCTTGTAGTTCTCTTTCTTAGTTGCATCTTTCCCTGGTTTTGGTATCAGTATAATACTTGCCTCCAGGAATGATTTTGGGAGAATAGCTTCCTTTTCAATTTCTTGGAAGAGTTTGAGGAGTATAGGGACTACATCTTCTGTAAACTGCTTGCACAATGCCTCTGTGAATCCATCCGGATCTAAACATTTTTTGTCAGTAGGTTTTTTATTGCATCTTGTATTTCATTGGCTGTTATTGGCCTATGGAGAGCTCTTATAACTTGTGGATTCAGCTTTAGTAATTTGCACATTTCCAAGAATCTGTGCATTTTTTCTTTGTCTTCTATTATGTGAGACTCTAGATTCTCAGAGTTGCTATTGATAATCTTTTGACTTTCCACTGGGTCTGTGGTAATTACATCGTTTTAATTTCTTATTGCTTGTATTTGAATTTTTTCTTTCCACTTTTTGATGAGGATAGATAGGGGCTTATAGATTTTATTCCATCTGTCAAAGAACCAGCTTTTTCCTTCTTTAAATTTTTGAATTGTTTTATTCATCTCAATTCAATTAATTTCTGCTCTAATTTTTATGATTTCTTCCCATCTTTGGGATCTGGCATTGGATTGCTTTTCCTTTTCTAGTTGTTGAAGGTGCAGCATTACAGTATTTATCTGTTCCCGTTATGTTTTCCTAATGTGTGAGTTCACAGTTAAGAATTTCTCTCTGAGAAGTGCTTTCATCCTATCCCTTAAATTCTGATAAGTTGGGCATGAATTTTCATTGAATTGTAGATATTGTTAAAATTTTTTATTTAATTTCATCTGTGACCCATTGGTGCCTAAGCAGGGTTTCATTTAATTTTTATTTATGTTTCTTTCTGGGTTCTTTTTGTCATTTATTTCCAGTTTCATTGCACTGTGGTCAGATAATATGTATGGGATAATTTCTGTTTTAACTCATATACTTAAGCATGACCTATGGACTAGTATATGGTCTATTTTAGAAAACGACCCATGTGCAGCTGAGAGAAATGTGTATTCAGTTGTGTTTGGATGGAACACTCTGTATGTATCCACCAAGTCCTTTTGTTTGAAACTCTGGTTCATTTTTATTATTTCTTTCCTAAGTTATTTTCTGGTTGACCTATATTTTTGTTATAATGGGTTTTGAGGTCTCCTGTTAAGATTGTGGATTTGGATATTATATTTTTTCACGTGCATTAAGATTTCCCTTACATAGTTGGGTGCTCCTGTGTTTGGTGTATACATATTTATGAGTGTTACCTCTTCTTCTTGAGTTTTTCCCCTAACCACTATATAGTGGCCTTCTTTGTTTCACTTGATCATTCTTGGTTTGAAGTTGAGACTGTCTGAGAATAGGATTGCTACCTCTACATTTTCCTAGGGTAATGGGGCATGTAATATTGTGTTCCATCTTTTCACTTTCAGCCTATGAATGTCTTTTGGAGTTAAATGTTTTTCTTGTACACAGCATATTATTGGATTTTGTTTCCTAATTCAATGTGCCTGTCTATTTCTCTTAATTGGTGAATTGAGTACATTTACATTGATGGACAGAATTTAGATGCATTGACTTACTTTTGATATTTTATTTACCTGTTGTCATTTACTCATTTTTCTCTTGTGTTTATTTGTTTGCCCTATTTAGTTTTTGATTCTGATCCCATTCGTGGAGTTCTGATCATTTTGGTCCCTCTCTAAAACATCTTTCAAAAGCCTGTGTATGGTAGGTTTTGTCATCATGAAAGTCTTTATTTTTACTTTCTCATGGAAGTATTTCACTTCTCCATCAATCTTGTAAGAGAATTTTAGGGTATAGTAGTCTGCGTTGGAATTTGTTTTCACAGAGGACTTGAAGTACTCTGCTTCATGCTCTTCTTGCCTTCATGGTTTGCGAAGAGAAGTCAGCTGTACTTCTGATGGATTTTCCTTTGAATGTGATCTGCTTCTTTTCTCTAGTCACTTTCTGTATATTAGTCTTGTGCTGAATTTCTGGGATGTTAAATATTATATGTCTCGGTGCATTTTAAATTGTGTTGAGGTTACTAGGCGTTCTCTACGCCTCAGTTACCTAAATGTGAGATTGTTTCCTCATATTTGGGAAGTTTTCTTCTGTTACTTTTGCCCATATATTTTTAAATTGCATTTGTATTGACTCCTTCTTTCTCATTGATGCCTGTTATTCTCACATTCTTCAACTTTGCATTGTCTTGCAGGTGAGCAATTATTTCTTTCTGCATCCTAGTAGTTTTTAAGAGTTCCTTTCTTACCTTTTCACTAGCTGCACCAGCATCTTCAAGATCTGAGCCTCTGTCTTCACTTTCACTTAGACAGTTTTGCAAAGTGAGATTGAGATTTTATTTTCCTCTATATCTCTTTGACTCTGCTTCATAAATGTATTTCTTCCCTGTATTGCTCATTCAAGAAATCCATCATTTTTCTTATTTCCTCTTTTTTTAAAATCAATGTCCTCTTTAGAAGCAGGTATTAATTCTTTTGCTGCAGTGTTTTTTTAGGATTCTGTTTCTTCCCTATGTTTCTGTAGTTCACTCTTTACTTCAGATGCTATGAGTTCCGAGAATTCTTTTCTTATTTCAGAAAATTCTCTCTGAGTTCCTCTATAACTTTTGGCTGTTGCTTATTTACTATCGACGGTATTAATGTGAACATTTGAGCAGAGCTAGTAGAAAAGAATTCTGCTCTGAGCTCCTCTATGTCTTTCTGGTGGTGCTTATTTACTATTGAAGCTATTAATTCATAAATTTGAGCTGAGCTCGTGTCCTCCACACTTGTTCTGGGTGTGCATTGTGTTTCCTCCATATGTTTCTGCATTTGACTCTTTTCTGAAGATGTTATTAATTAAGGGATTTCTTTTTCATTTCCAATCTGAGTTCCTCTATACCTTTCTGCAGTTGTTTCTTTATTTCAGAAGCCATAGAATCATAGATTTCAGCTTTGTGTTTTCCAATTTTTTCCGTGTTAGTGTCCTCTGCACTTGTTATGGGTGGGCTTAGCGACTTAGATTGCATTTTGCTCCTTCTCATTGTCATTTTGTATAAGACTGTCTTCTCACCTTGTAGTAGAGCTTTGGAGCCATTATAACCTTAGCACCTACTGAAGTTCAGGTGCAGATCTAAAAGTTTGATTCTATCCAGTTGTGTGTGATTTGTATCTGGCTGTTGTGCTCAGGTCCTTCTTGCAGCCAGCCTTGGGAGTGAACCTGTTGTGCCCTTGTCACAAGATGTTCTGCTCCTGTACTAGCTGAGTGGTTCTGTCCCTTACACTCTTGGCAGGGATTGCAGTTGCAGGGTTTCACCCCATACCTGTATGCCAGACCTGAGCTGAGTCTGGAGTGGATAAGGTCTGGTAGGGGGAAGAGGAAGCTCTCTCACACACTCACCTGGCCTTGGCTAGGATTGGATCTGGCGGTCCCCAGAAAACAGCAGAAATTCTCAGTGGGTGAGAAGGGTGGTGTGTGCTGCTGCGGAGCGTTGCGGGGAGTATCAAGGGGGTGGAAGATGGTCTCACCCACGTTTTGCCTGGGCTTGGACACACAGTTCCCACTGGCACAGGGTAGCACGAAGCTCTCCCACACACTCACCCTGCCTGGTCTAGGACTGGATCTGGGGGTCCCTAGAATGTGGCAGAAATTCTCACGCAGTCGTCGTGGTGAGGGGAGCTGCGTAGTGTTAGTGGAGGTCACAAGACGGTGGAAGATGGTCTCAGCCACCCTGCTCCTGTGCTGGGACTAGCAGGTCCTGCAAGTGCAGGGTAGCAGGAAGCTCTCACACACACTCACCGGGCCTGCATTAGGACTGGATGTGCAAGACCATACTCTTAAGTGATATAAATCAGACCCACCTGTGCAAACATCATATTGTCCAGTTAGTATGAGAACATGAAAGAGAAAATAAAATCTAAAGAGTTTAATAGGCACTCAGAAAAAAAATGGGCCAATTCAAATTCAAGAAATTATTGAGATGAGAACAAGAGAGGGAGTGGGGTACACAGCTACATCTATCTATGTAAGCATGATGGTTTGCACAACTATACTGTGGATTTCTGTTGGTCTATGGAAAGAGTAAGTTAGTGCTTAATTTTTCATGTTTTAAAATAATGTTTTGTCTTCTTTTTCAATTTTTTTCCTTTTCTTTCTTAATTTCTCATAAGCTTTTCTCTTTTTTTTTTCTTCTTCCAATTTGGCATGTACCTATTTGTTAATCTGAAAAACTAATTTGAAGAGAACACTATAGAATAGAGCAAACACTGAAAAGTTCGTATTTTTTTGTTTCGTGAAATCCTATATCATGGTAACTTTAAAGTATCAATATTATTTTTTTACTGTCTTTAAACAACAAAGCAATTTAAAAATAGAGTCAAATAGAAGGCAGGGATCCGGTTCTCCCAACACCCCCGTGGGTTCCAGCAGCTCTGGCAGTGGGAAGAATGGCAGCATTCGAGCCGCGTATCTCTGCAAGGCTCCCGTGGGCCTCGACCCACAGCCTCTGCACGCGCCCCGCGTGCCGCCAAAATGCCCAAGAGGAAGGTCAGCTCGGCCGAAGGGGTGGTGAAGGAGGAGTCCGAGCGGAGATCAGCGAGATTGTTGGCTAAACCTGTTCCAGCTAAAGTGGAAATGAAGCCAAAAAAGGCAGCTGGAAAGGATAAATCTTCGGACAAAAAAGTGCAAGCAAAAGGGAAAAAGGGAGCCAAGGGAAAACAGGCTGAAGTGGCTAATCAAGAAACCAAGGAAGATTTACCTGCGCAAAATGGAGAAACTAAAAATGAGGAGAGTGCAGCTTCTGATGAAGCAGAAGAAAAAGAAACCAAGTCTGATTAATCACACACCATGTCTTATCAGTGCTCACTGTCTCCCTTCTTGTACAACCCAGAGGAATATTTTTCTCAACTATTTTGTAAATGCAAGTTTTTTAGTAGCTCTAGAAATATTTTTAAAAAGGAGGGAAACCCACCTCATCGCATTTTTTAAGTGTAAATGATTTTTTTAGGGTGAAATCATTCTCTGGTTGTTTATTTTTTGTACAACCAGAAATAGTGGGATATTGAATTATGGCAGGCTTTGAGTGTCTTGGGTATCAGCTTAACATTTCATAGGTGGGGGTTAGTTTTATATCCTGCAATACAAAGCATACTAAATGGCAAATTGGAATTACAGTCCTGCATTTAATATGTCTTGGATACTTTAAATGATTTCTATTCTCATTTTTGGTAGAGTTGTTTCCTAAAGAAAACTACATCCTAATTGTAGCCCTGTCAGAATTGTGTGCATTGTAACATCTTTGGTAGTGGTAGTCTGGTTTGCCTCATTTTGTTAATGTGCTGTGAAAGATCAAAAATTTGAATATGTAGTATATGTGATACAAAATTGTGAATTGGTGGGACTTAAGTAACACTTTGTCAGCATTTGAAGATACTGGAACTTAATCCTCTTACAGAAAATATGCCTCTAAATTTGAAGTTGGAAAGTCACTTGAACAACTGAAAAACAATATATGGCTTTTTTGGTATGTGTCTTAAGAACTGTGTATAAAGTGAATCATGTGTACTGATCCTCAACACAACCATTAAAATCTCAAATATTGAAGATTAAAAAAAAAACAAATAGAAGGCAGGAAAATATCAAAAAGATTATACAGGGTAAGTGTGTGGGACAGGTTCATGCTACCATGCGCTGGCAGGCCCTATCTGTCCCAGTCCAGGTGTAGCATGGATGAGACTCTCTTGCACCCAATTGGGATGCACCCCATCACTCCACAGCACCTCACCCACCCTGCCTGCTGAGTAGAAATTTCTGCCGCATTCTAGAACCAGTCCTAGTCCAGACCCGGTGAGTGTGTGGGAGACCTTCCTGCTACCATGTGTCAGAGGGACCTACTGATCCCCAAGCACAGCATGGGTGAGACCATCTGCCACGCATGTGGGACGGCACCCACCACTCTGCAGCACATCCCTCACCCAACTCGCTGAGTAAGAATTTCTGCCGCATTCCAGGACGCCCAGAACGAGTCCTAGCCCAGGCCCACTGAGTATGTGGGAGAGCTGTTCTCCCCGCTACTCAACCTGGTCTCCTCCAGATTCAGCTAAGGCCTGGCATACAGGCCTGGGGTGAAAAACTGGTGGTGCAATACCTCCCAAGAGTGTAGGGGAAGGAGCCACCCAGCTAGTCAAGAAGCAGAACATCTTGACAGAGGGGCACAACAGGTTCACACCCAAGGGCAGCAGCAGGAAGGAGCTGAGCACAGCAGCCAGACTCAAGCCAGGAACAACTGGATAAATCCAAACTTCATATATCTGTACTTGAACTTCAGTAGGTCCTAATGTTATAATGGTAAAAAGATCTACAAAAAGTTCAGAAGACAGTGCTACACAAAATGACCATGAGAAGGAAAAAAATGCAATCTCAAAACACAAACCCACCCATAACATGTGCAAAGGACACTAAGACAGAACAAATTAGGAATCACACAGTTGAAATCAGTGAATCAATGGCTTCTGAAATAAAGAAACAGCTGCAGAATGGTATAGAGGAACTCAGATTGGAAATGAAAAAAGAAGTCCTGAATTAATGACATCTGCAATAAAGAATAAAATACAGAAACATATGGAGGAAAACCAAATGCCCACCCAGAACAAGTGCGGGGGACACATGCTCAGCTCAAATGTATGAATTAGTAGCATCAATAGTAAATAAGCAACAGCAGAAAGTCATAGAGGAATTCAGAGTGAAAGTATTTTCTACTACCTCAGCTCCAATGTACAAATTAATACCATCGATAGTAAATAAGCAACAGCCAAAAGTTATAGAGAAACACAGCGCAAAATCTTCAGAAATAAAAAAGAATTTTTAGAACTCATAGCATCTGTAGTAAGGAATCAAGTACAGAAACATAAGGAGGAAACCTAATCTGAAAAAAACACTGCAGTAAAAGAATTAATAACTGTTTCTAAAGAAGATATTGATAAAAAAAATAGAGGAGATTAGAAAATTGACGGATCCCTTGAAGGAGCAATACAGGAAAGGAATAGATCGCATGAAGCAGAGTCAAAGAGGTATAGAGGAATTTAAAATCTCAATCACAAGCTTGCAAAACCATTTAAGGGAATGTCAAGAGAGTTTCAGATATTGAAGATGCTGGTGAAGCTAGTGAAAAAGTAAGAACAGATCTCATAAAAACAACTAGGATGCAGAAAAAATAATTCATCACCCGAAAGATGATGCAAAGATGAACAATGTGAGACTAATAGGTATCAGTGAGAAAGAAGGAGTCAATACAAGTGACATTAAAAAAATATGGGCTGAAGTAATACCAGAAAACACCCAAATACAAGGAAACAATCTGACATTCAGGTAATTGAAACAGACAGGAGGCCAAGTAACCTCAACCCAATGAAAAACACACTGAGACATATAATGCTCAATATCGAAGAAATTCAGCACAAGACTAATATACTGAAAGCCGCTAGAGAAAAGAAGCAGATCACATTCAAGAGAAAACCCATCAGAATTACGGCCGACTTCTCTTCACAAACCATGCAGGCAAGAAGAGTATGGAGCAGAGTACTTGAAGTCCTCTAAGAAAAGTAATTCCAATGCAGACTACTATACCCTGGAAAACTCTCTGTCAAGTTTGATGGAGAAGGGAAATACTTCCACAACAAACAACAACTAAAGAATGTCATGATGACAAAGCCAACCCTGCACAGACTACTGAAAGATGTTCTAGACAGGGAACAAAATGATCAGAACTCCACGAATGAGATAGGAAGCAACCAATAAAATAGGGCAAGCAATTAAACACAGGAGAAAAAGGAGTAAAAGACAACAGGTAAATAATATGGCAAGCGTAAGTCAATACATCTCAATTCCAACCATTAATGTAAATGGACTCAATTCACCAATTAAGAGAAATAGACTGACACAGTGAATTAGGAAACAAAATTCAACAATATGCTGTATACAAGAAACCCATTTAATTCATAAAGACATTCATAGACTGAAAGTCAAAGGATGGCACACAATAATAATGCTCTAGCACATGAGGAAAATGCAGGGTTAGCAATACTATTTTCAGACAGTCTCAACTTCAAACCAAGAGTGATCAAGTGAAACAAAGAAGGCCACTGTATACAGGTTAGGGGAAACATTCAAGAGGAAGAGGTAACAATCATAAATATGTATGCAGCAAACACAAGAGCACCCAACTATGTAAAGCAAATCTTAATGGACATTAAAAATCTAATATTCATTTCCACAATATTAACAAGGGACTGTAACATCCCCTTATCCCAAAAAGTTATGTCAACCAGACCAAAAATTAGCAAATAAGTAACAGAACTGAACCAAAGGTTAAAACAAATAGACTTGGTTGACATATACAGAGTGTTCCACACAAACACAGCTGAATACACATTTTTCTCAGCTGCACACAAGTCATTTTGTAAATTAGACCACATACTGGTCCATAGGTCTTGCTTAAGTGTATGTAAGAAAACAGAAATTATCCCATGCACATTATCTCACCACAGTGAAATGAAACTGGAAATAAATGACAAAAGAAACCAGAGAAAAACCCTAAATACATGGAAAATAAATGACACCCTACTCGGCAACCAATGGGTCATAGATGAAATTAAACAAGAAATTCAACAATATCTACAATTCAATGTAAATTCAGGAACAAATTATTGGAATTTATGGGATGTGATGAAAGCAGTTCTCAGTGAGAAATTCATACCTGTGAACTCACACATTAGGAAAACAGAATTGGAACAAATAAATCCCCTAAAGCTGCACCTTCAACAACTAGAAAAAGAAGAGCAAACTAAACACAGAACCCAAAGACGGGAGGAAATCATAAAGATTACAGCAGAAACTAATTCAATGGAAACGAAGAAAACAAATCAAAGAATTTAAAAAAGCACAAAGCTGGTTCTTTGGCCAATGAAATAAAATCAATAAGCCCCTAGCTATCCTCATCAAAAAGAGGAAAGAAAAAATTCAAATACAACCAAAAAGGAATGAAAAGGCTATAATTACCACAGAGCCAGGGGAAATTCAGAAAATTATCAATAGCTACTTTGAGAACACTTGGTCTCACAGAATAGAAGACAAAGTAAAAATGGACACATTCGTAGAAATGTACAAATCACCACAACTGAATTGGCAAGATATAACCACTCTCAGTAGCCCAATAACAGCCAATGAAACACAAAATGTAATTTAAAACAAACCGATAAATAAAAGTCCAGGTCCAGATGGATATTCACAGCTGAATTCTACAAGAAATTTACAGAAGATATAGTCCCTATACTCCTCAAACTCTTCCATGAAATTGAAAAGAAAGCAATCCTCCCAAAATCATTCCTGGAGGCAAGTATTATACTGGTACCAAAACCAGGGAAAGACGCAATTAAAAAGAGAACTATAGACCAATCTCCCTCTTGAACATAGATGCAAAAATGCTCAATAAATCCTAGCAAATAGTATAGAGCAAATCATGAAGAAGTACATACACCATGACCAGGTAGGATTCATCCCAGTTATGCAAGGATGGGTCAACATTCGAAGATCTATAAATGTAATACACTATATCAATAGAGTGAAAACTAAAAAAAAAAAAAAAGATCATCTCAATGATGCAGAAAAGGCTTTTGACAAAGTCCAACACTCATTCATGTTCAAAGTCCTAGACAAAATTGGAATAGATGGCCTCTACTTCAATCTGGTAAAAGCCATTTAAGAAAACCCAAAGGCTAACATAATTCTAAATGGGGAAAAACATAAATCTTTTACTCTTAGATCTGGTACAAGACAAGGATGTCCTCTATCACCACTCCAATTCAATATAGTTCTGAATCATTAGCTAGAAACATTAGACAATACAAAGAACTAATAGGAATAATAATAGATAACGAAGAATTTAAATTATCACTATTTGCAGATGACGTGATACTTTACTTGGAAGATCCAAAAAACTCCACAAAGAAGCTACTGAAATTAATACAGAAATTCAACAGCATAGCAGGTTACAAAGTCAGAACCCAAAAGTCAATAGCATTCCTCTACACAGACAACAAATACACTGAGAGGGAAATTATAGAAACAATTCCTTTTACAATAGCACTGAGGAAAATAAAATACCTTGGAATTAATCTAACTAAAGAAGTCAAAGATCTTTTCAAGGAAAAATACAGTACTCTAAAAAAAGAGATCATAGATGATTTCAGAAAATCGAAAGATATTCCATGCTCTGGATAGGAAGAACTAACATTGTGAAGATGGACATACTCCCAAAATTGCTGTACAGATTTAATGCAATCCCTAGCAGTCTACCAACAACATACCTCACAGAGATAGAGAAATTATTTCTGAAATTTATTTGGAAACAGAAAAGACCTAGAATAGCAAAGGCAGTCCTGGGCAATAACACAAGACAGGAGGCATTACAATTCCTGACTTGAAATTATACTACAAGGGTGCTGTGATAAAATCTGCAAGGTACTGGCAACAACATAGACCTGAGGATCAATGGAATAGATAAGAAGACTTTAAAGCCACTACGAACACACTCAGCCACTGTATCTTTGGCAAAGGGACCAAACACACTTTCTGGAAGAACGATAGCCTCTCTCACAAATGGTTCTGGAAAAATTGGCTATCTACATGCCAAAAATTAAAAGTTGACCCAGGTCTATCACCATGCACTAAACTAAAGTAAAAATGGATTAAAGATCTAAACATTAAAGCAGAGAAACTAAATCTCCTTGAAGAGAAAGTAGGAGGAACTCTTGAAGACACAGGGATAGGCAAAGAGTTCATAAACAAAACTCAAATCGCATGGGAAACACTTGAAAGAATTAGCAACTGGGACCTGCTCTTACTGAGAAGATTTTTCACGTCAAGGGAAATTACCAACAAAGGGAAAAGACACCCCACAAATTCCGAATAAATCATGACAAATAAGTACTCAGACAAGGTCTTCTTCTAGAATATATAAAGAAATAAAGAAACACTAGGACCCCAAATTTAAAGACCTAGTCCAGAAATGGGGATCTGAGATGAACACAAAATTCTCAGAGGATGAAATTAAAGAAGTAAATAAATAAATAAATAAATAAATGCTTCACATCACTAGCAATCCAAAAAATGCATATTAAACAATATTGAGTTATCATCTCACCCACGAAAGAATGGCTACCATAAAGAAATCACCGAACAACAAATGTTGGATAGGCTGTTGGGAAAAAGTAACCCTTCTCCACTGCTGGTGGGAATGTAGACTGGTGCAACCATTATGGAAATCAGTGTGGAGACTCCATAGATAAGTTGGACGGGAAATTCCATTTAAACCAGCTATTCCTCTACTGGGAATTTTCCCAGAGCTACTCTAAACATCATATCATACTGAAATATGTGTGCCTATGTTTATAGCAGCAGAATTTGTGATGGCCAAATCTTGGAAACAACCAAGATGTGCATCACATGAGGAATAATTGTATAAAATGTGGTACTTTTACACAATGGATTATTATTCATCTATAAAGAATTATAAACTTGAAGCCTTTATATTGAAGTGAATGCCACTTTAATGTATACTCATTAGTGAAATAAATGAGACAAACATGTGTACATGTCATATAGTTTCTCTAGTAAAAGAAGTCAAAAGAAAAAATACAAATAGAAGAGTATTTGTAAAAGGAATACAAGTAAAAGGAAAGCAGGAACTTGAGGGCTAATGAAGAGAGGGAAAGGAGAACAGCTAGGGAAGATGACAGTGACAAGCCATACAGTTATATGTAGAAGATGGGCAAAGCAATGATCTTGTGAATCTTCAGAAGATTTCTGAATCTAGCAGTTAACTGGAAATATTCTCACCCTGAGTAACTATATGTACTGATATCTGTGAACTGAGCAACTGCACTGAAGATGGTAATCTGTAATAGTAGTTTCATACTTGGGGTGCCTGTCATTCTGGTCTTCTGGATTACAGGCTGCTTGTCATGACATGCCAGTTGCTGCTGTGCTGTCTCTCCGGTCGATGTTTGTTCAAAAAGGAGGGGGTGGTGAATGAAGGCGAGAGATATAAAAGGAATATTGTGGGACTCTTCTGCTTCAAGGTTGTATATGGTTAGATTTTTGGACTTATGTGTAAACATAAGAATTATATAATTCTTTTTGCCTATTTTAAAAATATATTCTAATTTTAAATGTTTTTTCATTGTGTTCTGTAGGGACTTAAAGTTCAACATATCAATACTTGATGAAAAATACCTGTTCCATGTTATGCCTAAGATGTTTGATATTCAGACAAATAGTGAGGTTAAGCTTAACAGCCTAGGTTGTATGGTAATAACAATAAACTTCTCTTCTGGAAAGTTAACAATCTAAGTATGCAGACAAAAATTAAAGAATATGGAGGGACACAAGGAAACCCAAATTTTGGCCCTAGCCTTCCAAGCTCAAATAAGACTGAGGACATGTGAGAACTTGTACTGTAACATCATGTACCTCGGTAGTGTCCTAAATTTTCTGATCAAGGAGATTATGAGGCTCAAGAGGAAAGTGATCGATGATGTAGAGTGTGCCTAAGGAGAGTCACATGGAGAGAAAACATTCTCTGAGACTTTCACAGAGAGCACATTGTCCAAGCTATGGCCATGCCTCATCCACATGGCTGACACTGACAAAGGTTCTATAATCTGAGGTACAGGATCTCAGGATAAATCCTGAGGAGACTTCACTGACCTTATCAAACCCAAATGCTACAACTCTTGTTGCTATCTTCATCTTAACCATCCAGCAGAAAATTATTTTAAAAAGCATAAGAAGTAAAGCCATGTTCTTATGTTGGGCTGTAGGAGACTCAGGTCAACAATTTCTGACATTGCCAGTGAAGTGGAGGACCCAATACTATTATGGACTACTGGACTTTTTTTGAATATTTTGCTGAGTTAGCACACCTATAATATTTAAATAACCGAACTTAACAAAAAAGGGGATACAGATGAATGTCCATTTTGTATCTTTGTATTCAAAATGGACATTCATCTCTATCCCCTTTTTACATTCACTTAATGAATGGAGGGATTTGTTCTAATAGTGTTTGTAAATAGGATATCATGTTGTCATCATGTACAGCAATTAACCACTAGGAAGAATGTATGCAATGTGTTAGTTATTGAAACTGTCCTACCAATTATTTTGAAACTGCCTCATTTCTTTTTGTTTTTCAATAAAATTATGGAAAAAAATAAAAGTATAATAAAACAAACAAAAATAAAGACTATACATTATGGCAAATTTAGATTCCATTACCCATGTGCCTCCCTTCTCTCTTTGCTGTTTTCTTCTTTCATGAACCTTTGTCCTCTGCTATGTCTGCTTTGAAGCTATCTGGGTATGGACTGAAACTTCCACTAACTGTAAGCTAAATAAACCTTAACGTCCTTATTTTTTGGTGTCAGGTTTTTTGTCCGACCAATGAGATGAAAGTAACCAAGACACAACTCAATAAACAGAATACTGTAGGAAAAGAAAAAGTTATCATGAAGAAATCAGCTACTATCCTGTGCTTGTAAGGCTAAAGGGGAAAAGAAATACTTCAGCATTGTTGGTGGAAATGGATATGTATACAAACACCATGGATATCTATATGGAGATAACTCAGAAACCTAAAACAACAGGTTTTATTTAACCCACCTATTTCATCTCTAGGTCTTCTCCTGAAACAATCAAAAGCATCATGCCACAATGTTATATGCATTTCTATATATAAGATAGCATAGATAATAGATAAATTTAGAAATCAGGCTGCATGTCTACACACAGAGGAATCGATAAAGAAAATGTGTGCTATTTTTTAATCACAATGATGTACTGTTCTACCATAAAGAAGGATAAACCAGACACATTTTATGTGAATGTATGCACTTTGGGACCATAATCTTCAGTGAAATAGATAAAACACTCAAGTTTAATATCATATTATTTCTCTTAGGTGAGAAAAACAAAGTAAAAAACAAAGATTAAAACAGAAGTTAGATTATTAGGAAGTAGTAAGAAGTTTTCAAATGGGAGACCTGGCATTATAGTTCAGCAGATTAAAACACCTGATTTGGCAGATGCATCGACTGGGGTTCAATCCCTGGCATGCTGTACAGGACTATCCCTGGGCTTGCTGATACGGTGATTGAGAATAAGTGTGGTGGTGTGTGCCTGTAATCCCAGTGCTTGGGAGCCTGAAAACAGGGGGACCACTGTAATTCTGTGTAGTGAGACCCTCTAGACCTTGTACTAAATATTTTTCTTTCAAATGGCAAGAGGAATGAGATGCAGTCAGTGTTGAGGGAAGTAAGGGCAAAGAAATGTAAAGAACTCATTGAAGGAAAAATTGGAGACAGGACTTGTGCTAATGGACAGGGAAGAAAGGATTGGAACAACAGGAGGAGTAATGGATAAAAAATAATGAAGATGAGTTATGTACAAGTACAAATTCTCTGTGATGAATGTGACTATCATGTACTGGAAATATTTACCAATAATTTTTAACAAAAAATAAATTTAAACTCAACTATAGTTCAAATATCAGTATTATAAGACTATAAAGAAGACATACTTAATGCGTTAGAAAAAATGAGCCAATTTTAAAAAAGAGTAATCAACATGACATTCTAGAATATAATCTCATATAACTCTCACCCACAAAATTAGCAATATTGTGACACATACCCTTAATTTCAGCACTCTCAGAAGTTTAGGAAAGAGAATCTCAAGTTCAAGTTCAGCCTAGATGACTTAATGAATTTGTGAAATGCTGTCTAACTTTTTATAAAAACTTAAAGGTTGGGAATACAGTTCAGTGCAAAAGTCTTTGGTTTAATAATACACGCCATAGCAAAATAACTTCAAGCATTGATTAATACAATAATATTAAAACATAAACCCAGTGGATAAATGTTATATCTGATTGGACAATACTGATGACAAAATTAGATAATCCAAACAGAAAACTAAAGAAATTAATTGTAAGAAATCCTATTAGAGTAATAAGAAAGAAAAAATGAAACAGCTATAGAACTGGTAAGAGAGAATATCTAATGTACAATTAATTGAGTTCAATAGAAGGGGACAAAAATACTAGGTCAGAAGTAACACATGAAATCATAACAGAGAATATTCTAGAACTGATAAAATTTAAAAATCCTAAGATTTAAGAAATCTACTGATTCTCAAACAAGATAAATAAAAATGAATTATCCCCCTGACAGCAAAATTTTAATCATCTGAGATAAGAGAAAACTTAATATAGAAAAATCAAGTTAAATTCAAACACAAAACAGACTGAAGCTGACTTCTCAAGTGCCACAGTGGGAGCCAGAAGAGACTACAGTGAAATATTCCATAAATTGAGAGTAAAAGATAAACTGTCAATCTGGAATTTTGCACACTAAAAATCTCTTTAATAACAAGAATAATATTTTTTAGAAAATATTTATTAGTTACAAGTAGAATGATTGTATCTTCACAGTTAAGAAACATTGAAGAACCTATATTCAAACATTAAAAATGAGTATCAATAGTGTGTACACTACTGATAAGAAGGTCTGAGGAGGACACAATATCAGTTTTCTGATATTCTTCCCAAAGCATGTAGCCCAAACTCATTATGACAAAGTATCAAGTAAACACGATTAGAAGCTATTCTACCAAAAAAAAAATCAATGGCTTTAACATTTTAAAAAATCAAGATCATTAGAAAACTAAGAAATAATGAGAAACTTCTCCATATTAATAGATAGAAGAATTTCTTAAGAGAACACAAAGCCCTAATAATTTTAAAACAATAAACTGGATGTTATTGCCATTAAAGACTCCTGTCTAAAACATCATCATTAAAATCATGAACATTAAAATTTTTAAAAGAGAATATAAATGAGAAGTAAAACATAAAATATTATGTGATACAGAATTTCACTTAACAAAGTAATATGAATTATACAGTGTTTGTTGTAATACATAGTGTTGTCTTCCAGCCAATTGTTCATCTTACCAGATATATGCATGTAAAATTGGAAGAAGAAAGAAAAAAAGAAAGAAATATACAAGGAATTAAGAGGAGAAAAGGAGACACAATTGAAAAAAGGAGACATAGATAAATCTCTTTCCCCCACTCCCTCTCCTATCCTTCACTTCAATTCAGTAACTCTTTGCATTTGAAGAAGTTTATTCTTTTTTCCCAGTATCTATGATACCCTCAGATTCCCTTTTTCTCTTTCAGATTCTCCCTCTAAGGAGACAATATGATGTTTGCACATGCAGGTCAGATTTACTTCACTTAAGTGTATCTTCTCTAGTTGCATCCATTTACTGAGAAAAGACTCAAATTTATCCTGTTTTATAGCTGAGTAATTCTCCATTGTGTAAAAATTCCACATCTTCCTTATTTGTTCTTCAGTTGATGGGCATCTGTGTTGTTTCCAGGATTTAGCTATAATAAATTGTGCTGCTATAAACGCGAGTACAAATGTATTGCTGTGATATGAGCAATACAATTTTCAGTTCTGGAAAAATACCCAAGATGGAAATAGCTGGCTCAAATGGAACCTCCAATCCTAGCATTTTAAAGAGTCTCTGCACTGATTTCTGAAGTCGTTGTACCAGTCTGAACTCCCTCCAACTATGCAGAAGTGTGTTTTTTTTTTCTCAACAGCCACTCCAATATTTGTTGTTGGCTAACTTCTTGATGTTAGTCATTCTTACTGGGACTATCTCAGGGTTGTTTTAATTTACATTTCTCGATTGACCAATGATGTTGAACATTTTTACATGTATCTACTTGCCATTTGTACTTCTTCCACTGAGAAGTTTATATTCATGTCAGATGCCAATTTTTGGACTGGGTCTTTGAATTTGGGGGCCTGATTTTTTTTCATGCTTTGTACATTCTAGAAACAAGAGCTTTACCTGATTGACATTTAGCTATATTTTTTCCCACTTTATTCTTTCTTTTTACTCCATTGTAGATTTGCTTTCAAGTATAAAGACTTTGAAAAAGATGGGATCCCAGTTGCTGATTCTTTAAAGTATTTCCCATACAGTTTGGCGTGTGTTAATGAACTTGACTCAGTTTTGTAATTTCATACATATCAAGGAAACTTCATTTCTGCTGTGTGTTCTATCCTGTGAGAGTAAACACTGTGGAAGTAGTTATTGAGGATCTTCTGAATTTCTCTATGGTCTGTAGTGATGTCAACCTTTTCATTCTTTATGGTATCAACTTGGGTTTCTATTTCTATGTTTAGATTCAGTTGGTTACATGTTCATGAATTTTATTCTTTCACTAAATCAACCCCTTGATTCATTTATTCTTTGTATTGTTTCCTTCATCTCCAATGTGTTAATTTCTATTCTAGTCTTTATAATTTCCTTCCTACTTGTGGCTTTTGGCTTGACTTAGCCATATTTTTCTAGGAGTTTGAGGTGCAGTATAAGATCATTTATTTGGGTTTGTTCTGTTTTCCTAATGTGCAAATGTACCACTATAAAGTTTTCTCTTGAGACAGATTTCATTGCATCCTGTAGGACTTAGCAAGTTGTATCTGCATTTTCACTTGTTGATAAATATTTCTTAGTATCTTCTGTGACCCACTGGTTGTTTAGGAGGTTGTTATTTAATTTCCATGTGCTTTTCATGTTTTCATCGATTCTTTTGTCAATAATTTCCAGTTTTATTGCACTGTGATCACATAGTATGCATGAAATAATTCCAATTCCTTTGCTCTTACTTAAGAATGCTCTGTGTGCTAATATATGGTCTATTTTAGTGAATACCTCATGTGCAGCTGAGAAGAATGTATATTCTGTTGTTAATGGATAAAATACTTTGTAAAGGTCTACCAACTCAATTTCTTCACTAGTTTGGATTAGTTCTGTTATTTCTTTGCTGATTTTTTGCCTATTTGATCTATCTTTTTGTGACTGGTGTGTTAAAGTCCCCCATAACTATTGTAATATTGCTCATTTCATTTTTCATGCTTGTTAAAATTTGTCTTAAGTAGGAGGGTGCTCAAATATTGGATGAAAATATATTTATTATTGATTTCTCCTCCTCTTGCAATTTCCCCTTAACAAGTATGTAGTGAACTTGTTTATTTCTTTGGATTAATTTTGAGGGAGATATTGTCAGCAATGATGATATGTAGCCCTGCTTTTTGCTAATTTCCTGTGGCATGGAGGATTGTTTCCATCCCGTGATTTTTATTTTGTGAATTTCCATTTGAGTTAAATAAGTTTCTTGTATGCTGTATATTATTGGAAATTATTTCTTAATCAACTGTTCTAGTCTGTTTCTTTTGATTGGTGAATTGAGCCCATTTCCATTTATGGTTATAATAGATATGCACTGGCTTATCTTTGTTATTCTCCTATTGAAGGCTTAGTACTTTTTCCCTGCTTTTTATTACCTCCTCTGTTTGGTGGTTCCTTTCTGTTATTCTTGAAGTTGTGGTCACCTCTATCACTTTCCTGAAAATCTTTCAGCACACTTTAGGGTTGGACTTGTGGTCATGAATTTCTTCAGTTGTTCTTTGACAGGACAGGATCTTATTTTGCCATTCAATTTGATAGATAGTTTTGTAGAGTACACCAATCTTGGGGGAAGTCATTTTATTTCGGGTCCTGAAGTGCTTCACTCCAAACTCTTATTGATTTGAAGGTTTGTGTTGAGAAATCAGCCATGATTGTAATGGGCTTTACATGATAAGTAATCTGTTTCTTCTCTATAGTAGCTTTTATTTATTTATTTTTATTATTAATACTCTGGCCTGCTTCAGGTTTTCTTTTTTTCCCATAACTTTATTGAGAAACAAATAGCAATAAGACAGTTTCAAATCAATTTGCTAGGACAGCTTCAAAAATTAACAGTTGCATACTCTTTTCCTAGTGATTATTTGTGTACAAGATGCAGACATGATATCTTATTTACCAATACTATTAGAACAAATCCATATATTCATTAAGAGAATGTAACTATATATCTACCCTAAGCATTTTGCATACACAGATAAAAAATGGACATTCATATGTATCCCCTTTTTTCTTTAGTTCAGTGATTTCAATATTATAGGTGTGTAAACTCAGCAAAATAGAGTCCAGTAGTCCATAATAGTATTGGGTCTTCTGCTTGACTGGCAATGTCAGAAATTAATAACCTGAGTCCCCTACAGCTCAACATAACACCATTGTTTTACTTCTTATACTTCGTTTTTATACCTTTCTCCTGGATGGATAAGACTAAGGTAAAGCATGACCCATGCAAAAAGAATTGTAGCTTTTGGATCTGATAAGGTCAGTGAAATTCCCTCAGGATTTATTCTGAGATCCTCTACCTCAGATTGTAGATCCTCTGTCAGGGTCAGGCACGTGGATGAGTCACGGCAATAGTTTGGCCAATGCACTCTCTGTGAAAGCCTGAGAGAATGTTTTCTCACCATGTGACTCTCCTTAGGCACACACTACATCATCAATCACTTTCCTCTTTGGCCCCATAATC
>NW_004524733.1:5231854-5243623 GCF_000260255.1 Octodon degus
TTATATACTTCTTATGTTTATACACAAGTCCAAAAATCTAACCATATACAACCTTGAAGCAGGACAGTCCCACAATATTCCTTTTCCTGTCTCTTGCCTTCATTCAACACCCCCTTCTTTTTGAACAATCATCTACCCGAGAGACAGCATGGCAGCAACTGACATGACATTTCAAGCAGCCCGTATTTAGAAGACCAGAATAAAAGGCACTGCAAGTGTGAACCAGCTGTTACAAATTGCCATCTTCAGTGTAGGTGCTTAGTTCACAGGTGTCACTATATATAATCAGTCAAAGTGAGAATCCTCCCAATTAACTGCTGGATTCAGAAATCTTCAGAAGATTCTCAGAATAATTGCTTTGCCCATCTTCTACATATAACTGTATGGCCTGCAACTGTCATCTTTCCTAGCTCTTATCCCTTCCATCTCTTAATTAGATAGTCTTCAAGTTCTTGCTTTAATTTTAGTTGTATTATACCTTTCTATTTGTATTTCTTCTTTTGAGATCTTACACTAGGGAAAGTATACAATATATACATGTGTGTCTGGTTTATTTCACTTATGTGTATATTTTCAAGTGGCATCCACTTCAATAAAAAGGCTTCAAGTTTATCATTCTTTATAGCTGAGTAATACTCCATTGTATAAAAATATCACATCTTTTTTATTCATTCCTTAAGTGATGGGCATCTTCATTGTTTCCAATACTTGTCTATCACATACTGTGCTGCTAAAAATACAGGAACATATATATCACTATGATATGATGTTTTCAGATCCTCCGGGAAATTTCCCAGTACAGGAATAGCTGGTTTAAATGGGATTCCCAGTCTAACTTTTCTAAGGACTTTGCACACTGATTTCCATGATTGCACCAGTTTACATTACCACCAGCAGAGGAAAAGGGTTCCTTTATACCACAACCTCTCCAACATTTGTTGTTGGGTGATTTCTTTAAGACAGCCATTCTTTCTGATGTTAAATGATATCTCAATGTTGTTTTAATTTGCATTTCATGGATGGCTAGTGATGTGGAAGATTTTTTCAAATACTTATTAGCTTCTTTAATTTCATCCTCTGAGAAGTGTGTGTTTATCTCAGTTGCCCATTTCTGGACTGGGTCTTTAAACTTTGGGGCCCTAGTGATTTTTAGTTATTTATAAATTTTAGAGAGCAGACCTTTGTACACATTTGTCATGATTTTTTCAAAATTTGTTGGTTGTCTTTTCACTTTGTTGGTAATTTATTTTCATATGAAAAACCTTCTCAGTAAGAGCAGGTCCCTGTTGTTAATTCTTTCATTTGTTTCCCATGTTGTATCATTTTTGTTCATGAACGCTTTGCCTATCCCAATGACTTCAAGAGTTGAGTTCCTCCGACATTGTCTTCCAGGAGATTTAGTGTCTCTGTTTTAATGTTTAGATCTTTAATCCATTTTGACTTTAGCTTAGTGCTTGGTGATAGATCTTGGTCAAGTTTTAGTTTTAGGCCTGGAGAAAGCCAGTTTTTCCAGCACTGTTTGTTAAAGAGGCACTCTGTCTTCCAGTAAGTACGTTTCGCCACTTTTTCAGACATACGGTGGCTGAATGTGTTTGACAGGGCTTCAGCATCTTGCAATCTATGCAATTCATCCTCAAGTCTATTCTGCTTCCAGTACCATGCTGATTTAATCACAGTAGTGTTGTAGTATAAGTTCAAGTCAGGAATTGTAATGCTTCCTGCCTTGTCTTTCTTGTCCAGCATTGCCTTTGTTACTCTAAGTTTTTTCCAGTTCCAAGTAAATTTTAGGAATGATTTCTCTAGGTCTGTGAGGTATGTTGGTGGTAGTCTGATAGGGATTACATTAAATCTGTACAGCAATTTTGGAAGTATGGCCATCTTCACAATGTTCATTCTTTCTATCCAGGAGCATGGAGTATCTTTCCATTTTCTGAAATCTTCTATGATCACTTTTTTAAGAGTACTATAACTTTCCTGAAAAGATCTTTGACTTCCTTAGTTAGATGAATTCCAAGGTATTTCATTTTTATCTGTGCTATGTAAAAGGTATTGTTTCTATAATTTCCCTCTCAGTGTGTTTGTTATCTGTATAGAGGAATGCTATTGAATTTTGGGTATTGACATTGTAACCTGCTACGCTACTGAATTGCTGTATTAATTCTAGTAGCTTCTTGGTGGAATTTTTTGGGTCTTCCAGTAAAGTATCATGTCATCTGCAAATAATGATAATTTAACTTCTTCTTTACCTATTCTTATTCCTTTTATGTCTTTCTCTTGTCTAATGGCTGTAGCTAATGATTCCATAACTATATTGAATAGAAGTGGTGAGAGAGGACATCCTTGTCTTGTACCAGATCTAAGAGTAAAAGATTTCAGTTTTTCCCCATTTAGGATTATGTTGGCCTTTGGGTTTTCATAAATGGCTTTTACTGGATTGAATTAGAGGTTCTCTTTTCCAATTTTCTGTAGGACTTTGAACATGAATGAGTGTTGGACTTTGTCAAATGTCTTTTCTGCATCAGTGGAGATGATTATGTAGTTTTTAGTTTTTGCTCTGTTGATATAGTGTATCACGTTTATAGACTCTCTAATAGTGAAACATCCTTGCATCTCTGGGATGAATCCTACCTTGTCATGATGTATGATCCTCTTAATGATTTTCTGTATTGTTTTGCTAGAATTTTATTGAGGATTTTGGCATCTATGTTCATGAGGGAGATTGACCTGAAGTTTTCTTTCTTAGTGGACTCTTTCCCTGGTTTTGGTATCAGTATAATACTTGCTTTCAGGAATGATTTTTGAATGATTGCTTCCTTTTCAAATTCATTTAAGATTTTGAGGAGTATATGGACTATTTTCTGTAAATTTCTTGTAGAATTCAGCTGTGAATCCACCTGGACCTGGACTTTTCTTTATAGTAGGTTTTTTATTACATCTAGTATTTCATCGGCTGTTATTGGGCTACTGACAGTGGTTATATCATGTCGATTCAGTTTTGGTAATTTGTACCTTTCTAAGAATCTGTCCTTTTCTTCTGTGTCTTCTATTCTTTAAGGCTAAAGATTCTCAAATTAGCTATTGATAATATTCTGAATTTCCACTCCTCTTTGGTAATTACCCCTTTTTCATTCCTTATTTCTTGTATTTCAATTTATTCTTTCCTCTTTTTGATGAGGATAGCTAGGGGCTCATAGATTTTACTTAATCTTTCAAAGCACCAGCTTTTTGTTTTATTCATGCTTTGAACTGCTTTCTTCATCTCAATTGAATTAATTTCTGCTCTAATATTCATGATTTCTTCCCTTCTTTGGGCTCTGGGTTTGGTTTGCTCTTCCTTTTCTAGTTGTTGAAGATGGAGCATTAGGATGTTTATTTGTTCCTGTTCTGTTTTCCTAGTGTGTCAGTTCACAGCTATGAATTACCCTCTGAGAACTGCTTTCATCGTATCCCATAAATTCCAAAAAGTTGTGCTTGAATTTTGATTGAATTGTAGATATTCTTGAATTTCGTAATTTCATCTGTGACCCACTGATTCCTGAGTATGGTGTTGTTTAATTTCTTTGTATTTATGATTTTTTTTTCTGATTCCTTTTGTCATTTATTTCCAGTTTCATTGCATTGTGGTTAGATAATATGCATTTGATAATTTCTCTTTTCTTCCATATACTTAAGGATGACCTATGGACCAGTATGTGGTCTATTTTAGAGAATGACACATGTGCAGCTGAGAAAAATGTGTAATCTGCTGTATTTGGTGGAACACTCTGTATATGTTCACGAAGTCCATTACTTTCAACCTGTGTGTCAGTTCTGTTATTTCTTTGCTAAATTTTTGTCTGGTTGACCTATCTTTTTGTTATAAGGTTGTGTTAATGTCTCATGTTAAGATTGTGGAATTCGATGTTAGATTTTTCATGTCCATTAAGATTTGCTTTATACAATTTGTTGCTCCCATGTTTGGTGCATACATATTTATGAGTGTTACCACTTTCTATTGAATTTTTCCCAAACCAGTATATAGTGGCCTTCTTTATTTCGCTTGGTCATTCTTGGTTTGAGGTTGAGACTGTCTGAGAATAGGATTGCTACCCCTGCTTTTTTCTGAGGTGCTGGGGCAAATAATATTGTTTTCCTTCATTTCTATTTCAGCCTATGAATGTCTTTATGAGTTAAATGTGTTTCTTGTATACAGCATATTGTTGGATTTTGTTTCTTAATCCACTGTGCCAGTCTATTTCTCTTAATTGGTGAATTGAGTCCATTTACACTGGTGGTTAGAATTGAGATGCATTAACTTACGATAGACATGTTATTTACCTGTCATTTAATCTTTTTTTAATCTTTTTTTCCTGTGTTTAATTGTTTTCCCCATTTAGTTGCTTGCTTCTGGTCTCATTTGTGGAGTTCTGATCATTTAGGTCCCTCTCTAGAACATCTTTCAGTAGCCTGTGTAGGGGTGAATTTGTCATCATGAAACTCTTCAGTTGTTCTTTGTCTTGGAAGTATTTAACTTCTCCATCAAATTTGAAAGAGAATTCTGCAGGGTATAGTAGTCTGGACTTAAATTTGTTTTCATAGAGGACTTGAAGTACTCTGCTCCATGCTCTTCTTGCCTTCATGGATTGCACGGATAAGTCGCCCAAAATTCAGATGTGTTTTCCTTTGAATGTGATCTGCTTCTTTTCTCTAGTGGCTTTCAGTATATTATTCTTGTGCTGTATTTTGGGAACTTGACTATTATAAGTCTCGGTGTGTTTTTATTTGGGTTGGGGTTACTTGGCATTCTTCATGCTTTGCTTACCTGAAAGTCAGATTGTTTCCTCATATTTGGGAAGTTTTTGCTCTTACTTCAGCCCATATATTTTTAATGCCATTTGTATTGACTCCTTCTTTCAGATTGATACCTATTAGTCTCACATTGTTCATCATTGCATCCTCTTGCAAGTGATGCATTATTATTTCCTGCATCCTAGTTGTTTTTAAGAGATCCTTTATTACCTTTGCTCTAACTGCACAAGCATCTTCAAGATCTTAAACTCTTTGTTCACTTTCACTCAAATAGTTTTGCTAGCTTGTGATTGAGATTTTAAGTACCTCTAATATCTCTTTGACTCTGCTTCATGCTACCTATTTCATTCCTGTATTGCTCATTCAAGGAATCTGTCATTTTTCTAATCTCCTCTAATTTTTGTATCAATGTCTTTTTAAGAAGCAATTATTAAATCTTTTACTGCAGTGTTTTTTTTAAGATTGTGCTTCCTCCCTAGCTTTCTGTAATTTATTCTTTACTTCACATGCTATGAGTTCAGAGAACTCTTTTTCCAGACAATAATTCCACTCTGAGTTCCTCCATAACTTTCTGTGGTTGCTTATTTACTATTGAAACTGTTAATTCATAAATCTGAGCTGAGCTAGTGGAAAAGAATTCCACTTTAAGTTCCTCTATAACTTTCTGCTGTTGTTTACTTACTATTGGCGTTATTAATTCACACATTTAAGCTGAGCTAGTGTCATCCACACTTGTTCTGTGTGGGCATTGGGTTTCCTCCAAATATTTCTGCATTTGATTCTTTACCACAGATGCGATTAATTCAGAGATTTCTTTTTCATTTCCAAACTGAGTTCCTCTATACTTTTCTGCAGCTTTTTCTTTATTTCACGAGCCATTAATTCATTGATTTCAGCTGTGTGATTCCCAATTTGTTGTGTGTTAGTGTCCTCTGCACTTGTTATGGGTGGGCTTGGGGTCTTAGATTGCATTTTGTTCATTTTCATTTTCATTTTGTATAGCACTGTCTCTTGACCTATGTTGTAGTGCTTTGGTGCAGTTTTAACCTTAGCACCTACTGAAATTCCCATGGAGATCTACAAAGTTTGATTTTATCCAGCTGTGCCTTCCTTGGGTCTAGCTGTTGTGCTCAGCTCCTTCCTGCTTCTACCCTTGGGAGTCAACCTGATGTATCCCTCTGGCAAGATGTTCTGCTCCTGGACCAGCTGGGTGATTCTGTCCCCTACACTCTCTGAAGGGATTGCAGCTGCAGTGTTTCACCCCAGGCCTGTATGCGAGGTCTGAGCTTAGTTTGGAGGGGACAAGTTGGAGTAGGGGGTATAATAAGCTCTCCCACACTCTCACTGGACCTGGGCTAGGGCTGGATCTTGGAGTCCTCAGAACAGGGCAGAAATTCTCACTGGGAGGGCGTGGGGGGGCTGCTGCTCAAAGGTTGGGCCAGTGCCAATGGGGTGGAAGAGGGTCTCACCCATGCTGCGCCTGGAGTTGGACCGGCAGCTCTTGCCACACAGTGTGGTTGGTTCAGGGTTGCTGGATGCTCTCCCACACACTCAGTGGGCCTGGGCTAGGACTGGATCTGGGCATCCCCAGAACGCAGCAGAAATTCTCACTGCGTGGGCTGGGTCGGTGGTGGGTGATGCCGAGTTATGTGGGCTTCCCATTGGGGTGGAAAAGAGTCTCACGTACACTGTGCCTGGGATAGGACTGGCAGGTCCAGCTGGCTCAGACTAGCAGGAAGCTTTCCCACACACTCACTGGGCCTGGGCTAGGACTGGATCTGGGGGTTCCTGGAACGTGGCAGAAATTCTCACTAGGCAATTCAGGTGTGGGGTGGTGGTGCGGAGTTTTGGGGGGTCCCAATGGGGTGGAAGAGGGTCTCACCCTCACTGCACCTGGGCTTGAACTAGCAGGTCCCACTGGCACAGTGTGGCTGGAAGGTCTCCCACACAGTCTCTGAGCCTGGGCTATGACTGGATCACTCTAGTAGCTTTTAATATTCTATTATTTTCCTCAATTTCTGAGATCTTGATTATTAGGTGTCTACATGTAGATATATTGTAATTATGGTTGTGTGAATATCTATATGCCTCACTTACCTGTATGTCAGTTTGTTTTTCTTAAGAAAAGTTTCTCCTACTACTTCTGCAAGTAGTAGTTTTGTGTCATTTGTATTGTCTCCTGCTGCTTTGTTGACACCTATTATTCTTATATTAGTTTTCTTTGTATTGTGTTATAGCTGCTGATTTTTTATTTCCTGTTTCTTTGTTAGTTTTAGGAGATCTTTCACTTCACATTAATTAGCTATAATACTGTCTTCCAGGTCTGAATGTCTATCTACAGTTGGATTCTTCATTTTGCCAGCTTTAAAGGGCATTATTTTTCTGGATATCTGTATGAGTCTGTTTCATGCATTCTAATTCTTTCCTGTGTCGTTCACTTAGTGTTTGCATCATTTTTCTATCCTCTATTTTTTTCCATGTCTTCTTTAGCTGTGCTGAGCAATTCTTTCACAATTATTGTCCTTTCCTCTTGGACCTGAGTGATTATTTCTGTTTGTATCTCTTCTATAGCCTGATGGACTTGTTTCTTCAGACGCTATCATTTAAGAGATTTCAGGTGTGCTTCTTCCAAGTTCTTGTATGACTTTTTTTTTATCTTAGGGAAGGGTCTACAGGGTATTCTGTGTCTCACTATTACATCAGACTCACAGTGATTCTCCTGGTTACAACCACCCAAGTGCTGACATTAGAGGTGCTTACCACCACACCCGGTCTCACTTGCTGTCTCAGTGCTGCCCAGGGGTGGGGCCAGCATGGTAGAACCTAGGAATTGAATCCCTGGCTCCTGTGCCTGCTTGCAGCTATTTTAATCTGCTGTACTATTTGGTTTGTCCTTTTTATATGACTTTGCCACCTGAATTTGTTCTGGATGGTCTAGATAATTGAGATTGCCTTTCGCTCCTTCATTTTGACATTTTAGAAGCTCCCAGTAATCATCCAGCTAGAGTTCCTTAGGCTATCCAGGGACCAACAAAGTCCTTAAATAGCTCCACAAAAGCTCATGAATGCTCACACCGTGCCCACAGATCACAGATTTCCTGTACCTTGCAGGACAATCAGAGCTCTAAGTGCTTAAAAGTTTGACCCAACACCATCAGAAGCTCCATACCTGTGTGCTGGAGACTAAGGAAAGATAGAGCTTAACAGAGTCCCACAGACTCCTCAGTGTCTGTCAAAGGTCTTAAATGGTGCCAGGAAAGCTCTGCATCTACATGCAATGGGTCCACAGATCTCAGCTCTTCTTCATCCTTCAGTCCATGAAGAGTCCAGCTGAGTTCTTCAAAACTTGATCTGGCACCAGCACAGAAGCTCCACGTCTATGTGTAGAGTTAAGGAAGACCAGAGCTTGCCAGGGTCCTGCAGGCTGCCCAGAGCCCAACAAGATTCTCAAGTGGTCCATTTAATCTATTCACGTGTAAAAAAAGCAAAGGACAATGAATAGAATGTGGTAAGATCATGACATATATATGGAGTATATACCAGTAAAGACAACAATGACCCAGTCCTAGCCCAGGACCAGTGACTTTGTGGGAGAGCTTCCGAGTACCCTGAGCCAGCGGGACATACTACTGGTCCCAGTCAAGGCACAGCATGAGTGAGAACCTCTCCCACCCTCTTGGAATGCCATGCACCACTCCGCAGCAACTGCCCCACGCCGTCCGCCCAGTAGGAATTTCTGCCACGTTCCGGGAACCCCCAGAAAAATTCCTAGCACAGGCTCGGTGAGTGTGTGGGAGAGCTTCCAGCTACCCTGCACCAGCTGGACCTACTATTGGTCCCAGCTCAGGCACAACATGGGTGAGACCCACTTCCACCCACTTGGGACGCCACCCACCACACCACAGCACCTCCCCCACCCCGCATGCCAGGTAGGAATTTCTGCCGCGTTCCGGAAACCACCAGACCCAGTCCTAGCCCAGATCTGGTGAGTGTGTGGGAGAGCTACCGTTCCCCGCTAATCCACCTTGTCCCCTCCAGGCTCAGCTCAGCCCTGGCATACAGGCCTGGGGTGAAACCCTGCAGCTGCAATCCCTGCAGAGAGGATAGAGGATAGAACTACCCAGCTAGTCCAGGAGCAGAAAGTCTTGCAAGAGGGGCGCAACAGGTTCACCTCCAAGGGCAGCAGCAGGAAGGAGCTGAGCACAGAAGCCAGACACAGCTGGATGAATACAATCTTTGTAGATCTGCACATAAATTTCAGTATGTACTAAGGTTATAACTATAACAAAGTTCTACAACAAAGGTCAGAAGACAGTGCTACACAAAATGAAAAGAAGGAACAAAGTGCAACCTCAAAACCCAAGCTGACATGTAACAAGTGCAGGGGATACTAACACAGAAAAATTGGGAATCACACAGCTGAAAGCAACGAATCAACAGCTTCTGAAATAAAGAAACAGCTGCACACAGGTATAGAAGATCTCAGATTGGAAGTAAAAAAAGAAATCCCTGAATTAATAACATCTGCAGTAAAGAATCAAATGCAGAAACATATGGAAGAAACCTAACGCACACCGAGAACAAGTGCTGAGGACACTAGCTTGGCTCAAATGCATGAATTAATAGCGTTGATAGCAAAGAAGCAACAGTAGAAAGTTATAGAGGAAATCAGAGCAGAATTATTATATGAAATAAAAAGAGAATTCTCAGAACTCATAGCATCTGAAGTAAAGAGAAAACTACAGAAACATAGGGAGAAAACCCAAACTGAAAAACACTGGAGTAAAAGAATTTCTCACTGCTTCTAAAGAAGACATTGATAAAAAAAATAGAGGAGATTAGAAAAATGACAGATTCCTTGAATGAGCAATACAGGAAAGAAATAGATCGCATAAATCAGAGTCAAAGAGATAGAGAGGAAATTAAAATTTTAATCACAAGCTTGCAAAACCGTTTAATTGAAAGTGAAGACAGAGTTTCAGATCTAGAAGATGCTGGTGCAGCTAGTGAAACGGTAAGAAAGGATCTCTTAAAAACAACGTGGATGTTGGAAAGAATAATTCTTCAACTACAAGATGATGCAAAGATGAACAAGGTGAGATTAATAGGCATCAATGAGAAAGAAGGAGTCAATACAAATGACATTTAAAAAATATGGGCAGAAGTAATAGCAGAAAACTTCCCAAATATGAGGAAACAATCTGACATTCAGGTAACCGAAGCATACAGAATGCCAAGTACCCTCAATCCAATGAAAAACACACCAAGATATATAATAGTCAAGATACCAGAAATTCAGCACAAGAATAATCTACTGAAATCCTCTAGAGAAAAGAAGCAGATCACATTCAAAGGAAAACCCATCAGAATTACGACCCACTTCTCTTCACAAACCATGAAGGCAAGAAGAGCATGGGGCAGAGTACTTCATGTCCACTATTAAAACAAATTCCAGCCCACAATACTATACACTGCAAAACTCTCTTTCAAGTTTGATGGAGAAGTGGAATACTTTCATGACAAAGAACATGTAAAGAATTTTGTGATGACAAAGCCAACCCTACACAGGCTACTGAAAGATGTTCAAGAGAGGAACCAAAATGATCAGAACTCCACGAATGAGATTGGAAAAAACCACCTAAATAGGGTAAGCAGTTAAATACAGGAGAAGAAGGAGTAAACGACAACAGGTAAATAACATGTCAACTGTAAGTCAATGCATCTCAATTCTAACCACCAATGTAAATGGACTCAATTCAACAGTTAAGAGAAATAGACTGGAACATTGGATTAGGAAACAAATTCCAACAATATGCTGTATACAAGAAACACATTTAAATCATAAAGACATTCATAGGTTGAAAGTCAAAGGATGGAACAAAATAGTACATGCCCCAGCCCCTCAGAAAAAAGCAGGGGTAGCACTCCTACTCTCAGTCAGTCTCAACTTCAAACCAACAATGATCAAGCGATATAAAGAAGGCCACTATATACTGGTAAGGGGAAAAATTCAAGTGGAAGAGGTAACACTCATAAATATGTATGCACCAAACATGGGAGCACCCAACTATATAAGGCAAATCTTAATGGACATGAAAAATCTAATATCAAATACCATAATTTTAACAGGAGACCTCAACACCCCCTTATCTCCAAAAGATAGGTCAACCACACAAAAACTTAGCAAAGAAATAACAGAAATGAACAAGAGCTTGAAAGAAATGGACTTGTTGTACATATAGACAGAGTTCCAAACAAACAGAAGAATACAAAATTTTCTCAGCTGCACATGGTTCATTTTCTAAAACAGACCACATACTGGTCCATAGGTAATGCTTAAGCATATGTAAGAATACAAAAATTATCCCATGAACATTATCTGACCACAGTGCCATGAAACTGGAAATAAATGACTAAAGAAAACGGAAAAAAAAACTTAAATACATGGAAATTAAATGACACCATACTCAGCAACCAATGCTTCACTGAGGAAATTAAACAAGAAATTCAACAATATCTACAATTCAATGAAAATTCAAGCACAACATATCAGAATTTATGGGACACAATGAAAGCAGTTATCAGAGAGAAATTCATAGCTGTGAACTCACACATTAGGAAAATAGAACGAGAATAAATATATACCCTCATGCTGCACCTCCAAAACCTAGAAAAGGAAGAGCAAATTAAACCCAGAGACCAAATATGGGAGGAAATCATAAATATTAAAGCAGAAATTAATTCACTGAGTCAAAGAAAACAATTAAAAGAATTAGAAAAGCAAAAAGCTGGTTCCTTGAAACATTAAATAAAATCAATAAGCCCCTAGCTAACCTTATCAGAGGAAAGAAAAAATTCAAATACAAGCAATAAGAAATGAAAAGGGTGTAATCACCACAGACTCAGTGGAAATTCAGAACATTATCAATAGCTACTTTGAGAATCTTTACTCTCAACGAATAGAAGACACAGAAGAAATGG
>NW_004524733.1:5244099-5245810 GCF_000260255.1 Octodon degus
GATCATCTCCATTGATGCAGAAAAGGCTTTTGACAAAGTCCAACACTCATTCATGTTCAAAGTCCTACAGAAAATTGGAATAGATGGGCTCTACTTCCATCTTGTAAAAGCCATTTATGAAAACCCAACACCTAACATAATGTTAAATGGGGAAAAACTGAAATCTTTTACTCTTAGATCTGGTAAAACACAAGGATGTCCTCTAAACCACACCTATTCAATATAGTTCTGGAAACATTAGCTACAGCCGTTAGACAAGAGAAAGAAATAAAAGGAATAAGAATAGCAAAGAATAAGTTAATTTATCTTTATTTGCAGATGACATCATTCTTTACTTGGAAGAACCAAAGACTCCACCAGGATGCTACTAGAATTAATACAGAAATTCAGTAGCATATCAGGTTATAAAGTCAATAACCAAAAGTCAATAGCATGTCTCTACACAGACTACAAACACACTGAGAGGGAATTTATAGAAACAATAACTTTTACAATTGCACTGAGGAAAAGGAAATACCTTGGAATTAATCTAACTAAAGAACTCAAATATCTTCTCAATTAAAATTACAGTACTCTGAAAAAAAGAGATTGTAGAGGATTTCAGAAAATGGAAAGATATTCCATGCTCCTGGATAGGAAAAACCAACATTGTGAAGATGGCCATACTCCCAAAATTTTTGTACAGATTTATTGCAATTCGTATCAGACTACCAATGACATACCTCACAAACGTAGAAAAATGATTCCTAAAATTGATTTGGAACTAGAAAAGACTGAGAATAGCAAAGGCAATTCTAGGCAATAAAAACAAGGCAGGAGGCATTACAATTCCGGACTTGAAATTATACTACAAGGGTGCTGTGATAAAATCAGCAAGGTACTGGCAACAAAATAGACCTGAGGATCACTGGAATAGATTAGAAGATACTGAACCCCCTTCAAACACACTCAGCCACCTTATCTTTGACAAAGGGGCCAAACATACTCACTGGAAGAAAGATAGCCTCTTTAACAAATGGTGCTGGAAAAACTGGCTCTCTACATGCTGAAAACTCAAAATTGACCCAGGTCTATCACCATGCACTAAACTAAAGTCAAAATGCATTAAAGATCTAAACATTAAAGCATGCACATTAAATCTCCTGGAATAGAATGTGGGAGGAACTCTTGAAGACATAGGGGTAGGCAAACATTTCATGGACAAAAATCAAATCGCATGGGAGACAGGTGAAAGAATTAGCAATTGGGACCTGCTCTTACTGAGAAGTTTATTCACATGAAAAGAAAATACCAAGAAAGTGAAAAGGCAACCAACAAATTTGGAAAAAATTATGAGAAATAAGTACTAAGACAAAGGTGTGCTCTCTAGAATCTATAAAGAACTAAAACACACTAGGGTCCCAAAATTTAAAGACCTAATCCAGAAATGAACATCCGAGATGAACACACATTTCTCAGAAGATAAACTAATGAAGCAAATAAATATATTGAAAATGCTCCACATCACCAGCTAACCACAATATGCAAATTTAAACAACATGGAGATATCATCTCACCCCAGAAAGAATGGCTATCATAAAGAAATCATCCAACAACAAATGTTGGAGAGGTTGTGGGGAAAAAGGAACCCTTCTCCACTGCTGGTGGGAATGTAGACTGGTGCAACCATTATGGAAATCAGTATGGAGACTCCTTAGAAAAGTTGGACTGG
>NW_004524733.1:5247167-5248476 GCF_000260255.1 Octodon degus
TACAACTCTTGTTGCATAGATCCTGCTTTAACTTCGTCTTAACCATCCAGTAGAAAAGTATAAAAACGAAATATAAGAAGTAAAGCGATGCTGTTATGTTGAGCTATATGGGACTCAGGGCAACAATTTCTGACATTGGCAGTAAAGCGGAAGACCCAATACTGTTATGGGCTACTGGGCTCTTTTACAATATTTTACTGAGTTTACACACCTATAATATTCAAATAACGGAACTTAACAGAAAAAGGGCATACAGATGAATGTTCATTTTATATCTGTGTATTCAAATTGGTTAGGATAGATATATGGTTATATTCTCTTAATGAATAGAGCGATTTGTTCTAATGGTGTTTGTAAATAGGATACTATGTCCGCATCTTCTACAGCAATTAACCACTAGGAAGAATGTATGCAATGTGTGAATTATTGAAACTGTCCTACCAATTTGGTTTCAAACTGTGTCATTGCTATTTGTTTATCAATGAAATTATGGGAAAAATGGGTAGCTAAACAGACACTTTAAAGAAAATAAACACAATTTTTAAAAAAGACTTTTAAACATAGCTCTAGTTCTTTAGAGCTATTTCCTGTCCATCTTTTCCAACTTAATTATCTAATCCTACTCATGACATTTTTACTTATAATTTTCCAATTAAAGTACTTAACATGATGTAATGTCAACACTTCATTCTGTCTATACCCCTGTATTTATTCACACATACTGAACCTGAACAACCATGTTTCTGTAGATTTTATATAAACAGCCATGCTTACACTGTTTAATTAATTTTAGAGTTAGCATCAAATTCACTGGTAGGTGATTTGGGGGATGCACGATTTTAGCGTTTTGGAAAAGGCACTCTTAAAATGAGGTTGCCTAAACCAGATGAAGACGTGGACTTGTATTTTTGCCACACAGCTTTCATAGCATCAAGAATAAATCTAAATTGTAATCACAATTTATCCAGTTAATGAGCTATACAACTTAGAATCTCCATTCACAAAATTCGAAGTATAATCAATCACAAGCACCAAGGTAACACCTGCTCACTTCCCCAAGACAAATTACCATTTTTCTTTCTTTAGACTTTTCATAGCATAGACTTAGAATAATTCACACAAATGTGTATGGCTAAGAAATAAATGAAAATGAAAAGTTTCTGAAAAAAGAAAAGAAATTACCAACAAAGTGAAAAGGCAACCAACAACTTTGGAAAAAATCATGATAAATAAGTACTCAGACAAAGGTCTGCTCTCTAGAATCTATAAAGAACTAAAAAACAATAGGGCCCCCAAATTTAAAGACCCA
>NW_004524733.1:5249754-5250820 GCF_000260255.1 Octodon degus
CTTGTCTTCTGGATGGTTAACAACCTAAGTTTGCAGACCAAAATTAAGGAAAAAGGAGGGTTGCAAGGTAAGCCAGCATTTTGGCCAGAGTCTTCTAAGGTCAATTAAGACTCAAGACGTAAGAGAACTTGTACTGTAAGGTCATATAACTCAGTAGTGTCCTAAATTTTCTGATCAAGGAGATTATGGGGCCAAAGAGGAAAGTGATTGACCATGTAGAGTGTTCCTAACGAGATTCATATGGAGAGAAAACATTCTCTCAGGCTTTCACAAAAAGCACATTGGCCAAGCAATGGCCGTGACTCATCCACATGGCAGACATTGACAAAGGTTCTACAATCTGAGGTACAGGATCTAAGGATAAATCCTGAGGGGATTTCACTGACCTTATCAGACCCAAAAGCTACAAGTCTTTTTGTATAGGTCCTGCTTTACCTTGGTCTTAACCACCCAGCAGAAAGGTATAAAAATGAAATATAAGAAGTAAAGTCATGCAGTTATGTTGAGCTAGAGGGGATTCAGGTCAACAATTTCTGACGTTGCCAGTGAAGCGGAAGACCGAATACTATTAGGGACTAATGAACTCTTTTGGATTATTTTGCTAAGTTAACACACCTATAATATTCAAATAATAGTACTTAACAAAAAAAGGGTATACAGATGAATGTCCATTTTGTATCTGTTAATTCAAGGTGGATGGGATAGATATAGAGTTACATTCTCTTAATAAGTAGAGTGATTTGTTCTAATGGTGTTTGTAGATTGGATATCATGTCCTCATCTTGTAGAGCAATTAACCACTGGGAAGAATGTATGCAATGTGTTAACTATTGAAACTGTCCTACCAATTTAATTTGAAACTGTCTCATTGCTATTTGTTTATCAATAAAATTGTGGGAAAAAAAGACATAACAACAATAAAATGGCAAACAAATTAAATATGAGTAAAAGTATTAAATATACTATTTCTGTAAAATAACCAATAAATGTTTGTAAAGTTAATCTATGTATTTATTCTTCAGAGATATGTAAAGCAATATCATAATGAAAGCATAATCCAGCATTA
>NW_004524733.1:5252742-5255237 GCF_000260255.1 Octodon degus
GAGAGAGAGAGAGAGAGAGAGAGAGAGAGAAAGAAAGAAAGAAGAAGAAGAGGAAGAGGAAGAGGGAGGAGGAGTAGGAGGAGGAGGAGGGGGAGTAAAAGACAAGTAAAAGTTTTAGGAAAACTGAGTGTGGTGTCACATGCCTATAATCCAAATATACAGGAAGCTAGGATACAGAGCAAATTTCAAGCTAGTCTTAGCTACAAAGCAAGACTCTGTAATAAAAAAAAGAATTTAATTTAGTAAGGACATGGAGAAATCGGACCCCTCATCTTATTGCTAGTGATGATATGAAATGGCATGGTTACCTTGGCAAATGGTCAGGAATTTCCTTCATTAAGTATAGAATAAAAATGTGATCCAAAAATTTCTATATATAGTCACAGAGATATTAAAGCATTTGTTCACAAAATCATATAAAAGAGGGTTCATAGCAACATTATTACAAGTAGTGAAAAAGGTAAAAACACTTAGAATGTCTCACAGTGGATGAATGGGTTCCAAAAACCATAATAATCATACAAGGAAATATTATTCAGTCATAATAAGGAATGAATTTATAACACAGGCTATAACATGAACAGGTCTTGTTTATTCTAGGTTAAACATGCTGGTCACTAAAGACTACATTTTGTACATTCTATTTACATACAGTTTCTAAAACAAGTACATATACAGAGACAAAACTCAGATTAACACATATTGAAACTGTCCTGGATGCATATTCACAAATGACCAGGCTTCAAGTGAAAGAAGAACTATTCACCGATATATAGGAAATGACCAGCAGTGATTAATATTCTAAGTAGGCACCAATTAGCCTTGGAGAGGAGGACAAAACCTCCTTAAACCACCTGTTCCAGGAAAGTCCCTCTCTGTCTTATGTGCACCTGATGCATGTCTTGTTTTCCCATTTGCTCCTCACTTAGTATTATCCAAGCAACTACAAATTAGTTGACCATAGCTTTGTCCCACCTCACAGCCATCCTATGATTTATCATTTTATTAATATTACTTAAGCGACTATAATTGTAATTTTATTGACCGATTATAGTTAAAAACTTAACAAATAAAGTGTATATGGCTTTACTTTTTACACCTCATTTTTACACTTTTCTGCTGGATAGTTAATACCAAGATAAAGCGAAACCCATATAAAAAGAAATGTAACTTCTGTATCTGATAATGTCAGTCAAATCCCCTCAGGATTTATCCTGAAACCCTCCCTGTACCACAGTTTGTAGATCCTTTGTCACTGTCAGCCATGTGGATGAGTCACGGCCATTGCTTGGCCAATGTGCTCCATGTAAAAGCCTGAGAAAATGTTTTCTCTCCATGTGACTCTCCTTAGGCACACTCTACATCATTGATCACTTTCCTCTGTGTCCCCATAATCTCCTTGATCAGAAAATTTGGGACATCACTGAAATTGCATGATGTTACAATACAGGTTCTCCTATGTCCTGAGTCCTCACTGACCTTGAAAAGCTAGGGTCAACATGTTGGCTGTCCTTGCAGTCCTTCTTTTTACTAATTTTTGGTCTTCGAGTTTAAGTTGTTAACCCTCCAGAAGGGAAGTGTAATGATATTATTACCCTATAACATAGGCAGTTGAGCTTAACCTCTCTAACTGTCTGAATATCAAACATCTTAATCATAACATGGAACAGGTATTTTCCATCAGGTGTTGATATGTTAAACTTTAAATCCCTACAGAATTTGAAGAAAAAACAAAACTTTAAAAAATGTAAAAAATATTTAAGAAAACAAGAATAAACGATTACACATTTTTACACAGATATTTAGAAATCTAACCATATACTGCATTGGCTTTCACAGAGACCAAATTAGTCAAGCAATGGGCATGACTCATCCACATGGCTGACACTGACAAAGGATCTGCAAACTGTGGTACAGGATTTCAGGGTAAATTCTGAGGGGATTTGACTTTCATTGTCAGAACAAAAGTTACATTTCTGGTTATATAGGTCTTCCTTTATCTTGGTCTTAACCATCCAGCAGAATAGTATAAAAACGAAATATAAAAAGTAAAGCTGTATTAATATGCTGAGCTATAAAAGGCTCCAGTCAACACCTTCTGACACTGCCAGACCTACAGATAACCTACTACTATTATGGGCTGTTAGAATAAATTGGATTATTTTGCTTAATTCATGTACCTACAATATTTAAATGGCAATGGAATGCCCATCTCTGACAAAACTAAACAGCAAAGGAGATACAAATGGAGGATCATTTTATATCTGCATATACAAAATGATTAGGTTAGATGTACAACTACTTTCTCTTGAGAAGAAAGATTTGTGCTAATAATTTTTGGACAGGATATTATGTCTGGACATGATATCTTGTACTATGAATAACTACTATGAAGACAACAATACACAATGTATTAATTATAGTAACTGTCCTACTAACTTGTTTTGAAACTGTCTCATTACTATTTGTTTCTCAATAAAATTAATAAAATAATA
>NW_004524733.1:5255337-5262725 GCF_000260255.1 Octodon degus
ACTAATAATAATAAAGGAAAAACTAAAGATACCAGAAAATGGATGAATTTTACAGACACAATGATAAGAGAAAGCAGCCATACTCCAGGGCTGGGGGATACAGCTCGATGGTAGAAAAATTGTGTATCCTCATGGGGTTCTAAATTCAATTCTCAGCACCTAAAAATAGAAGCCACACTCCAAATATATGCATTGTGTGACTGAATCCAGGCAACCTAATCCACATTCAAAATCCAAAAGCCAGACAAAATCCACACATTGTATGACCATGTCCATTGACAGGTTCTATGCATCCATGTAGACTTCAAAAGCTTGACTTTCAAAAGGCTAGACTTCTATAATTAATCAAAACTATTACAGAAATCATAGTATATGTTTTCTTTGTAAGTGTTATAGACAAGGAAGTCTCACATCTTATTACATGCTGCACATTTTATCTTGATGGGATGATATTAGACAACTGTATAATATTTTATCATTGAGATATACAATAAAATTAGCATATTTTGTACCCTTTCTTTTATGTATACTTCCCTTAATAATAACATCACCTGTAAAGAAATATAATTTGAGTAAAAACAGCCAGACACAAAAGAACACATGAGAATGATTCCACGTATATAAAGTTCAAAACTAGGCAAAAGTGAGAAAGGCATTCCTTAAAGGTAAACATTCAGTGTCTAAAATTTTAAAAAAAGAGAAACGAGTAGCACAAATTGCAAGTGTTTTTATCTTACAGAATGTGAGGAAAAGATAGTAACACAGGTCATAGCTAGGGCCTCCAGGGTAGAGTAATATTCTTTTTCATAGAGTAGGTGGGAGGTTTGTGGATGTTCCTTCAATAATACATACAATTTTTCATGTAATCTTTGGTATCTATGCTAATTTTTGAAATTAAGAAAATGTACAACAAAAATAAAATAATATCTTATAAGGGAAATAATATTAAAGTACACCATATAATGTTTGGTTTCTAAGAATTTCACTAATATGCAAAGCATGGATATTTTACTAAACATTCCTTTTCTTTTTTCAAAAGAATTATTATGTTGGAGATGAAGCTCAATGGTAGTATATTTGTGTAGCATGTAAGTGGCTCTGTGCTTTACTCCAAGCATTACCAAAGAAAGCTAGCAGCTATTTTATAAAAATATTATATTCAGTAATGCTAGGGAAGTAGTGTCATAAAATTTCTGAGCACCAATTTTTTTTTCAGAATGTTAAAATTATAAAAATACTTGTCCAAATACAGAAAACTATTACCATAAGGGATTCATGAAAATAATCAAAAGAGTTACATATAGCACTGATTAAAGATATGGATTTTAATATATAAGAAAATGTGACTTTCAGCATTCTTCCAATATATTTCTTTTTTGGCAGGATTCATCAAACTATTGTTTTTAATAGCATAGATTGCAAAGAATTTATGCTTATCAGCTTGATATTAGATAGATAAGTTACAATATCTCTGTTAAGTTATATATATATATATATATATATATATATATATATATATATTCTAATATCTCTGTTATCCAAATTAGTAGCAACTAGGAGTATATGGCTATGTAAATTTAAATCAATTACAATTTAAACTATATGTGAATAGTGGATGCTATATTGTGCACTGCAGACCAGAAAATTTTCATCAATCCAAAAAATTCACCTAGACACATGTGCAGTTACCTACAGAAGGTTATTAATCACCAACTTTCAATTATAAAAGACTCATTTTTTGCATCTTTATGAAAATATTACAAAATGTTGCAGTGGTTATTTCTAGTGCTATCTAATAGGATTGTGAGTGATTTTTGCTTTCTTCTCACTTTTTTCTCACTTTTCTGTATTCTAAACTATTTACAGAAGCATATATTATTGCTAGAATCAGAAAATACTGGAATATTCCTTTTCTGAACAGACAACAAAACACTTATGCTTTGTGATTTATATATTTTTGAAATATATCCTATGAGAATGGTCTGGCATATAGACAAAGTTTATTCACAAAACTGTATACTGCAGCATTTCACATAATAAAGGAAAATGAGAGAATTACAAGAAGTTGCTTATATAAATTCATAACTTTTCTTATGATTTTCTTTTGGAATTGGAATTTATTACTCATATAATATACTTAAATTCCAAACATAGAAAAATATTGTTTCCCCAAACAGACACACAACATAAAAACATGAAGTCCTTTAGGTAGCTTCTATGCAAAGAAAGCAACTTAAATTGAATATTGATTTTGTTCCCATCTGAAATCTTACTCAAGAAACAGTGAAGAAATTATACAAAACCATAAACTATAGTGGGGAGCCTTAGTCACACACTTACAAATAGAACAATTAAATAAATAGTCAACAAATATCAGAACTTAACCAACTCTGTGAACAAATGGACTTGGTAGATGTCTAAAGACTGTGCCATCCCAAACATCAGAATATCCATACTTCTCAGTTGCATATGGGATGCTCTCCAAAATAGAACAAATATTAATGCAAAAATTGCTTAACAAAATGTAGTCTTTGGAATCATCCCATGCATTACTATCTGGCCATAGCACAATAAAACTGGAAATTAATGGCAAAGGGAAACACAAAAACTGCATATAAACACATGTAAATTAAACAGTATTTTTCTGACCAATTAATGAGCCATAGAGAAAATTCAAGACAAAATTGAACTGTATTTACAATTAAATGAGAATGCTGGTACAACATACAAAAATTTATGAGGATATTGTTAAAACAGACCTATGAGAAAAGTTCATAGCAATGAACATTCACACCAGGAAAAAAGAGCAGTTTCAAATAAACAGCATAACGTTGAAGTGCAAGAAGAGCAAATCAAACAAAAGCTCGTATGAGGGAGAAAATTATAAAGATAAGAGTAAAAATTAAGGCAATAGAGACTTAGAAAACAATACAAAGAATCAACACATCGAGATGTTAGTTCTAGGCTGGGGATACAGCTCAGTGGTATAAGTACCTGCCTGGCAAGTGCAAGTTCCTGAGTTCAATCCCTGGTACCATAAAAAAAATGTTGATTATTTGAAAGACTAAATAAATAAATTAATAAAATTGATAAACCATTAGACAAACTCATCAAAAAGAGGAAAGAAAAAAACATGAATTCAAGAAATTAGGAAGGAAAAGGGGGAAATCACAATGGATCCCACAAAAAGCAGGAGATCATAAATACTTACTATAAGAAACTATATTCTAATTAAAAAGAAATGGAAGATTCCTAGACACACTCAAACTGTCAAAACTAAATCAAGAAGATATACAAAGTCAAAATAATCCATTGTCAGCCAATGAATTTCAAAATATAATAAAACTCTGCAAGCAAAGAACATTCTAACCATGATGAATTCTTTGTTAAATTCTGCAAGAAATTTAGAGAACAAATATCACTATTACTGAAACTCTTTAGAGAAATGGAAAGGGAAGCAGTACTTCTAAAATGATTCCTAGAAGCACATGTATTACCCTGATTCCAAAACTAGAGAAGAACCCAACTGAAAAGGAAAAACTACAGGCCAACATCCCTAATGAAATTTAGTACAAAAATCCTTAATGAGATAGTGGCAAACAATGTAGCAAATTATCAATAACATTATACATTATGATGAAGGAGGATTCTTCCCAGGGATGCAGGGATAGTTCAACATACACAAATCAATAAATACAATACACCATATTAGTAAAACCAAAGAAAAATATCATATGATCCTCTGAATAGATTCAGAAAAACATTTTCCATGTCCAACAACCATTCATGTTTTGCAAAAAAACTCTACAAAATATTGAACAGATAGTCCTATTCTCAATACAGTAAAACCCACCAATGACAAATAAAAAACTAACACTATACTAAATGCTCCAAAAATGAAAATTTATTCTAAAATCAGGAACAAGACAAGAATGCCCACTATCGTCACTCCTACTCATTTTCTTAATTTGATAACTTTAGCTTTATTTTTTTAAATAAAGCAGTTTCACATCACGCTAGTAGAAGAGTAACAGTAATTGATATTTTCCATATTGTTATCATCATACTAGGTACTCAGAGTACAAGATATAAGCATGAGATATTGCCCAAACAATATTAGCAGAAATCTTTCTTCTCAATTAACTAAGAGAAACTAGCATTATAACAATAATAACATATGTTATAATTTTTCATTTTTTATCTTATTTTTATTCATTTTAGCGGAAAAGATAAAATAGCAATGAAATAGTTTCAAAACAGATTAGTAGGCTAATTACTGGAAACATTAGCCAGTGACATTATGTGCAGATGACAAGATACTCTGCAAGGAAAACACAAACACTTCACCAAAAAGCTTGTAGATTTAACATCCAAATTCAGTAATGATACAAAGTCAACATTCACATTCAACACTCACATATCAATGGTAGGACCAGCAAGATACCTTAGCAGACTAAGTGCCTGCTTAGGCAAGTGCAGCGGTTGGGGTTAGATCTCCAGCACCACATGCCACACTGGCTCTGGCCCAGGGTGCACTAACCCAGCCACAGATTCTGAGAACGGTAGCTCACACCTGTAATCCCAGTGCTGGGGAGGCTGAAATCAAAAAGATCACTATGACTCTGAGCTACATAGTGAGACCCCATACCAAATACATAAATTGAAAAATATGTATCAATGGCATCTCTGTACACAAGTAACAAACTCACAGAGAAAAAAATTAGGGAAAGCACATCCTTCAAAACAGCAACTTAAAAAAAGTGAAATACTTAGGAATCAATCTGGCAAAATATGTAAAAGATCTGTACATTGAAAATTATAATATATTTAAAAAGCAGATTGAAGAGGATATCAGAAAATAGAAAGATAGCCTTTATTCTTGGATAGGAAGTACCAACATAATGAAAATGGGCATACTTCCAAAACTATTATATACCTAAAATGTAATTCCTACTAAAATATCATTAGCACACCTCAAAAATCTAGAGAAAATATTCCTAAAACTCATTTAAAACCTGAGTCCAGAATAGCAAAAGAATTATGGACAACAAACATAAGGCATGAAGTATGAAAATTCAGGACCTGAAATTATATCACAAAGCTACTGTGACAAAATCAGCATGGTGCAAGCATAAACGCAGACCTAAGTATTAACAAAATAGATTAGAAGATGCAAACACAGATTCAGTCCTAGCCCAGGCCTTGTGAGTGTGTGGGAGGGCTTCTGGCTACCCTGTGCCAGTGGGACCTGCCAGGCCCAGCCTAGGCACAACATGGGTGAGGCCCTCTTTCACCCTCTTGGGAAGCCCCACACCACTCCGCAGCACCACCTCACCCCAACCATCCAGTAGGAATTTCTGCCACATTCTGGGAACCAACAGATACAGTCATAGCCCAAGCCTGCTGAGTGTGTGGGAGAGCTGCCTCTACCCGCTACTCCACCTTGTCTCCTCCAGACTCAGCTGAGACCTGCTATACAGGCCAAAGGTGAAACACTCCAGCTGCAATCCATGCAGAGAGAGTAGGGGAAAGAACCATCCAGCTAGACCAGAAGCAGAATACCTTGCCACAGAGGCACAACAGATTCACACTCAAGGGCAGCAGCAGAAAGGAGCTCAGCACAGCAGCCAGACCCAAGCCAGGCACAGCTGCATAGATCCAAACTTTGGAGATCTGCACCTGAATTTCAGTAGGTGCTAAGGTTATAACTGCACCAAAGCTCTACAAGAAAGTTCAGAAGAGAGTGCTATACAAAATGACAAAAAGAAGGAGTAAAATGCAATCTCAGAACCTAAGTCCACACATAACAAGTGCAGAGGACATTAAAACAGAACAAATTGGGAATCACACAGCTGAAATCAATGAATCAATGACTTCTAAAATAAAGAAACAGCTGCAGAAAGGTGTAGAGGAACTCAGATTGGAAATGAAAAAAGAAATCCCTGAATTAATAACATCTGCACTAAAGAATCAAATCCAGAAACATAGGGAAGCAACCCAGTGCCCACCCAGATCAAGTGCAGAGGATACTAGCTCAGCTCAAATGTATGAATTAATAGCCTCAATAGTAAATAAGCAACTGCAAAAAGTCATAAAGGAACTCAGAGCAGAATTTTTTTCTACTACCTCAACTCAAAAGTACAAATTAACAGGGTCGATAGTAAATAAGCAACAGCAGAAAGTTATAGAGGAACTCAAAGTGGAATTTTCTGAAATAAGAAAAGAATTCTCGAAACTCATACATCTGAAGTAAAGAATAAACTACAGAAACATAGGGAGGAAACCCAGTCTGAAAAAAAAAACTGCAGTAAAATAATTAATTACTTCTTCTAATGAAGACATTCATAAAAAAAAATAGAGGATATTAGAAAAATGACGGATTCCTTGAATGAGCAATACAGGAAAGAAATACATCGCACTAAGCAGAGTCAAAGAGATGTAGAGGAATTTAAATTCTCAATCACAAGCTTGAAAACAATTTAAGTGAAAGAGAAGACAGAGCTTCAGATCTTGAAGACGCTGATGCAGCTAGTGAAAAAGAAAGGATCTCTTAAAAACAAGTAGGATACAGGAAAAAATAATCCATTACTGGCAAGACAATTCAACCATCAATGAGAAAGAAGGAGTCAATACAAATTAAATTTTAAAAAATATGGACAGAAGTAATAGCAGAAAACTTACCAAATATGAGGAAACAATCTGACATTCAGATACCTGAAGCATACAGAATGCGAAGTACCTTCAACCAATTAAATCACACCGAGACATATAATAGTCAAGATCCCAGTAATTCAGCACAAGAATAATATACTGAAAGCCACTAGAGAAAAGAAGCAGATCACATTCAAAGGAAAACCCATTAGAATTATGGCAGACTTCAGTTTTCAAACCATGAAGGGAAGAAGAGCATGGAGCAGAGTACTTCAAGTCCTCTATGAAAAAATAATTCCAGCGAAGACTACTACACCCTGTAAAACTCTCTTTCAAGTTTGATGGAAAAGGGAAATACTTTCATGACAAAGAACAAATAAAGAACTTCATGATGAGAAAGTAAATCCTACACAGCCTCCTGAAAGTTGATCTAGAGAGGACCAAAATGATCAGAACTCCACGAATGAGATCAGAAGCAACCAACAAAATAAGGCAAGCAGTTAAACACAGGAGAAACAGAGTAAACAACAACAGGTAAATAACATGACCATTGTAAGTCAATACTTCTCAATTCTAACCATCAATGTAAATGGAACCATTCACCAATTAAGAGAAATAGATTGGCACAGTGGATTAGGAAACAAAATCCACCAATATGATGTATAAAAGAAATACATTTAAGTCATAAAGATATACATAGACTGGGGCTGGGGAGATGGCTCAGTAGAATAATCGCT